>NC_071093.1:10970833-11301666 GCF_027358695.1 Spea bombifrons | reverse complement strand
GCCCATTGTAGGCGCTTTTGGCAGTGGAAAGGGGTCAGCATGGGCCCCCTGACTGGTCTGCAGCTACGCAACTCCTATACGCAACAAACTGCAATGCACTGTGTATTCCGACACCACAAAGACCAGCCTTCACCCCCATGTGCATCAATTAGCTTTGGCCGTCCACGACCCTTTCGCCAGTTCACCATTTTTTTTTCCTTGGACCACTTTTGATACCAAAGCCTCTCCTGTACTCACAAACATGGCACATCATTTTGTCTCCACGCCAGCATCTTTCCGCGTATGTACACATTAAAATGATTAGCTGTCCAGAACCCTGTACGAGTCGGCCCCCTGCAGTAGTCCTGGCTGTAATTTAAGTGTTGGGTATTTCGCACGGCATGGCCAATGCATTCTTTCCTAGAAATGAGAACCTCATTTGTTGCAGGACACTTTATCAATGTACATAGAGGACTGACGGTTTAATCTTACTAAGAAAAATATATTAACATATTATTCTGAAACAAAGTAGGTTTTGTATAAATAGTGACCAGTAGAAAAGTGGTCTCACAATAGCAACAAATTAAATCCTGCTGACTGGACCATTCTGTCGGTTGCCATGGTGACAAGTCAATCAATTTAAATGTATAAACTCCTTGTGATGCTGGGGCTATTATGGATGGACTTTTTAATTTTCTTTCTAAAGAATATGTTTTATTGGCTGCAGCAATAGATGGCACGTATCTACATTACACAGACACGCTGAGGTGAGTTGATAACAGGAAACAGATGCGGGGAGAAAGTTTAGAAAACAAAATTCCGTATAATCACATGAGGCAAACGAAAAAAATACGTTTATAAAAATGTTATCCTTTAAACACAAATGGCAATTAAGATGTTAACCCCTTAATGACAAAGCCCGTACATGTACGGGCTCAAAATGTATTGTTTTCAATGGGTTTAGGGAGCGCCCATTGTCCTTAAGGGGTTAAAAGTTGGAAAACTGAAGTCCCTCTACCCCCCGCCAAGCACCGAGTGTTCCTATGAGAACTACAAGGGTTATGTATAAAAGGTGCGTCTGATGCAGTTAATCACCATAGTAGCAAATGAAGTACATCTGCTGAATTGTTGCATCGTTTGTTGCTTTAGTGAACACAGTTAGGCACCAACATTGCTCACGGTGGACATTTACTGGGGTTTGTGGTGGACAGTTAATTGATGTTCTATGTACTTGCCACAGACACTGGTGTCACTTTGCCTATCACTGATGGTGAAAAGGTTACTTTTCATTGTTTGCACCATAATCACCAATGTGCAGGAAACCACATCTTTCAGTGAAATGACATGTAAGGGTTTTGTCACGAAGGGGTTAAGATAAAACGCAACGGGAGTATGTGAGAGTGCTTCATTCAGAAACAACTCCGGCTCCTAAATGATTGACTTGGACACGTTCCCTGCTCAACCTGCACCCTCTCCCCTGCTGTGAATCACTATGAAACTACTGAAACTTGGTTTACAATAACCCGCGGGACCTTTAAACTTTCTGTTGTGGTCACAGTTCCACCATTGGCCCCTTTCAGGGTGGCCGGGAACGGCTGGGAGTCATGCAGCAGCAGTCCCTCGGCCTCTAAAGTACCACAGATGTTTAAACAAAACAGAGTCTGGACATTTTTAAAGGCCCGGTGAAAACATTTAATTTCTCAAAACCTAAAACATTGTACTATAAAAACTACAGATGTTCTCACTGTGAAACCAGATCACCAGGACCTGGTAGGAGAATTCCCTTCCCTGTTGTTTTCTTTCAATACTGTTGGGTATTTTGATAATCATCAGAGTGCAAATTGCTTCAAATTTATCCGACCTGAAAATAGGAGTAAAGTGAAAACATATTGGTTACAACTATCGAAGAAATCATTCAGATTATTACCGTATTGGGCTCGATTATAGGCCGCACCCTAGAGGTGCTTTTTTAAACAAAAAGAAAAATGTATATTTTCAGGAAAAATACACATTAGTGGAATAGTAAAACAGTATTCTACCAAACATTTGGTTTCTATTATGCAGTTAGCCAACTTATATTACATACAAACTGAAAACCAATAGCCATTTTAATGCACCTTAGTTATAGATATGCCTCTCTGCCCACCCCCCGCCTACGGCGGAAGTGCCGGAACCCGAACTTGTCTATGCGTATCGGCTGCCGGAGAGTAGGATCCAGTTCCCCTGCAGCGCTGCGGGGGATCTGGAGATATGAATTGCGCGTTCCTGCGCTAAACCCGGATTATAGGCCGCACCCCCACTTTAAAGACTTAAAGGGGGGGGGAGTGAGGCCTATATTCGGGCAAATATGGTGTGTTAAAGTGAGTACTATACTGGATACATTTATTTTGGGGGCAAATCACATGCTGCCCCAAACACAAGTGCTGCTGAGTTACCGCTCTCCATCAATGCCAGCTAAAGAATTTACAAAGAATGTGTAGGATTCCTTCCAGCACCTGATCATGAGCCTCCACCAACTAACATTCCTTTTTAGTTATAAGCTCATCCAGAAGACAGTGTGCAGCCATGACACTAAGAAATTCACAGATAAGTGCATCTCGGCTATAAAAAAGTAAAAAAAATCCAGCAAAAAAAGCAGTTTCCATTTACTTACAATGTGCCAATACAGCCCCTTGGCAACAAAAATTTCCATAGCTCACCCCCCTTAAGCCTACTCATGTGAACGCGTAAAATGCATGGAATGTAAACAGGTGTGGATACAGAATCAAATGGTGACGGATTCCACAAATTATTTTATTTTAAAATCAAAGCAGCAGCAATATAGAAGTTATGCTTCTTACTTATGTTTATGGTTACATAAGCGCAATAAGTGAATTATGTTTTAGAATTACTTTTTTAATGATAATTGGATACAGTAAAGGAGTTTGGGGTCTCTATAGATTTGAACTGGGCAGACCTTTAAGGGTATGCATTGACCAGGGCTGTCAGTTTACCTTTGTAAAGAGGTCCAAAATGTTATAAAGAGTTGCCAGGGGTCCATCTGTAGAAACATTTCTGGCATTGTTTAATTATTTTATGTGCAAGATTTTCCTGAATACAGTTTTCTGTACCCCAAAAGATATAATAAATCTTATACTCCAAGTGAAGTTTGAAAGTAGAATCACAAAGACATAGGGTCTATACATTATCTATAGAGTCTATACATTATCTCTAGCGTGTGGTGAAATGGTGTCCCAGTCAAAATTACAATCGGAAGAGGAACTTAACATTTCCAACAGGACTCTACTGGAGGAACCTTTCCAGATCTCAGTTACTGGCTCGTGTGTTTTTAGGAATGAACTCACATAGGTCAGGGACTGTGATGGACCATGGCAAGCTGTGTCTTACAGTTGGCTTTTCAAAGTAATTGGTAAAGATTTTAAGAATTCCCATCTTGGGTACTGTAAAGGAACTACGGTTCCAGGTAAGGACTAACTGTTGGCATTTGATTAGATTATTGGTATACAGACATCCATTTTAGTAAAATAGCAAGCAAAATGACTTTTCTTTTTTCAGACTTTTTTTTATTTAACAATAGAATTGAAGACTGGTCATAAAAAATGTATAACTAGATAACTAGAATTTTCTTAGAAGAATGAAGAAGAATATCGACAATGATCCATTTAGTCCTCGGAATTGTAGAGCATTTTATAAACATAGCAGGAGAAATTGCGGTTAGGTCTTTCCTCTAAGTGTATCAGGGTATCTCTGTCAAAAAATACAGCATGGCTGTGGGTCTGAAAAAAGACATAAAGTGGCTTCTTAGAGTAATTCAGATCCTGTTATAAAATCTATACTAATAACATCAGTGGGTGCTTTCACTTAACAATTACTACTGAAATCCAGTTAACTTCATATAACCATTTTAAAAAAACCAGATTGACAGATATTGCCTTGAAAGTTCTTACCACATCCCAGGATTCCAGCAGTTTGATCTTTTTCAGAAGTTTCCCTGTTGCGTTACAATGCATGTTAACATGTGCTATCCCTTCAGCTTCAGTCTGAGTCACGGCAACCACGGTCAGGAGGTCCAATTCATCTTCATAAACCACCATCTTAAAAGTCTAGAAGAGATTTAAGGGAAGGATGAACTGTAGGGTTAATGGTTGGGTTTTTTTTTAACATGGTATGCAATATACCAACCAGTCATGGCATCAGTTTCCATTAAGGATGGAACTTTGAAAAGTGCTCTTAATACCATAGCAACCAGTGGAATGGTCTGCTATTTGGCTGGTTGCCAGAGCGATAACTCCATTTTAAACTACGCACCAGAATCATTTTTATACATATTCAGCAATTTATCTTTTCAGACACAGCAGGAGATAACTGAGGAGCATCCAGGAACACATTCATCTACCTACACCTAACCAAGTGTCTTGGGATATCATGCCCTAAAGTATGCACAAAACTTGTTTCTTCTATATGGCTTTGGCACTTTCATTTTTAACATGTTTCTCATTATATTGGTATTGACTTTAGAGTGCCGCCACATTGCATTTTCCCAATTCACCAAAGAAATCAGAACCACAGGACAGGACGAAGCTGCTAAACCATAAGGGAACATTCCGAAGTTCTTTGCAGGTCCAAACTATCAATCCATAATTTATATTATTGAAATATATATAAATTTCCATTACAAAAGTGGCAGTAATACGGTGCATGAGTTTTATAAACAGTGCCCATGAATGCAGAAGAAAGACGTACCAGATTAGAAACCACAATAAGACATAAACACTAACTTTGTTTCCTGACCTCTAAAATTTTACTGAATCCTTACACATGATCCTCAAATGTAACAAACCAAGTAAAGGTGGAATAACAGATGACTACCGTTTTTACCTCTTTCTCTGGATCATCATCTAGTTGATTGAAACGCCTTTTCACCAACCTCCCAGAAGCAGTTACAGTAACGCGGTTATTGACCTAAAATACAAAGACCAGCATGAGTTCAGTTCGATCCTAACTCATATAAAGCAAGTTTCAGGGATTTCCACGGCAGATGAAACAAGTCCATCTCATGTGGCTATTTTTATCTTAGCCTTTATATGGTCCTGTTGTTGATTAAGGATAGCCGTATGCCTATTCCATTCTACTGTTTCACGTCCCCCTCAAGCACCACCTAGACTGTAACCTCGCAAGAGCAGGGTCCTCTTCTCATTTTGTACCAGTTTGTTATTGTGTGTGATATTAAAATATTCTACTGACTCTATTGCAACAGCGCTACGGCATCTGCTGGCACTATATAAATAAATGTAAAGTAATGTAATATAGTGCATGTTTAAATTAGCTGACGGAAATTAACCTCTACCACTTTTGCTGTAAGGCTGTCCCACCTTGCCTGTGAAGTAAGATCTCCTTACATTACAACTAAGCCTCTGGTCCTCAAGTTTTATACTAGCTAAATGCAGTACATATACATTATTATGGGCCAGCCTGGGTGAGTTTCTCCTGTGAGAAGGCATAGAAGGCCTGTGTTGAAGAAAACTCACTGGTTTAGCAAATTATTATGAAGTCCAACTCAGCTCTTCAGGCAGGTGAATCCGACGGAGCTGGCGACTCACCTACAACCACGTTTTAGTGACTAAATCTTATGTATATAAATCAAAAGCTGCCTTTAATCTAACATGTTTAACATAAAGCTAGCATTAATTACATGCACTTCTGCTTACCTCTCTTTCTCTGTTGGCTAAAATGGTAAACTCTTCCGTAACCTGATGTTCATGGGCGTCATTCTGAAGCTCCTTCAGCCTTAGAACACTAAAGAAAAACTCCAAGTTAATAAACACTGGCTTTCATCTGTGTGACAAAATACAGCCTAGCGACTAAAGTCTTTGGGCCGTCACTTGGCATATTTTCACTAATTTATTAAAATGCCATTACTTGAGATCTATACATCTCACACACTTAAGCCATTCAGCAATACACACTCTAAGACAACAAGATATACACACTAATACTAATGCCAACACACACAACACTATATGCTCATACAAGCTAACACCACACTCTTATATACATGCACACATTATCCAACATACAGTAACAGACAAAATGACTCTAACACTATACATACAAGCACTAACACAGTCAGTGTGTGTATATATGTATAGCGTTAGAGTGTGTATAGCATTGTGTATGTGTATATATATATATATATATATATATATATATATATATATATATATACCCACACCAACACTTTTACATACATACCGCACTCTAACACAACATTACAGTACCCATATATACACACAGACTTACTCTCCTCTTACCTGGCTGAGACCCGTCTCCCACGCAGCTAACACTCTCCATGCAGGCAGACGCTGAATCTGTACTCAATGGCTGAACCAAAAATGCCAGGGGGGCCCTGAAAAATGTACAGGTGGGACCCCAAGCTCCTACTTCACATACAAACACACACAGTAACATACTGGAAAAATTGCTTTAACTGAAGTTCAGGGTTTTAATCAAGAGGCAGTTTCCCAGCCTGCCCAAGTGAGCTTGGTATAAGCAATAATCAAAATAATTTCTGCCCAATAACGCAAACAGGATTAGAGTGGACTTTTAAAGTAAAAATCCATCTTTATTTTCTTAATTTATGCAGCAAATGAACACATAGGACACTGAAAAAAACAGCAGTCATCTAATGTACTTCATCCCAAATGGTAAAGGGGGAGCCTTATCCTGTCTGCATCATGGAGCAAAAATATTTTGATTATTAACATACCTTCACACACTAGCACATGTACTTACACACACAGTAACATACTAACACCCCCACACACACTAACATACCTACACACACTAGCACATTTACTTACACACACAGTAACATACTAACACCCACACATCCACGCACACTAACAAAACTACACACACATAGTAAGAGATTTCTTCACACACAAGCTAACACACAGTAAAATACTGACATATACACATATTAAGATACACACACAATAACATACTTACACAGACTAACATGCTTACAAACACACATACAAACAGTAACATACCTACACACAAACAGTAAAAATACATACACATACAATTACATACTTACACACACACACACACGCATTTGTTGGCTGAGGAGGGGTAAGGCTGGCCGCTTCGGTTACCAGAAGCCTCAGCATAACCCTGAAGGGTGTACCAACAGCAAGAGGCACTGCTGGGTTCATTGCTGAATCTGACCACAAGGGGGAGGAAGTAGTTACAGGGACCTAGTGTTCCAGATTAATAAGCAGGGCCAAAACAGAAGCAGCTGCCGGGCAACTGAATGAGTAGGTTTTCTCAATTAATGACATAGGTATACTGAAGCAGACATAGTTAAAACTGCGGGGAATTTAAGATTGTGTAAATATATAATTCAGAAGTAGCACAATCAACTCTTTCTTTATGGAAACAGTCGTCTTAACTGCTGGATTCGCATAACTATTTTTACCCTTTCATTAATTTATTCTCTACCGACCTGGTCAAAGAAGACCGGGAGGAAACTAGACTTTACCTGATCCGGTCAGGTCCTACATGAATTATTCGTTCTGAAGCATCAGGGTGAAAGTGAATCCAATCGGGTTCTAAAGAGCAGCAATTCATTTCTCTTACTCCATTCTTTGCCTGAGAAAAAAGGTTTGTATAACACTAAAAAAAAAACTACTTATCTACAGCCAATGTCGTAGAAGTCAAACACTGTGTACAGATACATTGCAAATAACAAAAAAGTCACTAAAGATAATAGCTGAAAGATAATAAACATTATTAAATATTATGCAAATTATATGCTATGTACATCTCATAATAATACAGAAAGTACTAGTACCAGCCTGTGATCATCCAGCGACCGGATATGATAAACCCCTCTGTCTTTCTTTCTGTTTGGAGTGATGATGTAATGCCAAGGGCATCCTCCTACTTGAAACGCATTATCGAGACAGGATACTTCAAAAAGTAAAGGAGGGCTTTCTACAAAGACAGAGTTTTTACTTAATCAGGAGCCAACTGCAACAAAAACATGGTCACTGATCAGATTAAGTGCACCGTGAAAAGCAAGTAAAGGCCGACCCCATCTAATCATAAAGAAAAAACCCAGATTATGACAATATATATCTTAATTTATATGAATGGAATCCCAAGCTGAATATAACATGAATAATTGCTTCTAATACAAGGCATGCTTGTTTCAGACTTTACCATCTCTTTATTACACCACCTGACCACAAACTATGCGATCCGTAAACACATGGTGTCCGAGCTACTAAAGGCATCCCAAGCTTCATTAAGGCTATGTCTTCAACATACATACGGCAAAGGTACCTGTCAAGGTAATGTTGCAGGGAATGCCAAAAGGAAAGTTGCCTATCGTCCCTGTTTCACCTTTCCAAGTGCAAGTTTGCCCAATGACAAGTTTCTGCTGCATATACTAAAAAGAGAAACACGGCGAGATTAACTAACCGGTGAAAAGAGCAATGATCTTCTTTGTCGATATCTCCCCGTATTTAAAAGGCTTGTGACAATGGCAACTGTCAATCATAATCATACCTGAGAATTCTCCGGGTTTTGCCTGGAGACTCTGGGTGAAGCACTCCAGGCCATGGCCAACAATCTCTGGGTTGCAGGAGGGGCGTTTAGACACCCCCACTCGTGGCCATTTTCCCCTACCACCCCATACAAATGTAAAATATTTGAGGCTAGCCCCACCTGGAACGTCATTGGCCCCCACCCACCGACATCATCATTCCCCCAGAAGAGGGAGGGATTCATACCCAGAAGATCCCAGGTATGCTCTCAATGGATATCGCTTAATGCCAAGGTCCAATGTAGTGCAGAAAGTACAACATGAATTGACCTCTACTTTAAGAACCCACTCAGAATGAACAATAACCACAGGTAGAGTATCCCTCATCTGAAATACTCGGGACCAGAAGTATGTCTCACCTGTGTCTACTCTGTTGTTCAGGATTGTCCCCTCGGTCCCAGGGCACTCCCTGTCCAGAAAAGGGAGAGGACGCCTGAAGAACAGACCAGAAGCCCTCTGGGGCCACGGGGAGAAGGAGGCAGGGAAATGATATATATGAAAGACCAGACACCTCTGTTCTGTCCCCCCTCAGTAATGAGTATCTCTTATCTCTAAACTTTCCTTATCTGAAAAAAATTTGGATTTCGGAATAGGGATTTTTGGATAAGAGATACTCAACCTGTACCACAGTCCAATCATAATGCCATGACAACACTTTATGTTTCTGGAAGAGGAAATTTGCGTGTGCGGACAGCTGTTGCTTGAGCTACAAGCACAAAATATATTTGGTATTTGCTACAAAAATAACTGAATTACACTAAATATACTCTGCATTAGAAAAAGATGCGCCCCCAGGGATCAGTGTAATATATATCAGAGGTGCCAGTGTCGATCCTTGGGATCTGTCCCGAACAGGGACCACCAAAGCAGGATCTGTACTTTTTAATAAAATATAAGACAATAAGGTTACCTGTTCAGTGATTTTTTCAAAGTTGTAGAGTCGCACCAGACCAGCACTGTGCATTACAATGAGCATGCCATGTGAAATGATTGCATCTGTTACGCTGGATCCAAAAATCTATATGACGGCCAATAAACCATAATTTAAAGAATTTTAATTAACAGGCAGCATCCTGGAAAAATGGCTGATATGGCAACGCTAACCCCAATTGGAAATTACTCATATAATGTATCTCAGTACAAACACTCTTTATTACAAGCAGGCAGGCAGTTGCTAACAACAAAGTAGGCAGAAATGATTACATTAGCATGAGGAAGCTGATAAAGTTATCTATATATCAGCACTTTCTACATAAAGCACTCCAGGGACTAATATTTATGAAATCTAACATTATTATTATTAATCTAAAACCTATTCTGACAATTTAGACAATTTAGATTGTGTTTTAAAAAAATATTAACATATTTTAATGATACTTCCCCTTTAAAAAGTAAAATCATTTTTACCAAATGGCGTTATGTGAAACACTCACATCTTTATCTATTGCCAGCACTCCAACTAATGAGAAAGGGAACACGGAGAACACCGCCAGATAAAAAAGCACTGACCTCTGGCAACCGGACTGCTGAAAAACAGTAAGAACAGCACTTATCTTCAAAAAAATTCCACTTTTAAAAGAAAATTAGTGATTAGCGAACACAAGCAGGAAATATTACACTAACGATAACTGTGCTTTCTGAGACCTGGGGATGGTGCTTTTTGTAAGCTTCTTAGTTTGTTAGAGTACAGTTACCTAAAGATTAGATAAAAGGTAAAACAGATCAAGTTAAAACTGGAAAGATTTTTTTTTTTTGCGAGAAACAGTACCTTTAGGTGTTGCAAAAAAAGTTTTAAAGCCTTATATTCAATTGACCAATATAAGCACACCAACGCCTTTCTGCTAATAATAAGTTTATTAGTATAAAAAATCACTAACATCCCCTTCAGTTCTGTTGTATTCCTACAGTGACTGAATTTGGCTGAATCACACCAACGTGATCAGATCTACAACACCGCTCAAGAATTACATATTCTCTATTGTTATAAAGAACATACCTCTTGAGATTCTGTCCTTGCTTTCATCTGAACAGACTTCAGTACTAAAGTCTCATGAGGAGAATCCCAGGTAATGTACCTTTTATGATTAATGACAATAGAAGAAGAAAAAAAAATATTTATTGCAAGAACAAAGCCAAAAGCTAAAGCAATTCAACGCTGCACCTCAGTGTCATGTGAGCAGATGAAATCCTGTCCCATTATATAGGTGCCATCTTGAGAAAATGCCTCCTAAGGGTTAACCGAAGTCATGGATGATCATTCTGACATTTTGGGAGTTAAATAAAAGATGGTAGTAGACGCATTACAGACACCAGACAAGCCAGGCTTGTTTTTCCCTCAGAAATCTCATGGTGCTGCCACAACCACAAGGGATTCTGGGTAGGCGCATGCAAATAAGGTCAACAATAATCACCTTTTGCCTCAATATCCACTTTATACATGGATCCCTTGGAAGTAATCGCCCGCTGTACAGGACAGCCTTTAGACTCGGGTAAGAGGTGCAGTAGCCAGATCACCACTCATGGACAGCTGTTTTGTCCTTAATGGGACTCGTCAGCATGAGGTTGTGATACTGGCTTAATAGTTGAGGCTTGGGGTAGACAAAATAAAAGATGGGGACTTTAAGGTCTCTGTAAAGTGGAACAGCAAAGTGGAATAAGATGGAATGGGGGGGAAGGGTGAATGCGTAAAAATGCTTGTAAATACGCTCAATCCACATTTATTTGCTTTTACCTGAATTTTCTGTATGATCCGAGGTAGACCTTATCAATGATATTTCCTGAATCTGCAGAGAGACGTAGCAGTTGGTTATCACCTGTAATGGCTATCAATGATGGAGTGTAATCCGAAGGCAGAGCGAGGTTTTCCCCCTAGAAAAGAGCATGCAAACACTCTATTGGTTACTATGGTAATTGCCCCCCATTTAGCCCCAGTATTGCTCTGTATAAATATGCCATTCTACAGGCCACCTTTTCTCAGCTATTGGAGAAAGGCACTTGGAATATTATGATGATGCTTCAATATATATATAATATATTTATGTAACTTGCATCTTAAAACTTACCACTGGACTTTCACATAACAAAGCATCTTCAATCTTTTCTGATTTTGGACACTTGGGCATTTCATACATGTACTGTGGTTCTGCAGGAATACTAATTAAAAAAAAAAAGTACAATGTTAGAATGTTAATAGTTAATGCAATAAATAGTTAAAACATATAAAACAATAACTAAAGAGCTATTAAGATTTAAACAAAAAAGAAAACCGATCTGTAGCCATTTCATTAAATTTGTATATTGACCGAGAAATCTGAATAAGGCAAACACTTTAATATGCATTCTTCAAAAAACAAGAAAAGAAAAAAAATAAAACACCTAGAAGTTTCAGCCCTCTTGCTGCATCTGCCCTCTACTGTGATCCGTCATTTCTTGCCACTGATTGGCTGATTGAACCAGCCAATCAGTGACAGGTAAAAGCGCCTGTTAAAATCAATGGAATAACTTAAAGGGGCAACAAAGCTATACATGACGTATAAGTCCCTTATGCTCTACCGACCCATCAACAGTTATTTGAGTTGACAGGTCAACGTTAATGAAAGCACAGTTTTCAAACTATAGCCAGTACCCTTCTCTCGCATATTAATTCACGGCATCAATAAATTACCTGTTAAAACAACAACGGAAATTGTCAAAATAAATTCTTCCTTTCGCATAAGAAATGGCAGATTTGGAATGCTTGGTCCATACTTTGCGAAATACAGATTTTTTCTAAGGAGGAAAGAAAATGTATGTTTATTCAGCTGCGCTAGACCCGGTTCAAAATATATAACTCATATAGCATAAGAAACTCTTTTACTTACATCCTAAGTTAACCACCTATGTTAAACCAGAAGAGAAACACGAACAGACGTATAAAAGGCTGTATTTGCTACTATTCTATATCCATGTGCGAAACCAAAACAGTTCCTAAAATGGAGAATTGCACAGGCTGACAGATGTGGGCGATCTAAGAAACCCTTCATCCCACCGGCTGATACAGAATGGCTTCTGCTGCTACAGATTTAAAATCCCAGTCTCGCTTCCTTACTTTTCTCTTTATCATTATCCCTTTAGGATCACAAGTATATACCCAGAAGTGATTTCCATACGTGGTACGCGTTATACGAGAAACATAGTGCACCTCAACCTCCGCGTGGCAGCTTATTAAGTATTTTCCATTACTCTGGTATAAGACAAATTTATACTTCAGTCCTGTCTGTACACACGTCTCGGATAACTGCTCGATGCTACTACTTACCGGCTCGTGTTTCAAACATCCTGTGCTAAGCAATTCCAACTATTCATACCACTGAGGCTTCCGCTGCAGCTTCAACAAGCGCCAATCAAGAATTCTGCATTAAATGCGCCGTGCTTTGTGCTAAGTGGGTTAAACCGCTTCCCTATCGTATAAACCAGGGCTGCAGGGTGCAATATACCTGTAACTTTACTGGTTTTAGGTTAACATCAAGAATGTGGATATTTTATATATGTTTTCCAATATAGATGCTTTTTACCTTAAAATATCAAAAACATTTAATTTCTTTTTTTTATTATTTAAGGGGATTAAGGAACACATATGAAATACCAAAGGAAGTTAGTATTCACAATAAAAATCTAAATTTATTTAAAACTTCTATCTTCGCCTCTTGTGCCATTTTTTTTCATTAATTTAACCCTTCTGTTTTTAATGATCTTTTTTGGGCAGATTACACACACAAATTACAGCCCAGTCTGAGCCATCTTTGTCCCCAAACAGCCCGCCCTGTGCCATCGTTGTCCCATAAACACCCCGCTTGTGCCATCTCTGCCTTTCCCCAAATCACTAATACATCTATGATACACACAAAACACTTATGCAGTCACTCATTCATGCTTTCATTTACACAAGTAGTCATTCTCTCATTCATTCACACAAATCATATTCATTAATGCATTCTCACAATTCATCCACACATTCATTAATTCATTATGTCACTCATTCGGACAATTCATCCACACATTAATTCATTTATTTTCTCATGCATTTACAATTCATCAACACACCAATTCATTAATTGTCTCTCATTCACACAATTCATCCACACAAGACTTAATTCATTATCTTACTCATTCTCACTCTTTATTTCAAGATTCTTACTACCCCCCCTTCTCATGATCTCCTCCCCTACTTACTAACTACACCCCCCTTTCAGTTCACTTACCCTGGTGAAATCCTGTGGTGGGAGCATGAGGCCCGTCTCACTGCCTGGCCGCGGCGTATGCAGTTTCACCGCTAAGCGCCGGGACATGACCGCGACTATGGCCTTGCACTCCCACCACCACAGTCAGAGCAGCCGTAGGGAGCAGAGGAGACAAGGGGGGCCGAGCAGTTGCGGAAAATCTTTTCCTGTGCGACCACTTGGTGGCCCTCTCTCCTCCTCTCCCTGCTGCCTGGGTGCCGTGCACCCGCCTCAGCGCAGCCCTGGCCTTAGTGATGGGACGGCCGCATGGCGCCCTGTGTGGCCGTACAGCTCGCACACCCCAAAGGCCGGCCCTGGGTATAGCCGTAACCTATGCAAAAATGTGAAATTAGAGGACTAATTATTAATTTATTGATAATTTGTTTGATGGACGTCATGTCAGCTGGCCAAAAGTGACATTGCTTGTAGATGCACAAAGCAAGGCACCTCAGGAGTTTAGATTATCAGTAACTTTTCATGTTGGTGGCCCTCACATTCATTCATTAAACAGTCAATGTAAAAGATCCGTCATATGTCAAGTATACATTATGTTTTTTCATCTCTTCTTTTAGTGAAAAAAATCCTTCTGAATGATTAAGGAGCAAAAAGAGCACATTTACAAATATTCTAAAAACCCTGAAACAAGGGGTTACTTTCCAAATCTAGTTCTCAAGGGCCAGAGAACTGTTCTCATTAAAATAGTTTGTCCAGTCCTACTTAATTTGGTAAAGACGATACCTTTTGGCTAATTTATGTATAATGGATTGCAAGCTTTTGAGACTATCTAGGCCTCTTCTTCAGGCATATTTCCTACTTAATCGGAATCACTCACTCTATACAGACAGCGAGACGGAGCATATGGGCGTATGTTATAGTTTTTCAATAATTTAAGTTTTTACATCACAACCAGACTATCATTACCTGACACACAAGCTTGCGTAAAATGTCCATGTTAATCCTGAGGATATCATACGCACAATTTGGAAAGGTGCCTACTGGCCTTCTCCAGACTATTGAGCAGATATTTTTTATCGTGCTAGCCCGCGAAGAAAATCTTCTGCAAGCTCTGTGGGGGGCTGTGGATACATATGGACTTTTTTCTGCTCCCATTGCCATTCACAGCAGAACTCCCACCTATTACATGTACGCCAGGCCTCCAGATAAAGACCTATTAGTTTGCGCTGCATGTGCTACAGCATTGAAACATGTGTCGCGGGTATTTAAATGCACTCCGACCCCTTGTGGTGTGAGTTACGGTTCCAATCCCAATGTGAAGTCCTGAGCAGAGCTGTAAAAAGAAAACACACTTTTAGCCATGCAAGCTGTTCATACTCAACATGAATATACATGGTGTCTGTATATATATATATATATATATATATATATATATATATATATATATATATATAGCTGTAACATTTATATAATACACATTAATAGCACAACCCTGAAGGTTTGAAATAGTTGGAATACTTTTGGTCTCCTGACTGCTGATGGACTGTAATCCCTATCATTCTAAGCTAACAATTAAGGACTGATAGGGGTTGCAGTCCTACACAGCAGGAGACTGTCAGATTGCTCAATGTTGACGTCTGCTGGGATGTGTAAGTAGATGCCCAAAATAGCTCAACCAGTTGGTAACCACCTACCACATCCCAAAAAGATTTGTATGCATTGCATGTGCTAAACACACCGTCTCTTACCGAAATCCTTCCTTGTGTGCCCTATGCAGTGATGGGAAATGTAGTCCAGCCACTATGTCTGTCAATAAACGCAACTTCCGGAAAACTACAACGTCCATGACGCACTGCTTTAAAACGTTCTACAGGAAGCGCGGTCGCCAGTTCCGGTTTCGTTTGTTCGTAGACCTTTATTTCAGATTATGGTCTGGCATTATTAGGCAGTATATTCTATCTTGTGACAAGAAGATAATAATATATGTATATATGGTGGTAGGGTTTCGGTAACGGACTGTTACTGCTTACATAACGGGCGTAAATTAACTCGTGATGGTGCAGATCAAGTTGACAGTATAACTAAAATGTAAATACTTCACACGTGTCCCTCTTTTTATGATCTAAATGTGTGTTAAGTGAGTGTATCCCAGTTCCCCTAAAACTCACAATAATCTATCTAAACAGTAGAAAATGGCTTTATTAACCCCTTAGTGAGAAGGGCTGATTTTATGTTATGTACCATTTGTAATAATGGCTGTTTTAACATTCCTGCAGTGTGGAGGACTGCATTGGGAGGCGGGACCCACCAAGAAAGTTGCGGGTGGTCAGGCCGCTAATCCCGCGCAGTCCCGCAATGCTGCCTTCTCGCTGCTCCCTTACAGTGTCTCCTCTCTTGCTCCGCCCAGGAACAAAACTGAATCACATGATGTGATGTCACTTCCCGTGACCCCGCCTTGTTCCTTGGCGGAGCAAGAGAAGAGACGCTGTGAGGGAGCAACTTGAGGGCAGCCTTGCGGGACTGCTTGGGAAATCTGCAGTTCAGGTGAGGAGGTGGGCTTAATTGGCCGCAAATGTGGCGGGAGTGGAACACCCACATTGCGGGAGCGGGCGGGATTGGTAAAAAAAATCAGTGGGAGCGGGCGGGATTAAAAAAGCAGTCCCGCGCAGGGTTCTACTGCAGTGCTTGTGTTTAGCTGCGTTTTTCTTCTTTCTCATTTAGTGAACATTGTGAACAGGTATACATTGTTTTCCAGGACGGGAAGGGGCTTCTTTATATGTCATTAACTTGATTGTATCATATCATTTACTATAAAAAAATAAAATATTAATTTGAGAAGAAAAAGACTTTCCGACTTTTACTTGAAAAAGCTATACTCATCATCAAAAGCTAATAGAAAACCTGCTAAATCATTTCTAATATTTGTCCTGAGTTTAGAAATACCCAACGTTTTTTTGCTTTTTTTCTGCACATTATAGGGCAATAATGACAAGGAGCATTTTGCTTTTTACCAAATCGGGTAATTTTGCCCTCGTGTGCTATTTGGGACATCTTTGAAACTGCCCAATGCAATTTACCCCATCAAACCGTATCTTTTTGAAAATTAAGACATCCCACGGTATTACAAATACTGGTGTTTTAACCCTTTCCACCCACTAATTCTTCTACCAGCCGTAGTCAAAGTTTTTTTTCACTCTTGCTATATGTCACTGTCAAACCCCCCCCCCCCCGATATATATATAGAGCAACATCCCTTCAGTACAGTACTACCCCCATGCATGGGTTTGTCGGGACTAAAGGGCCACATTTAGAACCATATATGTTTGAAAAAGAGACACTCCAAGGTATTTCAAATGCTGTTATTTGAACCCTTTCCATGCACTAATTTTACCACCACTGTTTGTCAAAATATGTTGGAACTGAAAGTTTCCCAAGATGGTGACATCAGTGGGGAATTAATTGTCTAATGTATTTTACAAATCACATTGTGATTAGAAAGCTGGGTTCCATTGACTTTCATGCACTCTGGAAGTGGTGCTTGTGACCACTCTCTGGAGCGGTCACATTGTGTCTTGGGGGGGGTTTTAATGTGTCGCTGAATGCCTCACTATCATTGATCGCCTCTGGAGCTCTTTTAAATAAGGCGTCTGTCACCATACAATAAATGGTGGATGTTAAGTCTGGGGATGGGGCCACATGGGGCCCCTGCTGCTGATCTCAGTGTTTCTAATTGCCTCAACGTCGAGGCATTACAGCAATACCGCTCTACACCATTTTAAAGTTATGACATGCTAGGCACGACAAGGCGCATAGACAACCTCTGCTGCTGCCCGGCACTTCCGCTGGAGATTCTATGATGGAGCGCTGGAAGGTAATGTCACGCCGGCACTCTGTCCTAGGAGCCCCGGCAGAAGTGCCGGGCACCAGAGGAGGTTGGTCCTCTGGCTGGCCTCACTAAACAATAGGGAGTCTGGGTCATGGGGGGCAAGTCTGGGGATGCATTGGTAAGTCCAAGATGATTACTGAATTATTTCTGTGAAGGGTTTGGCCATTTGACATTTAAAGTAGGAATGGTGTTGCTAATGCTTCGTTCATTTACTAAAATAAGGCCTTACACTTCCCTTTGCGGGTTTAAATTGGCATTTAACTTTTGTACTGTGAAGAAGTATTACTGTTTATGGCCCCAGAAAGGAATCAAATCAATATTGCTTTCTGCTTGTCTCTACATAGAATTCATGGAGTGTATTGAAAATGTAGCACTTTTATGCGGCCAACGATCATGGGGGTACAAGCAATGCCCGTGGATGGGTCTTGGGCAAGCAGAGGGTCCTGGCTTCCCAAATCTGTTATTGGCCATTGCAGCCCACTACCTTCGTCTGGACTCTTGCAAGCTTTTGGGCCCAGATGGTCCATTTCTGGATGAGCCATGGTGGCCCCAGTGCAAGCATGGAGTGGGCACCGGGAGGAGCATGTGTAAGGATCTTTAGGTTTGTTCTGGGATCCTAGATTTTTGACGCCAGCCCTGCTTTTTATGAATGTAGAGCAGGATCGTATTTAGATATGTCCGGAGTCAGTGTATTTTATTTTGCTTCTATGCGGTGTTTGTATTTTATTTGTGATATATTCATGATGCATTTCTTGCCTGCATTTACTAGTTAGAATAATGTATACAGTCTACATATTTTCTTTCCACAGCATATGCTACATTTATTCCAGATTCACAATGCTGCAAAGTTGTAATACAGAAGGCAGTGTGAAAAAAAGCCACAGGGAATTAGTGAAGAGCACAGCTCGCAGTGAATAAATAATCTCTGCTTGGTCAAGATGAATAATGGGCAATACTATGTCTACTCTACACAAAGGATGCAAATGGAATTCAGAAGTAGCTCAGCGCCCATTGTTTTGTCCACACATCTCAAGGACATTTCCTGACTTATCTCATCCTTGAAGTGGAGATTCACGACTAGAGAGAGTGTGTGGTTTGAATGTCACTAAATAAAACCTATAAAATGTTGGAAGAAATATATATATATATTTTATTATAAAAAAAAAGTGCCAACAAAAGGTGCATTTCTTCTTTACGATGGCATAAAGAAACTAAAGGTGTGTGTTAAATTCTTATTATAATTATTTTATTTTTCACCTATGAAAAACATTCACAACCATATTGATTTAAAGATATATACATTATATATATATATATCTATAAATGTATATGTGTGTAGGAAAAAATGTAGGATGATGTATTATTTTGCATATATGTTAAATGTACACACAATCTTCCATAAAATAAAGGAAAAGTGGAATATACTTGAGATTTTGCAATACATATTTTTTTCATATGCTTCTTTATTTTATTAGCTTCTTTATAGCAAATTAATTAATTATTTAAGATGAATGGCAACAAAAGTAAATGAACAGTTAGGAAATTAATAACACACACACACATATATATATATATATATATATATATATATATATATATATATATATATATATATATATATATACACAACATCAAGTGCTAACAGATGTACTTATCACTTTATTGATTACAACATTTGTATGAAATAATAAAGATATTCAAATTTACCAAAGGAATATATACACATTTTTCATGCAACAAGACACCTAAATATTTTTAGATGCCATAAGAAGTCAGTCAGATCTTGCAGAAAAAGTGACAAGAATTTAAAAGCAAAAAATAATACCGGTAAATAAGATTAAAAGATGCAAAGATTTGGGATAACTGCAGATTACGTCTGATAATAAAATGTATGAATGAATACATTTACATCGCATTTTTTAAATAAGGGTTCTCCTTATGCTGCACAAAACAAAGCAAGAATTCATCGCATGCCCAGTGGATACAATTCAAAAAGCACCCATCCATATTGGGGATTCTGTCACACTATATGGCGATTTATTGCTTAGCCCTCCACTACGTCAAAGTGCCCCAAGTTTGGCGAGTCCCATCTAATTTTTATGGCAATATTGCTTACCAAGGAGCTGAATCAGTGGGTCTGCTCTGCATTTTAGCCCTAATGAGACCCCAGTACACATGCTGAGAAAGTCCTGACTTCAAGCAGCCAATCAATGGCATGAACCATGGAGGGGGTTCCCCAGATGGCATTAGTCCACAGAATCTATGATGATGGGACTGTTGGTCTACACATGCACACCTCCACACTGTAGCGCAACTTTCCTCTGGTGTGTGAGCGCAGGCATTCATGGAATACCAACTCTGTCCTTCATCCAGTGAACAGTGACCCTTAATCAACATGTGTTAAACACAAGTTCTAGCGCCCTGCTAAGTTGGGCCATCAGCTTTATTTGTCCCAAGTTTCCCCTGTACCATCACCCTGCAGTACACAGACTTCCATGGTCACAACTCAGCATTTACTGGGGGATAAAAAGGTAAATGTGGATCATGTGTTTACCAAATTGAAGTCTGAGAATGCAGAAGACAAATAAAATGCTATTTATAAAGCTGTACCATTGTCTGCCTGTTCATCAGGACTCCATTATGCTCTGGATGGTATGTGTGTCTGCAAGAAAGAAGCTTTGAAAAAAAGAAGAATTATAAAATTATGTTAAAAAGGATGAATGTAGCACCTAAGACTTTATTCTGGGGCTATTCCAATGAAATCGGGATAAATGGCAACCCTAAATCCAACATGAGTTTACTTATCATATTAGCATTAAACCTTGCAAATAGCTATAGAGTGATGAATCCAAAATGTCACCTGGTGATTCTGCTATAGCAAATGTTTACCGTCTACTGGAAAGTCATAAAAACGAATGGGACCAATGGAGCTTCCTATTGTTTAAGGCAATTAATGTTTGAGTATCTATGTGGACAGTCCCGATAAGTCCCGATGCTTCTTGTTGAATGACTTCCATTTTCCATTTGTGATATAAAGTAAGCAGTTCAAAAGCTTTAGAATATTTCATTGCCAACCACCGGCTTTTTGCCAGCAACAGGCCTGCAAGCAGTCAGCTTTTTTCTGGAACTTTCTTTTATTTTAATTTATATTACATATTGATTTTTTTAGTTGGACTTTCAATGAACTTTTTTATTTACGTTCTGTCACACTATAAAATATCTAAGAACGCAGTAATGGGTAGGGAACGACAATCATGTTTCAGTAAATGTGGAATTATATTATGTAATGTGAGGATCTAACGGTGCTTTAAGGACACAACCGGCTCTTCTTTTCTTAAGAACAAAAAAAAAACTTTACCGGGACTTTAAGGATAATTAGATGCTTGTCAGCGTTAATAAGAAAGCCAAACGGTTTCCATAATGTGAATTCCTAGTGGGACTGTTGCTTTAAGAGTAGATGATATTCTCATGTATTTCCACTGCTTTTGTCTCTTGTGGTTTACGCGATGCTACTAGACCTAGTCATCAATGTCATCTGCGGTTTTTATTTTTATGTACCAATGAGAATAGTTGTAATGTCTCGTATCTTTCATGCTAATGTAATTTCTGTAATGATTTACACTGAATGAAACAGACTGTTTAATCAGCCCTTCTGTGTGTTTATTATGCATTAACTCAGAGTCTTTCTATGCTGGTACAGTTGCATGTCTGCTTTGTATAAGGAGCATCTGCAATTGCATATATTCAAATCTTTACAAATAAATGCCAAGTGTCTTCCCAGTTGGAACCATATAATGGGTGTTAGGCGGAGGAATGGGGGGGGGAGTACAAAAAACAAAAATACAGCTTTCCTAAAAAAAAAAATCTATTATTGTGTAAATATAATAACACATGGAACTGAAAAATGTAGAATTGTTATTGCCATTATTATATATGCTGTTCCACTTACCCTGCTGCAATTTAGGGCAGTGAATGCTATTTATATTATATATATATATATATATATATATATATATATATATATATATATATATATATATATATATATATACACTATATGGACAAAAGTATTGGGACACCTGACCATTACACCAACAGGGACTTTGATGACATCACATTCTAACTACATAGACATTAATATGTAGTTGGTCCCCTTTTGCAGCTATAACAGCTTCTACTTTCCTGGGAAAGCTTTCCACAATATTTTGGAGAGTTTCTGTGGAAATTTTGCCCATCATCCGGTAGAGTATTTGTGAGGCCAGGCACTGATGTTGGATGAGAAGGTCTGGCTCACAATCTCCGTTCCAATTCATCCCAAAGGTGTTCGATGGGGTTGAGGTCAGGGCTCTGTGCGGCCGGTCAAGTTCTTCCACACCAAACTCCTCAAACCATCTATATTGACCTTGCAATTACTGGTTTGTCTAAATGTAACTGCACCTTTAAGGCCTAGGTACTATCATACTTGCTGTTCTGTGTTTAGAATGACATGTGTACATTCTGCCTCGATTGTAATACCTGCTACAAAGATATTACTGGATGAAAAAAAGAAAATAAATAATAATATGGCATCTAAACATAATAAGAAATTGTTTCAGTTTAAAGCTTTACATGTATAATATGTATCATTTATTTTATATCTGTATCTGAAGGAAAAACGGTAGACATTGTAATACAACATATCCTTTAAAGCGGATATATTTCTGAAATATATTTAGTGACAGCAGCCACAGCGGTCCCCTGAAACTGGTGGCATGACTCCCTACCATGCTATGATTCAACAGCAACTGGAGTGACATTAATAGTTTTAGCAAATGCAGAATTTACATTTATGTAAATAAATGCAATTGGAATCCCTGGATGAGATATATATCTCCGGATGATTTATAATAAGATACTGAATAAGACATTGTATATTTTTTTACGTAAAATAATTGTGAATGGGTAATTGTTGTAAATTCTGTTGTGAAAACATTGCTTGTCAGGGCAGAAGGACAATCCTGTAATTTGTTTAGTTGGATCTGCCTTGTGTCCTCATTCATAATACATGCATTCAGGTTAAATGAATTCCTGTTCTTGGAAAGGTTCATTTGCAGGTCACAAGTTAATTGCTGCTTGAGTCCCTAATATCACTTAACAAATCATGTACCAGGGTCACATCTTTTTAGAACGATTGTGCTATAAACCTACTCTTTACACATTATCATGCATTACCTGATATATTATTATGGAGAGGTGAGGTATGTGTGTGTGTGTATATATATATATATAAAAGATAAAATACAGCACATAAAGTAAGTCATTTGTATGTGTTAGTATTTGTCATATGATTTCAACTGAGATTAAAGGTCCACTTCAGGCCTGTTTGGATGATAAATACAGACTGAAGTCCATTTTACTTGGTCTTCAATGCTTTTTTCTGCATGCAAATTGGTGAGGGGATTCTTTAGATCTTGTGGTTAGGAAATTAGGTTGTGTAACTCCCCCAGGTTAATTTACAGAAATCTTTTCTACACGTCCCATTCTAGTCAATGGAAGCTGAGCTTCTATTCAAGTAAATTGGATCAGCAGCCGCCAATCACATGTGAATGCTGATACAGTATTTTTTTGAGGTGCATGCCTTGCACGTGATGGGGTGCTGCTTCTCCTGCATCGGGCTTCCATCGTCTCTTTGCAAGGAGCAGAGATCATGGAGAGGTAAAGGCTTTGGGGTCGCTGGGTTACCTGGATACCTGTTCTCTACCCACGTGGTCTGTCTACTCCAGTTAGTGGCTTTCCTCCCATGGTACATACACACTATACTATGCTGTGCCGCTAACTAGTTCCTAGTTCCTAAACTATTTTGAACTGGCACGGGGAGACAGGCACATATCGGGGTCACGTGACCCCGTGGTGAAACAGAGGCTGCCCGCACAGAGTCTTCCAGCTTACACTGGTTTCATAGAGGCACCAGGAAGAGAAGTAATAGGAACAGAAGTTTTCAAACTCTAATAACTAAGGAATGCCTGCACCAATTTGCATGCAGTAAAATGCACTGGAGTCTATACAAAATTGACTCCAACATGCCTTTAAAAATAATACAGTTTTGGCAACAATCATTCCAATGGAACCCATAACTGTCTTACTAAGTCACTGGGACATCATAACTGCAAGTGTTCTGGATATGTATGGGACAGTCCAGAGGGCACTGTCTTGACAAGCTGCCTTCCTGTCCTGCTTTTACAGGGGCTTTAGACTTGTTCAATGTTCAATGTTTTCGTCCATTCGTTTTCTGACAGGAATCGGAAGGCATTTTACATTCGGAAACATAATTCGCACACCCTCATTCACTCTCTCACTCTCAATCTCTCACACTTTCATTCACGCTCTCTCTCTGAATGTCTCCCTACATTCTCCACTGACTGCTTCCGTGTCCCTGTCTCCTTGCCACGCAGCTCTGCCTCTTCTCTTGCATCTTCTTGTCTTCTTTCTTCACCTGCTGCTCCTTGTGTCTTCTTTCTTTATCAGCTTCTCCATGGACATGGCCTCCTGATGAACTTTCAGAAAAGAGTGGAGCCTTCAGTCACAACTTCTTCCCCATTTGGAAGAATAGAGAAGATGCTCTCCCCATGGCACCGAGAGGCCAGAATGATGAAGACAGATTCCCTGAGAAAGAGAAGCGTTTCTGCACCTCTCTTTCTCTGTAAATATATCTAAGCTTCTAACAATGTAACTTAGTTAGCTCTTTCATTTTATATTCATGTTTGCTTCCCTCTGTATTTTGTACTATTCATGGTATTGTATACTATATGAGATTTCTGCAAGATATCGACTTGTAGCTATATGTGGTTCCTTGGCTATCACCATTAGCTGCCTTCATTCCACCATTTTAAGAGGGTAGAGGCTGAATGTATCAGTTCTAACTCAATTAGCAATCTAGAATATTTTTTTTTATTAATAGAATTTTCTCAAATTGATGATTTCTGCTTTGAAATGGTTCTTAGTTTATTTGACCACTGTCCAGGTAACCAACTGTGGGCTACACCTAAATACTCAGAAAGTCTATATTTAACCTAAAAGCCACTTCTGTGCGATCAAATTCTTGTTACAAATTGTTTTAAATACCGCATTTCTATCGAATCAATATTTATTGCTTTTCAGCTATATTTCTTAGGCAAAATAAATGATACTTTCTATGCAATTTTGTTTTGTTTACGCAAGAAATTCTTGCTCACAGTGATAGTCATTTTTTATTATTGGCAGGTAAATGGAACAGAAACCTTATGTGATCTCACATCACTGCAGAGGGTATGAATTTCAAAGTATGCTGTGAATCATTTGTTCAAGCAGATGGGTCTGCATCAGGATTCATGCTTCTAATTCAAAAATACATTTCTCATTTCCCATCCAACAGAAAATGGAAAGATATTTTTATGACATAAATGTATTGAGCTGGACTTACTATTATTTAATGTTACTGAGGATGTGTTCTTGAAACAGTTAATATGGGCCTCATATGCTAAATAATAAAACATAATGAAGGTTTAAAGAGGTATCTATGGGCACTTATCAATACAATGAAACTGTAGTTGGGCACTAGACTTCTTTTATCTAATACAACTATATTACACCTGTGGAGGTTCATTATCATTGATATGGTGACAATCAGTTGGAGAGCCACACTTTTTTTTGGTTGAGATAGAGGAAAGTAAAAAAGGTCTGTCTATGAAAGCAACCTCGAAATAAAAGAGGGAAGAGCCATTTGGCCCATTAAGTCAGTTGTAAGAAGGTCCTTGGATTCGGTTCCTGGGGCTAATGGTAGGGTATTCATCGACAACAGCACCCTTTCACCTTCGATTGAGCCTCCAGGTCCACAGCTGCCATTGGGACTACGCTGCCTACCACACATCCAATACCTACGTTACAGGAGGCACTGGGACTGGTGAGGTACACAGACAGGTGGGACAGGAGCAGGTATTCGGGTACTGAATAAATCTCACTGATGTACATTATAGCCAAGCTCTTACTTCAGTAGAAGCTCACTAGGGTTAGACCTTCATAGTGAAGTCAGGAGTTAACACTACAACCTTTCTGTGGACTCTCCCTTTAGTGAATAGACTGCAACTTTGCCTTATGTCCTGAAGCACTTCATGCCTTTACCATGCATGTTTGAATTACATTGCTTTATTAACTACTACTTTCTCAATAGAAATAGAATAGAATTTGGCAACTTAATCTTAAACTGAAGATTAAATATGTATTTAAATTGACAAGAAAGATAATCATTGCAGAGTGGAGAACAAATCTATAAATAAAGTCCTGGAACTATATAAATGGCAACAGAAGATAAACACGAATCAGCAGAGTCTTTATGGAGATGAGCACATTTGATTGAAAAGAACTATCTGAAAGAAGATATAATGCATTTGGTCTATTGTTTATTCCAAAGAGGAACCTGTTGCTGAAATAGGACCTTAGCCTTGCCATCAGCATGTCCTTGACTGATTCAAAACAAAATCCAAGGACAGCTGAATAACAAACGAGTTCTCATAGAATGAGTGTGTGCTCAGGCGTAAACACGGCCAGTTTTAAAGACCAAAATCTAATGGCATAAAGGAAATCCAAAGGATAGGCAGGGAGAGACAAACTGACTCCAAGCGATTAACCAGCCCTGGTGCATCATCCGGATGGTTCAGCCTCCCACACAAGAGAAAGCAAGCAAAGAAGGAAACAATGAATAGATACAGAAAATGGTATGAACAAAAATAATTGGACATACGATTGATAGCAATATAAAGTAAGAAAGGGATAAAGCATGCAGAATTTCCCAATAAAAATGTTTTTGGCTGGATGTCTGCACCTTGAGTGGGAGCTTAGCTCGGTAATTCTGTGGCAAGGCTGGTGGAAGTCATTGGTGAATGTTGGGAATTTACTGAAGTGCCCTCCATCATTTTCTGTCTATCCCTGGGTATGCAAGTATGATAAAGAGACTCTGTGAAATTACATCACATCCCAGAACTCCACAGCAGGAAAAGCAGGTAGCGTTAGTGGAGGGTGCTCCCTCTGGACAAGATGTGATTGCACCGGGACACCCCTGTGGGGACTTCTAGTGAAAGTCTTTTTTTTTTAAAGATGGTCCACTAAAGATTCACACCTTGACCAAAATCATGCTGGCAACATCTAATACCTGGACCCATAGAAGATGATAAACAAAGGTCACCAGGAGCTAAAGAAACATCAGGTTCTTCTGGGGTTACTGCACATAAATTTGACATATAACTTTTGAATAACTTTTTAATTTTTTAGAACCTAATAATGATGTACCTTTATAAAGTACCCTACAAGTGCATCCTCATGAATGAAGATGTTCCTTCTGAGGAGCAGTGTTCAGGTTATTTTCTGACATCTAGTGGTATGTTAACTAAGGCACTTTTGATATTATAATGCCATTAGAGCCTTTAGAGTCCTCTTTTATGTTTTGCACTGGTTCTGGTTCTCTAAGAATACATGTTTTGCTTAAATTGGTATCTCTGGAGTACAACACTGTACGTCACTTGTTTTTGTCCCTAAAGGATCCTTGAATGTAAACATTTCCTTGTATAGAACTGTGTAATATGTCACCATTGTTATGTGCTGTTCTTGTATGTAATGCTCCTACTACCTAGGTACTCAGTGAATCATTAATATACATTGAACTGCGTGTGTTTATTGGGGGTACCTGACTTTTGCCCAGAAAAGAGGAAGCCCCCACTCTTTTGGTTTATTGACTAGTTTATTTGCTTATTCTGAGACACCAGAAGGCTTTTTATAAAAGGTATGTTCACTAAAGTGCTACAGGAGAGTTGCCGTTTTAGCTTGCGCATGAAAACACTTAAATTCTTACATAGTTTTGTTGCCTCTTTTGTGCAAACAGAATGTACCCCGTGCTGTTGCTGTAGACTAGCCTTGGTGTGATAAGTCTGCTGTAGTGATCCTCAGTAGTGGCTCACGTAAACATAAAATACATTGACGGTCTTTCCAAATAACAAGTTATTCAGTCTGTTCTCAGCTGAGCTATTCTCTTTGTTTGTATAATAAGAAGACGCTAGGGACTCTTCATAAGAATCAAAGAGGTTTCCAGGTGTGGACCCCTTGTTCACTGTTCCTAGTGGAATAACAACTCACTGCCGAGGACTATGAAGTACAATATTTACATCTGAGATTGTTGGTTCTCTTGTGGCAAGAAACGTGTTTTCGAGTCGAGACTGTCTCTCTGTGACAGTGTCACTTTGATAGCCAAATAGAGATTTTTCTTCCATAACAGTACAAGTGAACATAAACTTTGAGTTGTTGACTGAAGGGCAAGTTGTCTACAGTTGTCTGTTCTTGCTCATTTGAGTATGGGCTGAATCATCTGTTGATATTTGAGTGTATCAGATACATACCACTGAAGGAAATCAGTAATGAAGAAGAATCCCTGAGGGCGATCTTTTTACAAACACAGAGCTGGCTACGGCTGACAATGCCCTGGAGAACAGCTGGAGAATATTTTTTGTCCCTTGGTGTCAGCAAACGTTTCATGGGGATACATTTTTCTAGGTCTCTAGTGGGTTTACAAAAAATCTTAAAAGCTCTTGTTTATGCAGGAATAATAACACAATTAACAGCGGTATCATTTGTTCTTTGCCATAATTGCTTTAGCATATATTTAATAAGACTCTATTATATATTGGCATGTCTAATACAGGTTCCAGGCTTTGTGAATGATGCCTCAGCAGCACGTGTCAACTCATGAATATTTATTTCCCTACCCACAATCCTTTGTAGCCTCCTTTCAGTCTGTACAATGTTATTTTGTTATTTTTCAGTGTTTGTAATGGCCATGCAGATTGTGGAGTTTTGTTTGAATTAATTTGAATTAATTTTGATATTATAACATTATTGGTATCCCTATCAATTTATAAAATAAGATATGACGGTATGTACATGACCCTCGGAACACTGTTACCAGAGAAAGAACCAATCGTTATAGGGCTTGAAGATATTGATCTTTTAAAACATGCATGGAGTACTAAATATGTTACATAGACAATTGAAAACAATGTGAAATACAAAACAATTGACAATTAACATTAGTGAGTGCTCTTGGCTAATTTACCAGATGGCTGTGAATTTTAAAAGGACACTGTTGTTATCATGGGTTTCTCCCCCTGTTAAAAAGTATACCGTTAATATTTAATTACAACATATTAATCCATAGAAATGCCCGTAACTTCTCCAGGGAAACACCATGAAAATCATATCTAACTGCACCGCTTTAACAGTAGAATCTCTGTTTTTTGTAATTAATTAATTAATTAAAAAATGGTGTGATCCTCATACCACCCCATGGAATTTCAGCCATTTCATGGTGATAAGATCACTTTTATAGTTCACAACAGAATTGTTCTTTGAACACAATAACCTGCAGTGTCAATTCAACAATTTATGTTACATTTTGAACTGCAATTCTAGGGCAAATTCCTAAGTACAGAGCAATCATCATATAGATGTAGCAGTTTGAGTTCCAATTGACGCTGTTTGTAGAATTTTAGAAGTACTTAATCTTTAAATATCTATTTAGATTTTAGGAGATAGCGGGGACATTGATGAAACACTGTACAGTTTGAGACATTAAAATACCCTGACAATACACAGACAATGTGTACAAATAAGCCAAGAATAAACTAAGTTTAACAGCTGGCATGGTGCCCACGTGTGTCAATATCAAGAATTAGTAACATAAACATGTCAGGTTGATCTTATCCATAGAGGCCATCCAGAAACACCAAACAATTGTGAAGCATTCTTTTTTAATGTATGCAGAATAAAACTAAATGGGAAGTCATACAAGCCAAACAACTGTTCACGGAGTAGGTAATCCAACAAGCCATATGGTAGCCTGTCCTAGTTTTCTGGCTCCCTGTTCTCGGCTCTGATATCTCGACTACCCTGAATTTCGGCATCCTGACCTCGGCTCTGATATATGGATTACACTGAACCTCTGCTCCCTGACTACGACTTTCCTAAGAGTTTTTCACCAGTCTTGGATGATCATCGGGGAGCCCCTCGAACTCAAAGGCTCAACCCATCAGGGAACTGGAAGGAGTACGAAGAACTCTTCCGAGACCGACGGGCATTCTCTTGTGAAGACATAGTGTCCTATACCACATCTGCATCTCCTCTGGTACACTGTGTGAAGAATATACAGGTATACAATGGAGAATACAGTCTAATTTTGCAGTCAATTGGAAACCGCTTCAATGTGGAGCTTTTGCCTTCTTTTTTCAACCTAAATTACAATGTTATGCATCTAACTTCTTTGAACTTCCTACAGGTTAGCAGAAGTCCTTTCTATATTTGCCTCCTACTTCACATTGCACAATGTGGCAGTCACAATACACCTTCTCCATTAGACTGTTGATACTTAACAGTGAGCCGAGAATGGGCAGCTCTAAACAGCTTCCAATATGTTATTTAACTTTCCATAGGAAATCAGCACGTCAGACTGTGTTCTCAACAATTAGCGTCTTTAAGCCCACTGGAGCTACCAGCACGTTCCCTGGGTGGTAAGCGTGCACAGTGGTGTTGAGTGGTCTGGAAATCAGCTGTTGTATTATTCACTTGATTTTCTCTAACATTATTCTATGAAAACTAGTTTCCTTTTAGCCAGACTCACATGTTTGTGAGGCTATTTATAAGTAAGTCAAATGTCTTATGTAACTGACATCCTCATTAATAAGCGTCATTGTGATTTTCAATTAATTTTTTAGCAGATATACGGTACACCACAACAAACTGGTCTATAGATTTTATACAAACCTCACAAAGAAGGGTACATTGAGGTTCCTGGTTCTTGGCACTTTTACTCTTTTCGATAACTGACTATGTTGATTTCGGTTTAATAATAGGGAAACCATACGGATGACTTCAGTGCCATGGAAACGCATCTCGGTAACACTCATGGCCTACATTTTAGACATAAAATACATAATAATGCACTGTTAACATAGCAGTCTCGCTGTCTTATAGCAGGAATAAAACTGGGCTATGCAAAAAAATATACAATTTTTCAAACAAACTCTAAGATATATTACATAAAATGGTAATAATATGATTTTTATTAGTTTTAATGAAAATAGCAATTTTACTATTGGGATCCGGAACCTACTATTGAAGGAGATAAGTAACACAATTGACACAAAATATATTTTTAAAAATTGCAATATTATATATTATATTTATATATAATAATTATATTGTGATAAATAGAGGGGTGACATACATGTATCTTTTTTTCTTCTTAGCTGAAGAAAAGTTCAGTTGATTTTATATTCAAGCTCCACTAGTGGTAAGTATTCCACGTTATATTTACATTGCTAACTAAGTACTTTTTATCTCGGTGCTGTCACTAGCTATTATAGAGATAATGGCTAAAATCGATCAGAGAGAATAACACTTCATTTGGCATTTCCTAACAAAGTTGCTAAAATAAAGCCAGCTCGGTCAGGATGGTTATAACTAATATTGATAGCAATGATATAATATGGCTAAAAGTGCTATCAGAATTGAGGAAATACAAATTTTAGCAGCTCCCTCTGGACACAACATCTTGTCTCGTCCTCCCACCCCTTGTTTTTTTGTGTGTACGGTTTACTGTCTTGCTGTCATCGCAGGCTGAGACATCCTTGGCTGGCTTTTTGGTTAGTCAGAAAGCTAGTTAGGAAGATTTTGGGGAGCCAAGGTCTGATGCCTAGTGCTACCTTGAGATGAAAGCTTACAGTGAACCGATTTGAGCATCTACCTTTGGGTCGTAAGCCCTGCATTCGGCAGGTTATTAAAGCCCACTTGCCGGCTTATGTGTTATTAATGTTTAGTACACGTTCATTAACAGTTCAGTGATGTCCCTCACTGGAAGTTCTCCATGTCATTATATGGCCTAAGCAGTCATGTTCAGATGGAATATTGTGTCCTACAACTTATAATTAAACTTTGTCTTCTCTAATAATGTATTTAGCAACAACAATTTAAACATATTCTGATCTGTACCAGAAGGCCACGGGGGACACCAGATTCCCTTCTTCTTTTCTTCAGGGGGCCGCACTTCCCAAAGGGGATATGCAGCCCCTTCCTTCCCTCCCAGACCAAAGTCAAGGGTCTTCAGGGAGGGATGGTGCCCCAAAAGGCTCAACCACCCCCTCCACCAAGAAGACGATTCCTCTGGGACGTAATCAAAACCAAAGTACAGCTGCCCCAAATGTCTAATCTTTTTGTGTCAATTCAGGCCCCAGCCCATGGCTGGTGTTTTTTTATTTTATTTTTCCGTGGTTTTGATGCTCGAGGGTCTTGTGCTTCCCAGTGATCCAAAAGCGGCAGGGTCCCAAGACAAACCGGGTCCTCAATCTTAGTGATTTCCTCCCATACTGAAGCCTAAAGAGGGCCAAAGAGAAGACCCACTGAAGGTAGAGTGGTGGCCAAAAGGCATAGCCCACTCCTCACATCAAAACTTTGAGGACTCAGCTCCACCGTGGCATTTTTAGTATAAAACCATATCAGTGAATCAAATCAAAAATATATTGTGCTTACGAGCCCCCGCACGCCACTCAAGTGCCGGGCACCCCAGCAGATCACCAGACACCCTGTTTAACCAAGTACCGGCATTTGCAATGGATACTATAAACGGCATTAATATCATTTCCACCTTGCAGGGCACGTTAGAATTTTGCCATCGTACACCAAACTGCAGAAAGGTTCTAGGATTCCTGTACGAACAGACTACATTAACTCTCAGACGCTGTGCTCGGCTGGATATATTTTTCATTTGTATAAAATGTTAATTTTTTAGAGAGCTGATTTAAAAGCAGTGCACCAGTTCAGCTGTGACAGGATAATAATGCAGTGTGCCAGCAGGTCATGCCTCCAATTGCTAGTGTCAAAAATTAATAGATTTATAATATTATTTGACAAGGTTAATTCCAGCTAACCGTTACGTTTAACCCTTGCAACACATTGAAAGACTGTTAATATCCCCCTGACAAGTCTGAGGTTACTAGAAGCAGAACGTTTACAGTAGACAGCTGGTGTAATGGTATTCCAATTAGCAGATTTTACATGCTGTTCCTTGTTTTTATTATTATTGTTTCTTACTAAAGACTTTATTACAAGGAATGTAAATGCTGTTGTGAATATTCCGCTGTTATGCTGCAAACATTGGTAATAAGGGTAGAGAGATGGTTAATTATCTAGACGGTTGGAGAAATTCTCCATATTTCTATCGACCTGGAAGCCAGATTCTGCCTGGAGTCCTTGAAGTACATCGCAAAGTTTGTCAGATGTGTATTTTATTTTTACCGCTTAACTCTGTATGTTGGAGGGTTTTTTTTGGGGTTTTTTTTTACAATTTTTTCTCCCCATAAGCACACTGAATCCGTGGTTTGCTGCATTTCTCTGATTTATGTGGACAGTTTACAGATGTTCCTCTTGTGCATGAATGGGAACTAACAAGATTTAAATTGTTGCATGAAGAAGGAACTCCCAGGCTCATGCAAATTAGAGCTGGTTCATGAACAGAACTACTAGGCACCTGCCTAGGACTCCGAGACGTGTTCTAGAGCATCAGGTCCTGGGGGTGAATACCCTCTGAACCAGACTGGGGGTAGATCGCCCTATTTGGGGAAAAGGCCTCCTGATGCGCTGCTGCTCTATGGACTGGTTACAAGGTAGATCTCTGATCTCCCCAACTGGCCCATTTATACTATGAAGGACTGTATTGTATTCTCTTTGCAGATGCTGCATGCGCATGATAGGTGGACTGCTGTTCTTTGTGCAGTCTTATGTTACAACATCGCAGATGCACCTTAGCGACTCTTTAACGGAGGCATGGATGATGCCTCATTGTCCACATTTTTGTGTGTTCTTGTGTGTGTTTTGTGTGTCTTTCCTGGTTTTTTCTTGGTAGCAGGCACATCCAAGCAGTCACTGTACCTGGAGCCTCAACCTAATACGTGACCTGCGCTTTCAGGATTTCCTTAGTTGTCTCAGACCAAGCGTCCAACTGCAGACATAGCATTTGTTCCAAGAAATATGAGATTATTGGTAACGGGCAATATATGTGTAAACAGTAGACACATGGATCACTTTCCGCAAAGTCCTCCCAGGCGAATATTCGAGTTGGATCCACTTATGAACTGGATAATCCACTACAAGAACAACAACTTATGTATTTATAGAATTGTAAACACATTATGAACAGTCAGTAGAGATATAACTGATACTTTTATTGCTGCAGAAATGATTCAGCACCTAATAAAAAGGGACACTGGGAAACGGTAGGTAAGATGGATTTTGGGTGTTTACATTTTCGACCATCATAGGCTTCTGTTTAAAATGACTGTAAATGCTGAATTCCAAGGATTTGTGTGACAATATCACCTACATAAGCATCATTTATAATTGTCTGAGCTGACACTAACAACTCTAGTAAATAAAAAATAATCTTATGAATTCTGACTCAGCTATGGCAGGTCAAACTCCACCAGCAGAAAATGGGTTAATTCTAGGAATGCGTGAATCAGAGACTCACCTAACAAAAAAATAAAATAAAAAATCCTACAACGCCACGAATAAATCTCCAGCAATGCCTTAGCTGTCGTCATTTAGACTTCTTTCCTGCAGCAAAAATGGGAAGAAAAAGATTAAAGGCATAGATCAAATTGAAATAAGATTGGAGTATTGAGCTGTTTATTGTTTATGGGTAGAGAATGCATTACTCTGAAATGGCGAATCTGCCTGCTTTGTCTGCGAATCTCCAGGTAAAAAATTTAGCACAGAAAAGAGTGACTCGGGAGGGACATGTAACATAAACATGTAGGGTTTTATAATGAATGATGAATGATTGACATATGCTGCGCAATGAAAGCTGATGTAATATGGTATTTATATGTGCTACATAATATACAGTCGTTGTTCAGCCATTAACATTGATCCATTGTAATGTGGGCATACAAACTAAAATATACCATCTAGTTACTGTATGGACGTGACAAGGTTTTCTCATTGTTATTTAATAATTATTATTTCCTTGGGAGAAGACACAGGTAGGTTATATTACTCACCTGTATCTTCCTCCTGGGGAGTATCCCAGCAATAAAATTCAAAGGGACTAAGTCACTTAACATAATTATTATAATGTGAAACGGTTACAGAAATAAAAATTAAAAATTTTTTTATTGTAAATTGTTTAGTGGATAGACCTATACAGAAACAGAGGTTTCATTTTAATGGGGCTAAAGAGGTCTATCTTAGACCCAGTCTAGTCAGGGCCAACATGTACATGGTACTGCATGTGAAAAGGGAACAAAAAAGAGAGAACGATGGTTTGTTTCTGATAAAAGGATTGCAAGATCCTTGCAAAGGATCCTGAATTGGACAGGCCAGTCCTGACAGTAGAAGGATGGAACTGCTTGCTGTCATAGGTGATGTCATGCTACCCTATATGACATGGGTGAGGCATGTCGTCACTGTTATGACCACTCGGTTGAGGATGGTGTTGTGACGGAGAAACACTGAATATTTTAACTAGGTATTAAAAGATTGCCCTTCGTATTGCTGTTCATATTTTCTGCTAAATGTCATCACATAATTCACAAATCCCATGCATGACCAATGTTAAACTGTGAATCCAGCAGAAATCATTAATACCTGGTAAGAGTTAGGAAATTGGAAATTGCACAAATAAAATCAAAAAATACAAATAAAATGTCTGCCCAGTGACCTTTTAGAAATGATGCTAGGAATCTCACATGACCATTTAGAAGTGTGGTCAGAGATTACTGCCTACATGAGCTCATAACAGTGATGACATCATTTGAGAGAAATTAAACAGATGCAATAGGGTGTTTTGTTGAGTTGGGGTTAGCTGCGTAGTGTCGTGATACATGTCTATGCTTTGTGTCTGGTGGATTGTGGCACAGAAACTTGTTCTTTGTGGCTCGGTGCCGGTACTGCCACAGACTGATTGGTCAGTGATTTGCAAAATGTTCAGGAAATACTAAGAAGAGAAGTTAATTTTAAAAAAGAGGGCCAGAGATGTAATGTAAGGAAATGTTACTTTACTGAGAAGGTGGTACAAAAGTGAAACAGTAGAAGTGGTAGAGGCAAATACAGCGCGGGTAATTAATACATGCTTGGAATAGGCAAATATGTTTGGGGCTGAACTGACAATGACGGGACAGACCTGCTGCTTTAAGTCCAGCGGCCACCTGATGGCATAAATGTGGCATAAACATTGGATATACTCACATAGCATGTGACTGGGCAAATCTGCCGCTGGTTGCACACTGCAGCACTCGATCTGCCACCAGAGCTCAAATCGGTGTGAGGCTGTATCAGCCAGTGGCCCACCTGGCATTTACCTGGTGTTCCACGTGGCCAGTCTGGGCCTAGTAGGCCAATTCTGCAGAATTCCTCCCATGCATTCGCAAAACGGACATGGACATTTAAAGGGTCCATGGAGCCATCATATGCATTAAAGTGTAAATGATGGCTGGAGTGTCCCTTTAAATATAAACTTTTGCAGATGCGTCTGAAATTAGCCCGCATTCCCCCATAATGACAGCCAAAGCTCAAATTACAACGCAAGTGTTATCAATACAATGCCAGGCATACATATTGACATTTATGGGCCAAATCAAAGAGATTCTTAAGAAGAGTCGCTAAGTGTCTTGTAAATTAAATGTATAAAAGATGTGCTAAATCATCATAAGGGATTATCCCTACAAAAGACAACCAACATGTGGAAACATGTTCCTTTCCAGACGTGTGTTAGCGTAGTGGACCAGGGTCTATGTCTGAAACAACCCTTTTATCTATTATATCTTTTATAATGTCTGAGTCTACCTTATTTAAGGACAGGGATGTCGCTTGCTCTTAATTTCCCAGAATCAGCTAAAATATATTTTTTTTTTGATGCACAATAACAGAGAAGAGATCTCTTCTGGATAATCCCATCTGTAAAGGCAGACCGTTACCAAATTCATGGCACATAAGAGAACCAACAACACAGATGTTTATATCAGCTTTGGCTTTGTCCATGAGGTTTGGAGTCCATATCCGGATTACCCAAATTTTAGAAAATCAAGAAGCCATCATAAAAATTACCCATTGATTGGTTTGTATCTCTGTGCTAAGTACATACAATAAGTGAACGATACTAAAGAATCATGAATATCTAAAATGTCTTAACCCAACCAAGAACAGACAATGTGTGTTTTATTAGGTCACATTATGGTCTCCTGTCCACTTTTCTGTCAATGAATCAATGTGAAGCAATCATCTTAAACTATTTCAATCATCTTAAAGCTATTTATGGTGGATAGAGAAATTATCCAAAGTCAAAGTCCAGTGCATTGTAGGAGATTTTTCTTTACCAATACCCAATGAGCGGTTCCTGCAGGAAGGGGAGAGATGACCCTGTATAATGCATAGTTTAATTGGTGAGATCACTTAAGAGCAAACATTCCTATATTAACTTGGTTGGGCCAGGACACCCTTTCTTGCATGAAAAGCTCACTGAAACTTCCCAATGTATAAAGATGTTGGGGAGTTGAACTTTTTAGTGAATAAACCCACATTCACATAAACTCTTCTATGGTTGACACAGGTAAATGATAAATTAAAAACAAATGCATGTAAGTGTTTGGATCTCTGATACAAAAAGCCTACACATTTCTTTTTCTGGATAAAAAGTAACTGCAGTTTTACTGGAAGATAATTGTACGTCTGGACCAGCCCCGCTAAAGCTCTCTAAGCTACAAATATATTCTTGTAGTTTTATGAGACTTTGTTATAAAACAGGGTGTAGCCTTCATTTCATCTGTCAAGCAAAAAAAAAAAGTAGTATTTGTTTGTAAGACAAACAAAACATCTTGTGATGGGAAATTAACAACAAAACAGATTTACAATACAAAGGATTCTTTGTAATCATCGGTTTATATATCAGATTGATTTAAAGCTCAAATAATCTTTCCGGTTTCATTTCCAAGCAGAATATATACACACACACACACACACACACACACACACACACACTGGAGTATACACACATTATTAAGATGACATGCACTTGGGACTTCTGGGGGCAGTGTCAGAGAGAGCAGCTGCGTTCTATATGTGCTCCTCACTGCAAGGCCCTGAAATTGTCCCAAAAAGCACAAAAAACACTTGTGCAGGAAGATAGTAGGGCAGACAAGTCCTTCGACTATCACAGACAGGCCTCCGCTTGTGGGGTCCAAGTCGAGTGTGGCTTGTTTGTACACTGATATTTGCAGTCTGACCACTTGGCATCGGGTGGGAGTGTGTGGAGGCACCTCGTGGGAGCAGCTGGTCTGCCGTGAGCTGGACACAGCTGCATGCTGGACTGTTATCTGCCTCATCGGCCATGAGTTTGTTGGGGACCCAGCAGCGGCCACATTTGGGGGTTGCTGTGCTCCAGGTCAGACTTATATGGGAGCTACTTGTGTACCTGCCTTAACCCTATCTTACATACATATTGGCCCAACTATGGACTGTTATAGATTTGCTGCCGGCCAAGTCATAGATTGTAAAGGAAGGAAGTGGAAGGAGGGACAGGAGAGAGAGAAGAGGCTAGGAACAAAAGAAGGGAAACTTAAATTGGCCTTATTGGAAATCCTGCTCTGTGGCACTACAACAAGTTGCCTCTTCATACGCTCATAACTCTTCATAAGTAACTGAGCTGGAAAATAGACAAAGTGACTCAGAGGACACGCTGCAACAACTCCTTGCTGATGTAGATACACAAACAAAGACAATCCTCCAAGCCACAGATAAGATGGAAGATCTGAGGAATAATAGGTGGAATAATGTTAATGGATTGGAGAATGTGTGGCAGCTCCTTTCTGCTTCAAGTCAAGGGGAATAAGTATTACACTGAACTATACGATTAAAGATCATCTCAAGGTCTAATTAGCGATTCCATCCTAAATACTTCTCAAGACTGATTTTAAGCAATTTTTGGAATTTACTTGGGACAACTTCATATATGACAATACAGAGCAGACAGACAACCATGCTTTCTTTTGGCGAATGGCTAAAGTGGTTGTTAGGGTCCATTTATACTTATATGGCCGAACAGTGTAAATAATGGCATCCCAAACTCGAAAAGTTAAATCAGGCCCTCTCGCTGTCATTCCATAGTTACATTGATAACCCTACTTATGAGAATAAGCAACAGTTCCTGCAAACTAAAATCATTTTGGACACATTCCTAGAGGAAAGGAGTCAATCTCAATTGGAGTATGTTAAACACATTTTTGTACCCGATCTGATAAAACACATATTTAATGGACAGATGGTTCCCTGTGTATGGATCCAGGACACATTAATACAGCTTTCCATTCACGCTACACATCGCTAAATGCCTATATGTTTTCAAGTGGTAATGCACCAGGCCCAGAACCGCTAACAGACTGAACTTTATAAATTTATTTCCCCTCATAGTCAAGGTACCCTCTTGTTCTTGTTAAATGATGTGCTACATGGGGATAGCTCTTTGTCCACATTTCCCAGGGCTTTTTGTGGAAGGGAAGGAGGGCAAGTATTAGTTTATTTCGGCTTCAGCAGCTGAAGGCTAGCTTGGGCCTCAACATACCGAACATTCAGGGTTATTGTTATGCGGCACAATATCGGCATGTCGTTGATTGGCTAATGAATATCCAGGTTTTTACAAATCCTCAACGGGATTGCCAATTTTCACCATTTGGCTCCCTTCAGTCACTGCTCCATACCCCTTCTAATGATCTCTGGGGGGGGGGGTTATGTAATAACCTCTTGCTATTTAGTACTATTAAAATATAGACGGTAGATTGACTATGTATTGAGCTAAATTGGCAATACTCACCTTTTTTAATCTTTCCTTCGTAACCTCAATTATCAAAACTGCAAAACCTCATTGGCCTTTAATCAATGGGAACAAAAGGGGACACATTGATCAGTTTCTGCATCATGATTCATAATCAATAAGAAGTTATACAGACTGCAGAGACGGGTATCCGCATGTTAGATTATACACTGTATTTGCAGGTCAACAGTTTTATTAGCAGTCAAATACGCTACTTCACAAACCTTGATTGTGCTAATCCCTAGATACTCTTATGCGTACCTCCCAGTCTGTCTGTCTGTCTGTCAGAGAATTAGTGTTCTTTACTCTCTTATGCATAAGAGGCTTAGCTATGATCAGTACAAAAGGTGCCTTCTCAATAGTCTAGAACATTGGAAAACACATCCTGCATATCATCAAAGTGACATCAGAATAAACTGAAATATGTCCCAGATGTACTGAGATGCGCTACAGTATATATGTATACACAGAATATATGTATCACCCTACAGGCCATATTTAATGGGCAAGTTCTTTCTTTCTTGTCTCTCCTTCTCTCTTTCCCCAACAGCCCCTTCCACTGGCACACAACATTATCTGGCAGTCCCTCAATGCTTACCCGCAGCTCTCACATGCACATAACACTACCTAGGAACCCCTTTTCTACTGCAGTAGCAGGCAACAGCGTTAGAAGCCCTCTCTTCTCACTGCACACAACAGCATTAGAAGCGCCTCTCCTTCCTGCTTACAACACCATGCTGCATGTCCCTCTCCTCTCTGCATATAAAACCATTGGAAACCCTCTTCTCCCAGGACACAACACCATTGGAAGCACACTCCTCCCCGCACCCACCATCGGAAGCCCTCTCCTCCTTGCACATAACACCATGCGGCAGCCCTTCCCTAGCCGGAACAGAACACCGCCCATAACTAAGAAATTATTTTTGTGTTTATTTTTGTAGGGTTGATCCAAGTGCAGTTTTATCCTGACAGCCAACCATGAGACACACATAGGACAGAAGCCAAAACTCAGTGGGAATTCGGCACCACTGGATTGTTGCAAGATTTTGATGCATTGTATCTGCAGAGCAATTAATATTTCCGATCGATATGATTTACATGTCCTGGGCTAATGTATTTTAATATGTAATGAATGCAGACTGCTCCGGAGTTTATCATAGGGCATATCAATTCTAAGCTGTTCTACTTGGACAAAACATTAATTGCAAGCAAAAAAAACATTTTAGCAGATCTTTCATTTTATTATTTACTCTAAAGGTTTAGTCCTTTAAAAACATCACATAATAAACTATTAGTAAGCAATGTCAGTTTCTATACCACCCTTTTTGTTGCATTAACATTAAGTGTCCCCAGCAAAATATGAGGCAATATATTATATGATTAAAAATGTATTTCTAAGAAGCGGTAGGAGTGGACACACAACAGTCTAAAGCTGCATTTCAGTATAAAAGTGCTAAATTCTGCAGATTAGGTGGAACAGCACCTTTAAATGTTACAGTAGAGAAAAGATAATTGAAAATTAAGTCAAGATATCTTTCCCCATGGTATATACCTAAGGGGGTGGTTTATTACAAATACTATATGTTGGCTATTTTAATCTCATGGGTACATACATGGGTTTATTAAATATTGAATTTGGGAAAGTGACAGATCCACTACATACACTTCAATTTACAGTTTATCCACTAATGTATAGATAGCAAATAAAGCACTTTTTCCTTTTTTTAAAAAAAATAGTTGACTACATATTTACCATGTGCGTGTGTTATAGCTTTGCCATATTTGTCCAATCTACTAAACAAACACACTAACTTTCCATAATGCCTTGATGTGAAAATTGAATGTCTTAGTGTTAACCACTGAGAGGGACCATCTGACTCATAAAGAGCCATAATGGAAAGGATAAAGAATCATCTCTGTGTGTTTTTTAAGCAGAGAAAGTCACCCAAAATATCACATGACTGCCTTTATTGCCAACTGACAGGTCTGCAGAAAGCTTAACATAACATTAATACAAGCAAGAAAATGAAAGATTAATTAAGGTTAAATGTATGGCGTGAGCAGGGCTTAGGAGGACTAAGGCTGAAGATATAAGGGTGCATAGAAAAAAGAATAGCTGTAAGGGGGAAGTGTTAAAAAAACATATTACCAGTTAAATGGCATTCTTTGTAAGTGAACGAGTTTAACAAGTTCATAGTAATTAACTTACCATAATAACTGCCAAATTATATACTAGAATATTAATTGTTTAAACAGTTTAATTGCCTACAGCTCATGGGCGTAGGAAGCAGTGGCCAGAGGTGACTCTGAGTAGCCTTGTGGATATGACTATGATCTTATAATAATATTTTCAATTATTAGATCGAAAACACAAACAGGCAACCCAAAAACGGTAAACCACGCTAGTTCTTTAGCTGTCTTTATGTAGAAAAAACTACTATTATGCGTTACTCTCCCTTTAATTTCAATTGAACTTTTATAGGTGTTCAATTGAACTTAGAACATACACATCAGCCTGTGGTAATTCAATCAGACATACAAATTTGCTCCAAATATGGTTTATTACCACCCTCTGTGTACTTTGTCCATCCCCAGAGCGAGGTAAGCAAGCTGAATCTAGTTTATTCCCGGATTACCGGTTTATCTCGCTTGTATGATCAGCAGTTACTAGATGTCATGTTGTTTTCTTTTTTCGACACAAAAAAATTTCTGTTTGAAAACTGAACAACAAATCCATAATTAATTACACATTTATCCCCCTCTGTATTTTTGGTCTATTGATGACATCAATCGTATCGCTGCTTGTAAATGCATCATAAAAGAATTATGTTTCAAACACACAGCTTTCTTGAAACCACTAGAAAACCAAACATGGCAAATCGATACAGTCTAGATGCAAAAAGACGGTTCCTTTTATGCACTTGTGTAGTGTGGATGGCCCTGTACACTGTATAAAGCAAATGTAGATTTGCCAGACAGCTGTTGGAGTTTAGCTGTATATGGCTGTATGCGTACAATGATCAATCAAACAATTTTAGCATGTTCTGGTTCTGGTTTTCAGTCTATGTAATTCTTTTTATTTATTAAATATTATTTATTTATTATTGTGTACAGTACCGGAGATCTCCAGAAGGATAAAGAGAAGGGCTACTAAAATGGTTCATGGATTACAGGATAAAAAAAACTTACCAAGAAAGGTAAAATGATCTTAACATATATATAGCCTGGAAAAAAGACGTGACAGGGGGGATATGATAGAAACATTTAAATACTTAAAGGGAATCAACACGATAAAGGGAGAGAGTTTACTTAAAAGAAGAAATACTACTACAACAAGAGGACTTAGTCATAACTTACAGGGACAACATTTTAAAAGTAATATCAGGAAATATTACTTTACTGATACGGTAGTTCATATTAGGGGGAACATGAAAATGAACACAAAGGGTGCATTTTCGTTGTTCAGCCAGAATACCGAAGAAACGAACATGGCGGCGGCAAAACGTATACGAAGACGAAGACACACAACACGAAGAATCGTTTACTAATCTCCCTGGTCCCTTCCCCATCTAGCCTACCTTATCACTTGCACGGCCCTTTAACTACTGACGGCGGAACTTGTCCTGGGGAGACCATGGCCTCCCTGCTTCAAGAGTTAAAGGTCCTTACGAGCAACTCTATTGGTCGTTCGTACGGATGTTTAACTCTTGGAGCAGGGAGACCAGTGGCCAAGTTGTGGCACAAGGATTTTAAAAGTCTGTACAAGTGACTCTATTGGTCACCGACAGGGGGCTCGTCTGCCATCACCCAATAAAGTGTAGGCCAGGGACTAAGGAAAGTATTCAGAGGTTGGGCAGACTACTTGGGCCGAATGGTTCTTATCTGCCGTCACGTTCTGTGTTTCTATTTTGGTGATATTTAGTTTGAAATTAGCTTCAAGGAACCTGAGATATGTGGCATACGGTGGTCAAAATAGCATTATTAAATCAATCATTTTTTAAAGATTAAAAATTATATGAATAAGGAATATGAGTTGGATGCTGCTGAGGACACCTCTGGGTGTACACGGAATCAGATGAATATGTGACATTTGAAATGTGCATTTCCCGGAAAATGAAATGTTGGTGCACCTGTCACTTGGCTTATTTAATGAGGAATCTCTTGCATTCCTGTATTCTTCATAGCATTCTCATTCTATATTTGACTTTAAGACTGAGGCTTATGCTTTGATTACCCAAGCTTCACTGCCACTGCCTGCAGAATAGAATATGAATAAGTAAAACACGTATTTGCATAGTAAATGCTTGAAACGTGTGTTAAAAAGTAATATGTCAGTCCTTTAGCACACTACTTACCAAACAGGTCATCCACATCGAAAAAGGGTCATCACCACATTGTGAGTTTTTAGAATCTCCAGTTTTACTTCTGATTTATGATCAGTATAATAGATTGCAAAGGACAAGGAATGAATAGTAAGATAAGCCAATAACAAAATCAAATTAGTGGAAATTATGTTATTAGGAGCATAGCTCACAGAACTAGCCATAAAATGTTTTCCCAAATGTATATTGAAATAAATGTGTCACCAGTATTATCTGTAGAAATGATGCATTTCATGTGCAAATACCCAACACAAAGTGAAAAGAAGAATCCACCAATACTTCAGTATCTGGTGATCAATCATTATGGTTGTATGGATGTATGCCTTCATCTAGTTATTCTTTCTGTTATTTAAAAAAAAAAAGCATAGAATTTCATAAAGCAAGGTTTTATATTCATAAAATCTTGGTCCTCCCATACAGCATACTATAGTTAATATATCAGGAAGAACTCAAGTTCTCATGGAGACCTGTAAGAATACATAGCAGTTTCATTCTCGTTCGTCATAGTGACAGATATTATATGATGAGTAGGCATATATTCTGAAATATATACATTCATAAGAAGTGAAGGCTGACAGAATAAACAATACAAGTCAAACAAAAAAGAACAAGTAAGGTCTTTAGATCCATAGTGACGTGGGGGCAATGTAATAAGGCCACAGCCCTTATTTGAATGGGTTGAGTAGCATCTTAGTGTCTCTGCGTGTCACTTCTTGATAGGGGTGGAAAGTGTGACCTAGAAGAATTCATTAACCGCTTTAGTCATTAGTATAGGGGAATGGTGTATGTTCTCCTCAAAATAGATCAACTGATATTTTCTGGTTTGTGTCATCTGTTCATGCTGTAATGAATACAAACAAGTTCCAGCATTCAATAAAGGTAATGTAGTTATCTAAAGGAACAGCCAAGGGCTTGCTAATGTATTGGCACTGTGCATATTTAAATCATCCCAGGGCCCCACCTAATTATGACTCCTGGATATGGGGTCTACAGTATTGTTTCATTTTTTACACAATGCATGAATGATATAATGGAAATTGATGTGAAGGGGTGGGGCTAGCCATGCAAAGGAGACTGCCTTTAGGAGGAGGGAACTGGGGGGGAGGGGAGTGGTTGGGAGCAGGTGTAGCCAAATGCTAATCCGCTGCCCCGAGAAAGAAGAAAGTGACCTGGAGAATTACCTGGTATACCCATGACTCCACTCAAATTACCGGCACTAAACAACATATCTTCTATGTATTAAATCATGTGCCATGTTTGCCCCAAACAGCTTGTCTGTGCCATCATTGTTCCTTGCCCCTCCCCTCCAACATACACTATGGCCCCCATTTGTAAACATGCTTACACAAATTTACACATGCTAACACACACACTTACTGGCCCTCACACCTATATAAACCATTCCAAAATCATGGTTATTAATATGGAGTCTTGCCCTCCCTTGCAACTATTACAGCCTCAACTCTTTTGAGAAGACTTTCCACAAGATTTTGGCGTGTGTCTGCAGGAGTTTATGCCCATTCAGCCAAAAGAGCATTTGTGAGGACTCAAGAACTTTACATGTGGCACTATGCATTACCGTAGGTAGTGTTCTCCTGGCATCCGCCAAACCTAGATGAATCCGTCAGACTTCCAGATAGTAATGTGGGATTCATCACTCAAGAGAACACATCTCCTCTGCTCCAGAATCCAGTGGCGGTGCGCTTTACACCCCTCCAGCTGCTGCTTGGCATTGTGCATAATGACCTGAGCTGCTGTTACTTCTAGATGCTTCCACTTCACAGTAATAGCAGTTACAGTGGACCGGGGCAGATCCAGCAGGACATTTCAGGAACGGACTCGTAGCAAATGTGGCTTCCGATGGCGACCAAAGTCACTATGCTCCTCAGTACGACCCATTCTACTGCCAATGTTTGCCTATGGATAAGTCTGCCTATGTGCTTGATTTTATATGCCTGCTAGCATTGGGTTTGGTGGAAACACTTAAATTCAATAATTAGTTGGGGTGACCTCATATTTTTTGTTATTTAGTATATTTTTATTAATACTGATTCTATTACATTATTTTAGGCAGCAAAGTATCAAACCAGGAAATTACAAAGGAGACTCTCCACTTATCAGCGTGTATCAGTTTATATTCTGTATGCTAACATTTATTCTTTTGTGTATTCTTTTCCAACACGTGCTTAAGCTCCACTTCCATACCGGCTGCTAATTTTCCATCTTTCTTATTTATTTTACAGGCGGTGCAGGAATCAGCATAAAGAAAGTGTCAAAGATCTTTTGATAAATGTATTTTAAACATTTTTTGACTTTCATGAGGTACAAGGTGACTTAGATTCAGGAGCCATATACTATTCAATGCATGTTTAGATTCTCTAACGTCTACCATTTCTGCTGGAAGGCTGTTCCATATCTCTACCACCCTCTCAGTAAAGTAAAACTTCCTTTCATTACTTCTCAGCCTCTGACCCTGTGATTTTAGCTAATGATCTCTACAGTTTCCCCTAATTTGAAATAAAACCTGAATCATGGCAGCTACAATGGACAACAGGACAGTGCTTGAAAATCAGGACTGTTCTGCAAAAACTAGGACACTTGGGAGGTATGTTATCCCATTTTTGCTTTACTGAACATGCTACCCTTGAATTTAGGCCACATTGCCCATTCGGTTGACCTTGGAAGTAAACAAAGGATTTACCTGGGGCACTATGTCACGGTCCTGAATCAAGCCCACCCGTTAGTCTTAGGATATTGATAAAAGGTGTCAGCTTTGATCTCATTGGAGGATGGCTTAGCCCCGCCTACAACACCAGTTATTGGTTCTGGGTAATTTAAATACATTAAAGAATTTGCTTTTAATGTAATTTGGTTAAATTGATTAAAAGAACATTATTTTTGATCATGCATAATACTTTAGGAGTATATTGGATTTTAGCTGGGTTGATTCCGCTGATGAAAGGACCGATTGCATCACAGCAGTTATCTGCTGGTTTAGTATCTGCCAGGAGAACCTTCCCCGTAAACCCCGCATCCAACTCGCTGGGACATTTTTGTTTTTTTCTTCTGTGCCGTTTGATTCCGACCAGTTTGATGGTTCTTTGCACTTTTTATAGTACCTCCCCATAACAGTGAAAATATTTGGACAATCTCTCTTTTTGATGCCGAAGTGCTATGACATCATAAGAGCGTTAGCCCTGTGTTCCATTCACACTCATGTTTTGATACGGTAAGAACAGATTCAAACGAAAACACACAAGAGTTTGCATTAAAAAAAAATGTATTTAAGTTATAACAGAAAACAGCATGTTGTTTCACACTAAAGAACGGAATAAAACGGTAACCAAAAAAAAGTAAATGTCCCTGAATCGAAAAGGGAATGCAGATCCTCACAAACATTCATCAAGAGCTGATAATGAGTTGTGCTGCCCGTGGGTTGTCTAAAAACCTCAAGATTCTTTTGGCCTAACTGAGCTCACACACTGCTGGCTCCTGCTATTATAGCTCCAGCCTATTATGACACGGCCAAGCTTTATGATGTAAAGTGGGTGTGGCTCTAGCAAGCCTTATATGGAAAACCTGCTTATATAACTCCAGCCTATTATGATACACTGAGCTTTATGAGTTAAAGTGGGTGTGGCTTCAACTTAAAAAATAATATGCATGTGATGTTGTTTTAACCCAGTTAATAACCAATGTGGGGAATTCAGCTCCCTATAGCTCTGTTTGCCTCTAGGACTCCTTCCACAAACCCACAGATTCAATTGTGTTTTATAATGAAATATTTAACAGAATCTGGGCCCAGCTTCTTCCTTAATTTCTGTATTACAAAAGCAGAGCAGCAACGTTTAGATTAAATCAGAGAAATCTTTTAGATGCATATTTACCATCTTGTTCATTGGCATATTTTCCATACTGTCTGTGTGTGTGAGTGTACGTGTGTTGCTGTGTGTGTCTAAGTGCAGGGGCATAACTAGAAACTGCAGAGCCAGGGTGCCAAAATTGCCCCTGGGCCCCCCAACTTCACCAAGCAAAATGTCCCACAGTGCCACCTTTGACCCCAGGCAGCTTGTGAATACGGAGAGACCCACACAAGGAGACAGGAACAAGTGGTTGCAGGGGTCGCCCGGGCCCTCTAGAGAGCTGGGCCCTGTCACAGTTGCGACTACTCCTGTAGTAAATCCATGGAATTAGTGTTGAAAAAGTTTGTTGAAAACTCCTGCCCATAATCTTTCCAATGTCTCCATTATTAAAAAAACATCTTGAGGGCAGTTTTCGTGTGCCTTGTTCTCCTCACATTATTTAAACGGAAAAAAAAACACATTTAGGTTATAAATGAAGAGTTTCTTGGATAAGAGCAATAATACTGCTTAAAATGGATTTGAGTGCAATCCAGGAAAGTTTTAAAAATTGGTTTAAATCATGACAAAAATATGAGGATAATATTAAAATAATCTAGTTTATGCTTCTAAAATAAAAATGATCATGTCCTTGATCTCTAATGTCTGAAGTTACGAAAGCCCAAATTTCCAATTGACCTGGGCTAATATTTGATGGAAATACCATTCTCATTCTAATGCACGTGAAGTGAGTTACATATATATGGCGTACAAAGACATTTGGCCAAAGTCATGCAGCACATGCCAGTGCTTTAACCATTTGAGTGTCGGGCGACTGGATACACGTTCCTTCCTTTGGGGGATGGGTAATATTTTTTTCTTTAGTTATATTTAGGTGACAACCTAATAAGCAGCAGGTCCTGGGGGTGGAAGCTTCAGTGCAGATGTCTGTGTCGTCAGCTAACTGACCTCCAGCCCCAGATCACGGTAACTGTTGAGGGGGCCCAAGGGACAGCTATTGTGGGCCTCTAAAGTAAGCCTATAGCATTAAAGATGGCGCAGAGTTGCCATATAGAGGGACACATATACACTTCACATGTTTTCTGACCAGCACATGTAAAGTGATGCCCTGCGGTATGCCAGGCGAAATAACCAATCTAACAACAATATTTTTCTGAAATGCCCGACCACAACATGGGAGTCATGGGAGCTCCAGAACAGTTCGTATGCCTTTTCTGCTGTTTAGTCAGAATGGGTATAAGCAGGGATCGGATCCTTTTTCTTGTATGTCGGCAAGCTGATCTAGGAAGGAATCAGCATGCTACATTAAGCCTGTATAATGGTAGTCTCAAATGTGACACTTTGTATAAAGATCCATCCTTTGCCAACTATGTTTCGAATGAAAATGACATTTTTTTAGGATAGAAGTGTCATCTTCCTGTATGTGGGCATTGCTTGGGGCAAACACTTGACCTGATCTAATTTAATTTATCCTAATGACAATTAAAACGATAAAACATTATACGGGTTATATATAAAAGTGTCTCTGTCATAATTACAACTGTAAATTATATTTTAAGAATAATGTTGGCACTCCCTGTATTAATTCACTATCTTGAGCCTTAACAGCACAATAGTGATCTACCATTGGATCATTAGGAGGGCTGTGACCTACAGTGTCATTCATTTAAGCAGCATGTCACCGTGACCATTTCCTGTTTGTTTATGTGAAATCCGATAGGTGATAAGAAAAAAATTAACATAGAAAGAATGTATCAATCTTTTTTGGGGAAATTAGTAATTTAGGATAGCTTTTTAATTATTGTTCTCTTGTTTTATTGAATTCTGATTGAAAAACAAATGTATTGCCCAATACCAAGTCTGATTTTTACAATATAGTCTTCCAGAATGGCCATGTGTAGTTACCCCTCTAATTACCCCTCTAGTTACAGATTCGGTAGTAAATTTAACTCATCAAATGTAAATAGCAGATACTAAACCACTGTGTGTTTAAGGAAGTGGAGGCTACTGGGGCTAAAAATAGTTTGGAGCAACAGATGAAATGGAATGCTATACAAAATGTCCGTCAGGTTTAAATATTTGCCTGGGACCCTCCTTTCAAGAAAATGTTGTAGTGTTCTGCTCTGAGTTACGTAGAGAAAGCCTATCGTAATAATGATTTCCTTCGTAACTCAGCAGTCAGCCCTATTCTGGAATCAGTTATAAGAATCTTAGTCCAATTGCTATGATTTCGAGAACATTCCCATTAAAGTATCCAAAAATATTGTGTGTTACTACAATTCCGTATAATACACTGATAAGTATAGTTAATTTAAATTTACATTTTAAGAAAAGGTTTACAAGTGCATAATGACTAGTTTTTATACGTGTATATGATACGAGCCCCCTTTTGTGAAGAGTATGACCCCCTTTAGTGTCTTAAAAGGTTTCTCAACCAAAAAAGTGCCACTACATACAATGTTGGTAAAATATAAGCACTGCATTTATTGAAATTGGCGGGTCCGTATAGGTATAGATCAAAGGAGACAGACCAGAGAGGATGAGGTCGCCATAATAATTTATTGAATATGACACGTCTGCTTTGTATATGAAAAAGGAAATGAATCTGTATATTGTAGTCGTCAATCTTATATGTAACGTGTAGTTTTTCCTAAAGTATTTCAGTATAAGATTGCTATGAACTGGCCTGTGTGCATATAATTGATATGATTTATACCTCAACAGCAAGGGTATAATTATTATTATTATCTTATTATTAAAAATATATTTTATTGACAGCATGCAGAGGTACAGAGTCCAACGTGCTATACTTTGGTGGGCATTGCAGAATTATGACGTTCCGATACATCTATAAAAGAAAGTGCAGGGGCCCTGATCCCTGGGGCTTACGGTCTAAATGGGAAATGGGAGTTGTGTTGATATGTTTTTAGGGAATGATTAAACATATAGAAGCAGGAGAGATTGCGGCTGGGTTGAATATTCCACATTGAGGGTGCAGTGCAATACGTTAGGACATTACAATCTGCTGACATGTTACCTTTGTACAGATTTGCATTTAAACAGGAAGTTCCTGACACAAAAGAACTTACAATTTCATGTATGTATAGTTAGATACCTTTAAAGTAATTTAAACTATACCAGATCATTGCCTCTATTAAAACACATATGAAATGCAATTTGTTCAATTGCAATTAATTAATTTAAGTAACAAAATACGTAACAACTATGTAACTGCATTAAAGACGGGTCCAAACTTAAACCATGGAGCCAAAGGTAACGGACAGTCAAAAATCAGTCATGGGATCCACATATCACTATGATACTGTCATGAACCTGGTTGACATGTCCCACATGATGGATCTCCTACCTGGTCATCTGTGTTTGATTGTTGATTTCTGCTCTTCATACCTCCTAGTGTTTTCTGTTTGACCATGGCTTGCCTATGACCACACTCTTTGCCCTGTGCCACCGTATCCATGCCTCTTTGTTCCACATATCTAGTGAAATGTGACAAATCCATGGGTACATGAGACAATGGAAAGCTTTGGTCCCCAATGAGACACGAAAGAAAAATAATAATTCTTTCCAGAGAAGGAAGTAACCACCAGTCATCAGATTCCAGAGTTGAAAACCAAACACAGTGAAAAAAAGGCCATTGGAGTCTGTAACCAATCAGCATTAGCGAGAAGTTGAGCTAATTTGTATTATTTGATTACTTGGAATGAAAAATTATTAATCAAGATTTGTGGATACAATGAGCAGCTTTTCAGTAGGGGTAGAGGTTATCACGAAGCAGGGATTCTAGAATGTTTGGATATTATTAAGATTGGTTTGGTAGCCTATGCTATTTAATACTTTTTGCACGGTTTTGCATTTTAAATTCACTTTGTAACATTACAAACAATATTGATTATGCACACCTCGGTTTGCTCATAACATTATTATGTTTGGCGTTTTATCTTATTATTTTAAAGGAAGCTAGCATCTTAATTTTTGTCATCTTAATAACAGAGAATGTTTCCAACAAAAGAGAAACTCAACAAGGAAGAAAGACACCTTCCTCCTTTCCTTGTGAAAATGACAGTGCCCCCTTGGGGCGGAAGTATGCCCTTATATTTCTGCTTAGATCATGTTTCCAAAAGCTGTTCCATGTCTCATAATATCAGCAGTGTATATGTGTATAATCTGTTGGCTAACCCCAAATGTAATTTCCTCTAGTACATGGGGTAGGTGATTTGGTTTAAAATCGCCGATTCGGTGGTTTGAATTGGCTCGGAGAGCTGGCTGGGTTAGTGATGTGTAGTGGCACGTTGCACCTCCCCCGCTGCACGTGTTACAAGGCAACCACAGAAAAAGGTGAGGAGGTGGTGATAAGGTGGCAGTCAACAGATCAGGAAGACGTTATATCTCATTGATCTATGCATGTTTGCATAATAGTTGTTTTTAATATGTAATTTGAGATTCACTGGGCCCTAATCCAAGCCTCTTGATGGCCGGCTGGCCAGGGAGCTACTCCAGCAAGCGCAGGCAAAGATCCTTCTGGGAAAGGCCGGGACTTGCCTTCTTCACAAATCACATCATCATATTTTCCCAGGCACTGCAGCTCTGAATCTTGGGTTTCAAAAGAAATAAACAATATATATATATTGGTCCCCCTATAAATGGCCGCACTCCATTGTTGTAGCTTTTTCACGCTTTATTAAATATTACAAATAAATCAACTCCAAACCACGTAGGGATTAATTTATGTCTAACAAATCCCAAATGCAAAGTTTATAATGGTATACCAGCAGTGTCATTAGTCCCCCTGGAACTCTTGCATGAGCCGGTGCTGGAGCTGTTTGCTGGGGAGTACAATGTGCATGCTGGCAAGCAGGGGATGTGTTTGGCAAGTCGAGGCACTGGGGCATGAACCCATGAGTTCGCAATAGGGAAAAACGTTAATTTAAGAGGGACACCCCTCTAACACGTGTTCATATGATGGCTGGAGAATCACTTCTGTAGCAAAACGTTGACTAAAATTGTGCTGAAAACCTAAATTGTTTTCTGTATTGATCGCTCAGAATTTAGCACTTGGTAACTCTCTGTGTTTTACCCAGGGACGCCGGAATCGTGAAAACTTTGGATTGTGGGAGCAGCGCCCCTTTCCCCACCAATTTCCCAAACAACTGCGTGTCCCTCGACATCACCGGGACCCCCCACTGCCGTCAGCGAGGATTGCTGCCCGCATCCCGCATGGGAGGGCATCGAGGAGCCTGAGCCATAAAGCTCCCAGGTATGACTGTACAATCGGTAAAAAAGCCATAAAAAGAGCAAGATAAAAAAAGGAAACAATCTACATCATTTTAATAATATTTTAGGTGTCGCGGGTGAGAAGACCTTCAGGTTTTGCATGGGGTGCTAGTTTCCAGAAGTCGTGTTTCCTGTACGTAACTGTAAATGTATCTAGGAGACCATCGGGGAACGTTGTTGAGACCTCGTTCCTACGAAGACAACTCCCTGATAGACCTCCCAGTGCACGTGTCAGTCGGAAATCAAGGAACAGGTCTCTGCAGCAAGATTTACAGGCCGAGGGAGGGCTCTGTGTGATTGCAAAATAAATAAAGATCTCTGCCGATCAAACAGATCGACGTAAACATAAATTATTAAATCCACAGAGTATCCTGAAAATCCCCTAATTTAATATAAATGCTCAATATACAGTGTGAACATTAGAAAATGCTGATTCAAGTATATTTATAAAATTCCATTTTTTTTTCTTCAAGATGATACACTGAATTTTTATTTTGCTCTAAAATCAGTATCTTTTCAATATTGGTTCTTTATTTCAAATGTACATTTTTAATGTCTTATAAGACATTCAATATGTGCACAAAAATATAAAAAAATTAAATATTGTTTTAAATTGAATTTGCATATTAAATTTAGCGGTTAAATCGTTATTATGGGGTTATTACCCCCCCCCCCGAAAGTTGTCTTCACCTCTATGTCCTTCACATAAAAACCCCCAAGCACTAAAAATTAAAATGTCATCCCCAGCCTCCTCCTCGCCAGGAAAAGAAAATCCAAAATGTCTTCTAAAAAAAAAAAAATGAAACTTTCCTCATGCACTTGTTCAAATTAAAAAAAAATGCGCATTTCAAAAGAGCATCCCACTCGTGTGAACGTGAAAAAAAATGGGAGAGGGTGGGAAAAAATGGTGTGAGGAGAGGCTGAGTGAATGAAGTGTGCGTGGAAGTGTGTGGAAGAGAGTGTGGAGACGGCGCTGAGTGATGGAGGAGCGGGCGGTGGATGAGGAGGATACTCGTGTGTGATTTTTGTGAGTGTGTGCGCTGCTCGTGTTGCCATTTTTATCAGTGGCATTTTGCCGGAGGTGCACGGGCCTCGCGATAGTGTTTGCACAAGCGGAGCGTGACGCCGAACTGATGCAAAGGTTACACAGGCTACTTGAAGACGCAGTGCAGAGGTGCGGGCAGGTTGTGTGATCAGCACCCGATCGGAGCCCAGCCGAGGGGGGCCCCGAGAGCCGGGAATCCGCTGCCCTCCCGCAGCTCTCCAGCCGGGTGGATTATCTCGCGTGTTTATTGAGGCTGTTATTATTACACGGGGAGACCCGGCCATGACCGGCCTGGCCCACCGGTGCCTCCCCCGATCCAAGAAAGTAGCTTGATGAGTGTCCAAAGTAACAGTGGAAGTTTGGAGGGGCCGCCATCTTGGTCCCAGCTCTCCACGTCCCCAACGCAGGGCTCGGTTTTCCTGCGGAATAATACACCACCTGGCAAGGCCAAAGAAGGTAAGGTGAGCCGGGGGAGATCGTGGCAGACTTTCTCAGGGGACTGAGGCCTGGTTTTGGGAGCGTTAGAGGGCAGTGGGGATGGTGGGGGAGGCGGCGTGATGTGGGTGCCCCCGGGGGTGGAGGGGTTACTCCGAGGCCGCGGGGGTAGCTAGGACTTGTGAACGGCATGTCAAAAGGTGTCTGCTGCACTGATCCGGCGCCTCGTCTCCCCGGCACCCATGACAGGCAACTTTTGCATGGGTGGAAAAAAAAATGGGGATGGGCAAAATTAATCTACGGCCCCCCCAACCCCAGCTACCGACCGACTACAACTCCCATCATCCCCGGGTAGGCGGTGGCTAGGGATGATGGGAGTTGTAGTTCAGCAACAGATGAGGTCGCCCAGCTGTATTTTGCGTGGAGGTCCCCGTGGAGGCTTCATGGCAGAGGCCGGTGTGTGCGCTGCGCTCCTTCCCATCCGGTCTCCAGCACAGCCGCCCAGCACCATCCTCCCCCTGCCTGCACAGACATCTCACATCTGGGAAGTTCAGTCCCCCGCAGAGTCTGCAGCGATCAAGGCCATCCATGCCCATCAGCTGTGATCATTTCACCGGAATACTTTTAATTACAAACTAATGCGCCTCTAACTTACATCTGCATGTTTTTAATGGGATTTTGTCTATAAGTTATTTTGGGCATATTTAATTATTTTTTGAAAATTATTTGTATTGATTTAAAATGATTTCTTTGATATATTATTATTATTATTATTACTTTATTATTATTATTATTTTGCTGTGGGCATTAATATTCCAGTTTGCAGTGTGTTCACTTCCTGACCGTGCAGCGGCGGCGGCGATGCCTTTCTGACGGTACAGAATGGCTTTCATTCATCGGGCTGCCTGATTCATGGTCTGACCCATTGTCAGTTCCTGCTCTTTATTCATTTAGCAGCGGAGTCTCCCGGGGAGGAGCAGATCTCACAGATTCCTGATCTAGTAAATCCACCCGCCCCAAAGCGGGGATCCAGGGAGATTGAAGTCCAACTCTATGTGAGCCAGGATGCTTTTGAGTGTAGGAATGGAGCATTTATCAGCCGGTGTTCAGCGGGTGATTTAGGCCCAGCTGCCAAGACCTTTGTCCTCCCGTATATCACAATTTAACCAGTTCGCCGGCAAAGCACTGCTTTAGCCCCTTTGTTTGACAAGGGTTAACCCTTTCAATGCGACGGGGTCATAACATGGCATTAGGGCGCTGACCCTACTCATTAAAACGATGAAACTGTTGCTATCGCTTTAGCACACAAGACGAATGGCTGCGTATCAGACGTATATGAAACATAATGCATGCGCTACAGCTTTTCCTTCAACTTTTGCATCTGTTAATATTAGGGATTTTAATGATCTCCATGGCTTATACGCTTTGGGTTTTCCTTGTGCTTGAAGTACTAGGAGTGAATTTATTTTTCTAACTAGAATTGTGAAAGAAAAAAGAAAAAATATAAATATATATATTTATATTTTTATATATAGGATACTTGTTACTTCTATAGATTGTATATAGAAGTACAAACTGAAGGTTTCCTAAAGATTTTATATTATGGCTGATTTAGAAACGTTTTTTTTCCCTCCTTACTCTAAATATCTATCTATCTATCTATCTATCTATCTATCTATCTATCTATCTATCTATCTCTCTCTCTCTATATCTATCTTGCCAAATAAATTTCAAAAAACTTGTGGCGTTTCCCAAAATAATGGCTGCTGCATACTTTAAGCACTTGTCATAGAAAAATATTTGACTCAGGGTAACGCTGACATGGCGTTAAATGTGCTTTGCACGTGTACTCGTGATGCACTGTTTGCACTACTACGTGCTGCACGCAACCTATGGACTTCTATATATAAGCCATGAAAACACGCGTTACCCGTGCGTGCGGTCTCCAAACAGTTGGCTTTTGTTTATTAATAGTGATCAGAATTATGTCGCCCAAACAAGGATATCGGCTTATTAGAGAGAGAGAGTTTAGAGGAGGGCGACCAAAACGGTAATCGTTTGCAGGATAAAAAGATCAGGAAAGACTAAGGGATCTCCGTTGTATGGCTTATATTCCTTAATGTGGTTTAACAAAGTCCAGGAGGGAGGAATATTACAAAAAGAGGCCATGGTCTAAAACTACAGGTTCAAGGTTTAGATATAATGTACTGATGATTATTTTACGGAGAGAGTGGTAGATAAATGGAACGGCCTCCCATCAGAAGCAGTAGATGCTAATACAGCGAGGGACTTTAAACACGGCTGGGGTAGGTATAAAGCTGCCCTGAATCTGAGACAGGACCAACGACCGATGAAAGTCGCTTCCACGTCGGGGAATTATGGGCAGATTAGGTGCGCCAAAAGAACTTTACTGTGTTGAATATATGAATATAACACATTTATAACTAAATGCAGCTCTAGAAACATAATTTTAGTTAAATGTTAAAACCCTTCCTGGAAATCGGTATTCTGTTTTTAAATTTATATTTAAGTCTCATTTAATTTTTGCTGGGACACTTAATTGTCATGTGATGCTAATAGTTACAGTTGCCATAGAAACAAATGTATTAAAAAGCTTCTGTGATGATGTCAGCAGATCTGATCTTTTCTTCTGGTTTAACATATTAGAGTACAATGAATCTTTTGTCTTAGTGGAACAGGGCTTTAAGTGCTATACATCTCGCTCTTTATTTCGTGTTCTGAGGACCCTTACTTTAGCGTCTGCTTTTGGCCAGGTTGCCATTCAGGCTAACAGGTGTAACGTAACTATCCGTGGCTACAAAAGGTGTGTATAAGAGGTTATAAGATATCCGCATTAGGCCACTTTTTGTTAAAGCGGTATGTTAATGTTTGTGTTTATAATTGATCCTATCCCAACTTACATTGACCATTGAATAGTTTTTTTTTTATTTTTACATTATTTTTTTTTAGTATCAGGGCTCTACACATTGTGAAATATTTCCGCTGTTATGTATTATTATACATGGATATACGTGTATCTAGAACAGGGCAGACCAAGTTGTCGAGACCTAAACTGGGCAGCCCAAGTTGTTGGAATATAAGTAAATGTCTGATAGATTTTGTCAGTAGAAGAAAGCTTCTCATTGATTCACGGCGATGTATCCAAGATGGTCCTACAGATGGTCCCTAAAGAGAAGCTGACACCATCTCAGCTTTAAGCTTAAGTATAACTACCTATGGTTCCGCTAGACAATCAGTATATTTTTTTGGAGATATTTGGTTTAGTTTCAAAAGGAATATTTTTCTACTTGGATGTTCTTACATGTGTCTCAGGGTGGCAGGGCCAGCATTATCGGATACATTTCCTGTCCTTTGTCTACATCCTACCCTTACAAAGGCTGCCTGAACCAATCAACAACCAGCAACTTATCAATAGAGGCGGGATAATCATAGAAATCAGGGGAAGAGGAAATTACATTCCCCATTGCATAAATATAAGGTTGGTTTTTTAGCACATATGTATGATATATTTCAAACTGTAAACCCCTATACATGAGTTTTATTTAGGGAATAGATCTAAAAATTCTAAGATCTGGAAAAGTGACTCCTAGACTTGGAACCAAGTGACCTAAAATTCTCAAAGGTTCATCAGATTCGTCACTTGTGGTGTCGCAGGGGAGAGACCTAAGCTTAAAAAAAATCATCTGCAAAAACGACCTTGTCTTATAATCAAAGTAGTCTTTTATTCAGTACTTAGTTCCATTGCACAGCTGACTAATCCTAAGGGCGTTTCACTCGCACTCTCTCCTGCCGTCTCACACTCTCATTTACTTTCTGAATGTCTCCCTACGTACTTGCCTCATGGTCTTCTGTCTCCGTTCTTCTTTCGCTTCCCCTTTGAACCAGGACTCTCGGAGCGCTTCTGCAAAAGGGCGGAGCCTCCGGGCACACCCTTTCCTCTGATTGGAGGAACGTTGGAGAGGCTGTCCCTGTTAATTCACCCTTTTGTTTTAGTACTCCGAGAGGCCAGAATATTTCAGGCAGATTCGTGGAGAAAGAAAAGGGGAGAAACATTTGCAGTATTCTGACTTCAGTTCATTTGCACATGGATTTGGATTTTTGGATACTTAAATATTTTAATATAAACTAATCCGTTGGGGTGAATAAGGAAATCTAGTGGATGAAATTTTTTTTAAATTGTGGCAAATTGTAAACTTTGCGTGTGTCTTGTCGTAATTTGAGTCGTGCATGAGGAAATTAGGTGCACTGATGGTGATTATTGTTGTGGATTGCTTTGACTTGGCGTGGTGGAACTGAACATTTTCTTCTCTCGGATGATTCACAAAACTTATGAGGTGAACCATTTAGGGGGTTATTGACTTGACTACGCTATATGAGCCCACCCTGGGAATATTTGTCTTGCAACGGAAGGCATGTTAGCCCAGCATAATGCATAAAAAAATCACTGAGCTTTCCTAAAGTTTTTAAAGGAACGCATGGACGACAATGCCTTTTTTGCATGTCAAATATTGCATGCATGCATTCTTTTGTAATCATTCTTTTATTATCTTGCTTAACATCTTCCCTGGCTGCCTGCACTGAAACCAGGAAGTAGACACCATGCTCAGCGGCAGTGGCCAATCACATGTATGTGTGCACAATATCAGACCAGTGTTCTGATAGCATGCATGTGATTGGCTGCTGCTATTCCTGGTTGAGCTGAGCTGCCGCTGAGCACGTGCAAGAGGTGTACTAAGGTATGCTGCCTGCTTTCAGTAGAGGCATTTGATGGATGGTCTCTAATATTCATTTAACAATAAATGAAATGGGCTTATGATCTAGAAGATCTCCAGGAGTTGTGGATCCAGTGGCAAAGAACTATAAATGTGTATAAATATGCTTATGTGTTTAGTATGTGAAGTGCTCGTTTCTGTACACTTAAAAGCCAGCTCTGTGCCTCAGCAGATTAAATGCTTTCCGTGGTACGCACAAGACTCTTTTATTACTCCGCTTGTCGTGATCATGTGGTGGAAACGGGCAGCCTAATCAATCTATGTCATGTTATTGTCAATAAAAATAAGCATTAAAAGGAGGTTATTATTGTGCTTAATCTAATGATCTGTGTGCAACACCGCTTTAGTTGCTCTGGAGATGCTTTGAGGTTATCATGTTGGTGATATTTAACAAAATAACTAGGATTCGTGTTATTCGTCTTTTACCGTGCATTTAATAAAGCTGGGAAAATACTAAAGCACTTTTAGGAGAAGCTGCAGTTCTCCACCTCCTCCATGGCCCAACCTTCATGCATCTGATTGGCTTCTTGAAGCAGCCAGTCAGTGTCCCGAAAGCACACTCATAAAAGCGATTGGAAGCTCTGCACAAGCACACTGTGGAACGTTTCCAGAACCAGAACTAGAGCTGATGGCGACATCAGCAGAATCCCACCATGGGGTGGGTTTGCTAAGGGGCACCATGCACCTCAATGCTGTCACGTGCTTTAAAGTGCATACGATGGCTGGGGTGTCCACTTAATTGCAAAAGTGCTAAGTAGGTGGAGCTGAAAACACTTATATGAACAGTATCTATTATTTAATTCTATTCTGTATGTCCTACAAAATAATTTAATTGCTTGAAAATGCATAGCTTAAGCCACCAAACTGTTGAGATGTCCCGAGGTAGTGACCCAAGTCTAAATACATTTCCCTTATTAGTTTATTTATCATTATTATTGAAATATCTCTCCTCCTGAGATTATATACGGCATGCGATTCCGGTCCAAAGTTTCAAGAGTGTTCTTAATGCCATGGCAACATGTGGAATAGACCAATTAGCAGGACAATGCATTTGGTTGCCATGGCGATAAGAACCTTTGCACAGAATTACTTTTCTATACATATACCCCCATAAGCAGATTATTGATGGCTTTCTGCAGTAGTTGGGACAGATTCCCCATTGCAGTAGAAAGCAATTCTTTTGTTTCGTGGATGGGTTTTACTCCAATGCCAGTAAATTACGTCAGATAACTTTTTTTTTTTTTTTTTTTTTTTGTGTGCTGTAACTATGGCGTAAGGGAAAAGCTTCTATTTAAAACAAAACCGGCTATTTTAAAAACAATCGTATAATGAGCAGCACATATCGGTCTGGGATAGCGATGCAAAGAAAGTGTGAATATTTATTAGTTATGCAGCGTTAGATGAAAGCCAGGCCCACATAGCATTCGCAGAACCTATTAATGTTCCAAGATATTTTTACTAATCTTCTTTTGCTCATAGTTTTGATATTTTAATGTTAACCGATTAGTTACCCAACATCACTTATTTATGTTTTATTAGGCAGGTGACGTCTCTCCGTCATTACGAAGGGTGATGGATCCAATCTAGAGCGGAGAGGGGCAGGGGCTAAACGATGGGGATAAATCTCCATCCAAACGGGGTTTCTCACGTTCTGCATTTTATTGTGTCTTTTTACCACGGGAATAGCTTTCTTATGAGACCCTGTGGGAAGGAAGCTATCTCCCACTCTTTTTTCAAGTTTCTGATTGTTGTTCATTAATCCTGTAATGTGGGGAGGAGAAAAGTGAGAACTTCAGCACAGGACGCTGATGGGATAAAACGAATAGTCATTTTGAGACCCAAATAAAAAACGAGTTAAATGCTACTGTTGAGATAGACCTGCCTCTTAAATTTTATGTAAACATTAGAATGGCTCAGTTTCAATTACCCAGCCGGACACTCAGGCTAATGAAGGTCCTATGGAGGAAAGGATTTCATTGTACAAGCAGGACTTCATTAGTGTTGCCATAAGGTGTCAGCTCAGTGCAGTGTTTGAGCAGGGCAAGTCACCCAAAGTATTATGTCACAATGGCGGCCTCCAGGTCTGACGGCAAAGGAGGTTTATTGGAGGAATATGGAATCAGGACAAGGTTTCTGTCAATCCTACGTTTCTGTACACAGCCCAGGGACTTCACCTTTTAATGTTACATCAACCAGAGGGACATGAAAAATCTTCCATTTCTAGTGTGGATGAGGAAACGTTAAGTTTATCTTACAGGGTCACAAAGGATATACTCTTTTTAGACCATTTGTGGCCCTGTAAGATAATCATTGATATTTATAGTAATGCAAACAGGCCTTGCTCTGTTCCTTTCGGCAGAGAAGGACCTGTTCACTGTCTGCATAGGAGTTCCATGCATAATACATTTGGGACCTGATAAACCAAGCACGTGATGCCTTATTGCAGAGTTGAGTAACGGTACGAGTTTAGTTTATATGGAAGGAGGCTGACCTCCTGTAGAAAATCTCTGATTTATAGTTTTCTGCTATTTAATATGTTCATCAGGGAAGAGAATACCACGTTTTAGGCTTTGGCTTCACCTACTTGTTTTTTATCGTTCTGATTGCCTGTTATATATTCTCTTCGACTCCTGGATTTATATCTTTTCTCTGACAAAATGAGTCACTCCGCGTTTTCTATGTCTGCACCAAATTGCCTTTTGTTACCAGGTAATCCTTTCTTGCATCAGACCTGCCCATGTATTTATTCCTTTTCCACCAAGGCGTTAAAAGAAAACAAGATAGAAAAATCCCTAAGATGGTTCTCATTTAAAGGGGAAGTCGTCCCATGAAATATTATTCATAAAATCCAGTGCTGTATACAGAAATGTAAGTCGGCGTTGACAAAAACTGTTTCTCGTTTTGTTCCAGTAAACGTCCTTTATCTGCGGACCTGGAGGCTGCCATTGTTGTTAGTCGTGTGAAATCTTGGGTGACTTTCCCTGCACTGAGTTGATGCTTTATGGCAATGCTAATAAAGTCCTTTCCTCCATAGATTTTCATTAGTCAGGTGTTTGTAGAAAAGATTGTGCCAGGATATAGATAGAGCTAGAACATATGCAGATGCCGGAAAACATATTCCCCCATGTTTGATGGGGAAGAGGGCATGAGGAGCACCCCCCACCCGGAACTTATCTTTACGTTAGTTGCATGCAAAAAGTTGAATATCTCTTAAATTGTCTGGATCTCTCTCTTTCAGCAAAAATAAAAACCTGTGTCTAATCAGCAGCATTTCTTTGTGACGGAGTATTTATGAGCTGCTTCTTGATTGACTTTACTGTGTAAAACCTCACTAGTAGCACGGCCATAAAATTAGATCTGTCTGTAATTCTTCGAGAACAAGACAAGGGTCACACGAATAGGTTACAGGATCGTCAGTAAAAGGAGCATAATGTGTACCCGTCAAATAGTAAAAAGCTCCAGTCTACGGCACTCGAACTGGACACAAAGTTTATTTCATCATAGAGGAACAACACTTTTTTTTTTCTTTTTCTTTAAGAAACGTTAAAAAGCTTACATCATTTTCTCAATAGATTTAAAATGTTGTGATTCTTTTATATATTTATATATAAAAGATCCAGGAGCATCTTCCGTGAAAGCATGTACCAGTATTTCTTTAAAGGCAGCCTCATAAATAAACAATGCGTATCAAAATACTTTGTAAGTTCTGAGTATTCTCATCACTGATTGGCTGCTTCAAGCAGCCAATCTGGCAGGAAAGCACTCCCATTGAGTGGGAGAATCTTTTTGCACGTGGGCATGGGGGTCTCAATAAACTCTTGCCCATGGTGTTGATCTAGTCATTGCTGGTGGCAAGTATCCGGGAGATGTGATTGGCCGAACACACAGACTGTAGCAGAGGGTGGACAAAAGGGCAAATGCTTATGGAGGCTTTCTGCTAATGCCAATGAAGTCCATCCCTTGCTAGACTTTCGTTTGTAAGAGCGTCCGGCTGTGTGATTAAAGGGACTCTCCAGCCATCATATGCTCTCAGTGCCAAGCAGGAGCTGGACAAGGCTCATAAAATATCACAACTGACAATGATGGCAGCCGACAGGTCTACAGATAAAAATTCCTTCGGACTTCCCCCTTTACAAACAGTGCATTGTATAAAGTACAATTTTGTAATATTGAGACCACATAGAGAAATGTTTTTTTTTTTCTTTAATTTTTATTGGTGCTATTATTTTAAATTTAACCCATTCATAATATCCGAGCAGACCATTAGGAAAGAAAGGTGCATTATCTCCCATAGGTATAAATAATGAATATTTGCATATAGGCTGCCACCCCTTCAGCTATAAGGATTTGCACTAGACATACTAGAATTTATTTTAATTCTCTACATTGATACAGTTCTTGGCTGTTTATAACATGTATCTTTTTTTTTTTTTTTTTAAAAAAGATACATTATTTGGCCGCTTTTCTTGGGCGGAATAATGGTGTGTAATGAAATCCTATTCCTTAAATAGATAACAATAATGGAAAACCACAAGCTGGTATGCCAGACTTTCCTCGAGAGATTTGGCTTCTCGTTACGAGGAATAGACAGGTGTTAACGCAGGAGCTGAAGGCCGAGAAAGAGATGTGGCTTTAATGGCAGCAACCCCAGTGTGTTAACGAAGTCATTATGTGAATGTGCCGGTGAGATACCCTGTACTCGTCTGATAAATAAAACCCCAAGCTTTATCTTCATACATAATTCTACTTGGCCCTAATGTCAGGGCGTTAAATGTGTTTCTAAAACAAGGAGGCCAAATTCGTTCCTAATGTCGCCATGGTAACCGGCAGTGTAGGCTCTTTGTTATTGGGACACGTATCCTTAAAGGCACAAAGCCGTCACAAGGATATCACGTACCTGTCTTGTCTCTAGTGACGCTCTTATGTCTTGTGAGGTGGTAACTAGCAAACGTTGATTAGGTTTCCTCATTACCGTACCCGGGAACTTCCTAAATGAGCTGCCCCGGAGACTCGTATTAACCCTTTAATAGCCCAAGCCTTGACTTGTCGTTATTGGAAGATGCACTTAATCGAGTAACCTGCGTTCAAGTACCGCTGTTCTCTTTTCTGTCAGATTCAGTCATCTTGTGGAATTAAACAGATATTGGAATGACTTCCTCATCCTGGTAAAATGTCAGTTCTGCGTTACCTTTGGAAACAGAGGTTGACAATATCGGTTAGTCTGAGAGTTGTGAGAGTGACCAATATGGCGGCAGGGCATCGATAGAAAACATGGTATATTTTGCTGTATGTTTTTACATATTTATTGTTTTAACAGGGAATTTAAATCAAATATAAAAATGGACATCGCTCTATATATTTCACGCTGTCCATTTTTTTCTTTTTTCTTTGTCAGATCCATTATTAAGAGTTTGCGCTCCAAGTATTTTTTCCCCTGTATTTAAGTATTCAGGGTCTGGCCCCTTGTGAAGAATAAGTTGCTTTCATTATTTTTGCCCTACTGTTTGTGAGGATCTGTAAGCTTTGTCTTTTTATTCATTTATTTCATTTTTGTTTTGTCAGTGGTTATTTAGCGCTGTACGATATTAGATTTATTTAACAGGGAGTTTTCAGTTGTAGGTGAGTAACTTATTAGCAGCCTTTTGTTTTGGAGGAATTTGTGGCGGGCACAGCGGGGGGAAATACCACAAAAGAAATAATAGGTACGTAGCCTCGAACCGTTTGGCATTGTGTGCCTTCATACATACACCTTTTGTCTCCAGATGTGACGCGTAAAGCTTGACAAATAACGATACATCATGGTCACCACGTCGAGCGGACATGCGCTTTTCTTTCGCATTCGTACAGTTGGACGCAGCTGTCGAGTTACACATTTTGCTGAAAAACCTTTTATATATTTATTATGGGTTTTTTTGTGGTCATTTATCTCTGTTTTGTTTGCAGAAGTCTGACTTTTAAGCAATTTTTGGGAATATATACTTGTTTCTAGAACACCCATTCTCTGGCTTTTATTTATTTTTTGTACTGAGCAAAATGGAATTGTGAGCCTCATCTTTTTTTTTCCTCTTCTGTGTGTCGGGAAATAATTGGATATGATTGAAAATGCAGTTATATTTTCAGATCTGTTGGGTATGTCGAAAATGGGGTTTCATCATCGGCTCGGTGCTGTGAAGTTGCACTCAGATCTTAAAGCACGTTTTCTGTTAGAATTGGTCATATTGGTAATTATGTGGCATACTTCATTGAAACGATGGGATAATATTCCTGGTGCGGAATAAAATCTGACTTTTTCTTTTTCTTCTGATGTTTTGCAGTACGACAAAGAAAAACAATGTGTTTAAAAATGGAGCGCTTCAAACAAATATATATATGTATATGTATATATATATATGTGTGTGTATATATATATATATATATATATATATATATATATATATATATATATATATATAATATAAAAGCCTGAATATAAGACTACCCTATAAGAAAAAAGTTTTGTTAGTAAATATTCACATGTAAACCATTTTTCATATGTAATAAAAAAACTGAGAAAAATGCATTTTGTTTTTATTTCCTTTTATTTGCCAACCTGCCCCAGTTATGCACATCTGCCCCCCAGATATGCCTTATACCCCCTTATATGCCACTGCCTCCATGATATGCCTTATACACCCCTATATACCACTCTGCCTCCCTGATATTCCTTTTAACACCCTATATGCCACTGCCTCCCTGACCCTTATACCCCCCCCCATGCCACTCTAACTCTCCCCTGACTTACTAGACTAGTCCCCCACCGCTGCTGCCGGCATTTCTGCCGGAGCGTCTGTGAATGAACACCGGAAGGGTCATAGGACATATGGGTGCAGACCTCCACCGGCTGCCGGAGAGGAGGATCCCAGGTACCCTGCAGCTCTGCGCGGGATCTGGATCTTAGTCTTGTAGTCTATTTGAAGTTTGATTAGAAGACGACCTCGAATATAAGACAATGGTTATTTTTCAGAGCATTTGCTGTGAAAAAAACCTAGTCTTATAATCGAGCAAATATGATAATATATATATATATATAATATATATATATGATTTAGTTTTAGATGCCCATGGAAGGGGTAATAGAGAGCGCTCCAATCTGCAACTGATATAGAAAGCCTCCCTCACTGTGCCATATGTAATAAAAAACAAAAAAACAAAACATTTTATATATAATAAAAATAGACTAGTGGCATAAGGGATATACTGCTGTTGCTCTTCATATGATGCACCTATTGTTTTGGATAGCAGCCCCAGGGTAATTTTAAGCTGCTTCCCCCCCTACCATCGCAGGTATAAGTGACAAGGGGACTTAGCCTTGGGAGATTTCTTATTCCTGCTGTTGGAACTGGAAGTGAATTTCATTTCTCATAAAATGATTCCTCTTGGACGCTTTATTTGTCCTTCCATAGCCGTGAGATAATTAAATGCCTACATCGGCGCATGGTGATTGGCATCTGCAAAATGATAGAAGGATATCGTAAATGAGAAAAATCAGTAGATGCTGCTCCTTAGTGAAATAATTCAAATTCCGTGTGTATATTTTCCTTGTGCTCTGTAGGTGATGCTTAATATTATACAGCGAGCACCTTTTATGTATAATTCTATTTATATGGAAGAGGCATTTTAAAATGAGAAAAATCCTGTGACCGAGTAGACATATCTTAATATTTTACTGCTGGTGCCTCCTGGATATATTTAATATTAATCTCCGGGAAAACGTTCTATATTGGCTTCCAGAATTTCTCTGTGTATGGCTCCTAACGTCCTGCTCTTATACAAATATTTCGCTCCCCTCCCTGCCCGGGATGCAGTTAAATGTAATGCTTTATATTAAATAGGCACATCGAAAATACTCTAGAATTCAATTTTTGCTGCCGGGGAGACCCCGTGACTTATATCTCTGCATCGCAGATCCCATAGGAGGAGAAGTGTTCGAAAGATAAATAGCCTTGATCATCGCGGCATTCTTTCCCTAACAAGGTATTATCCTGTGTTATAAACAAGGGTAGGCATTCTTTGGATTCCCTAAAATTATCTCGGATATTATTCTGGGGATTTGAACGCTTTTGTATGGTGAAGAAGCATCTTTCTCGTGTTTCCTGACTGCGGTTTGGCTTTCGTTTTATTCATTTTTTTTTTTTTATTTTAAGGACAAATTAAATTAAAAATATTTTGGTACAGGACCTATTAATGTAGCAGCGTGAAGTGAGACATACCTGTAAGACTATCAATATCTTCACTCCTATTGCTACAAACCATATTAAAATCTTATCGTGCTTATACCTGTATGTGAAGACTTATATACACAAAGGGCTGGGAAAATATTACATATTCGCTGGCTCGCTGGAAGAATTGAACGTTGTTGGGCGCGGCGTAGATGATGATAGGAAAAGAGAATGCGGTTGCATTCTTGTATCTTATGGCTTACATACCACAGCCATCATTTAATACGTATAGCTGGGAGGTCCCATAAAATTTTGTGTCCCCCTTGAAAATACGTGTTGGGCTTCTGCCAAATCCCCCATGTGTATTGGTCCTGTTTGTTTTTTGGAATATACCTTCTTCTTTGTCGAGGCTGTGTGGGGCATTAAACGGTCCCTTTAATACGAGATTGGTTGTTTTGCGCGCTTCATTAATGTCTTCATTTTAACTTTTTCGGGCTCTGGGCTATAAAGGGCAATTCTAGAAATTTTAAGCAATCAGCAGAAATATTCTATTGGTTGCTATGGTGATTGCTCCACATCTACCATTTTGGACTAGAATTTTGCAAAATTCCATATGTGTGGAATATAAAACCTAAACATATTATTATTTGATAAAATTATGCTTAAAAATTATGCCGCTTTACACGGAATGTTCCAAATATGCCAAGATTGAGGGGTATTATAACAATCTAACATTGGAATTTAATGTGGATCTCTCATTTTTTTTCTCCCGGCAGACTAATGTGGTTAAAAGGTTAGGTAGACCTCTAGATTTGTGTCATTAGAATCTTTTCAAATAAGCAGTTTTTTCAACACAATAAATGGACCGACGGCTCTAGTTTTTGAGAAAATGGAAGCATCAATTCACATTTGAAAATGCATTAAAATTCTCATTTACTCTGAGAGAAGCTTCCGGACATCCGTTACAACACGGCAGGGAGATATAGCATTTTTGGATTTTTTTAAGTTTTTTTTTTTTTTTTTTTTTTTTTTTTTTTTTTTTAAAATGCGCTTTCTTGATGTTCTGCCCATCCCTCGTCCGATGGTTGTGATGGTTTGAATGCCATTCTCTCTGCACGCATTTGATGGTTGAACCAACTCTGTTGCCATCACGTTCTTAGCCTGTGTTGATGGATTTGATTTGAAGAATGTAGGTGGCCCAATCGAAATGAAATTGGCAGCCAAGTAAAATGTATTTTAATACATTGTTTAATATGTGGTTGACGTTCTAGTTCGCTAGGAGATGGGCGAGTGGATTTTCTGTAGACGTGATGAAATGTGTACATGTTTTGGGTTCCACCAATAAACGGCGTCGCTTGTAAAACAATATTGCCAGGATACAGAATAATTACTGCCGTACATGTGATATTTCAGACGTTCCTCCAGTGTATTGGGATTCCTCCCAGTTCCCACGGGACGTGTCTTTCTGAAAAAGGCACAAACGTGTCCTTTTTCTCCCAAGCTTCTGTCAGGTGAAAACGAGTGCCGGAGCAACCACACGCATCTTCTTTTCTTGAAGACACGACAGACGCAACTGAATGCATATTATCCTGTCTGTGCCCACAGCTAGACGTAGCATCTCGCGTCCTCACCCACACTTTCCTAGAGGCAGAGGCAGACGAGCGGTGGTCTTCTAACCAGCCAGAGCTGTTTGCAGTCAGATTGACAGCTCCTGCCAGTCGAGGCTTTAGGTTGTAATACAAATTCAATATTAGGATGTGTAAGGATATACATATTATGTTATGTGACCAATGTTCTCCTTCCTGGCTTGTGATGCCCACATGTGTCCAGCCTTCTGCTTACGTGATACAGAGCTCTTGTTGCACGTTGCATGTACATGTTTGTCCTAAAGGAGTAGTAGTAGCAGTATGCTATATGCAGGCTGATTATGTGGCAGGAGTCAGTTCTTTATCTGGTAAAAAATGAAAAGTACGTTGTTTTATTCAGAGGATTATGTACAACCGACTGTTTCTATGTGATAAGCATTCAAAGTGGGTTTTAGTGTTCTCTTAGAAGTGTTAATGTGATATATGGGATATTCAAATGCTATTCATTCACTACTGTACACTGCGGCTCGTTATTTGGAGCAGAATCTCGTCATGGGCATAATGACTGTTGGAGCTGCTGTAGGTGAATTGGGTGGTCTTCAGTATGGAATTGAGACACGGACAACTTGTAATGTGTAGAGCTTTGGGAAAACTAACTCTAAATTAATTTCATGCCGCAACCTATTTGTGCTTTATAAGCATTTTTTTTACAAGCAAGAGAAACGGTTTCTGAATGTGTGTATTTTTTATTTTTACTTTAGGAGACAAAATTCACGCAGGTTACACAGTGCTCAGGAACCAGACCCTACTTTCCTGATCACACCTTGATTGATCAGCCACAGGGGGTCATCAGAGACCTTAGCAGTGTCTCCGTTCCACCATCCGAATGCCTGAATTTCTGTATCAAGTGCCGTCACATAGAATCTGTCTGCTGAGAGCCAACAAAAAAGAAGCCGGGTTGTGTGCTAATTTTAACCTATGACGTACCGTGTACGTTCCTGGTCCTGTACTGAGTTTTTGTGATTATACTCGCTATATTGACATTTCTGAAGTGTCCCTAGAATTAGGTTTCCATTGTTTGTAGCCTCTTCTGCCGTGCACGTGTCAGTTTGAAAAGGTAACGATGTAAAATAACCCTGAAGCCCTCCATATGCTGGGAATTAATTTGATTAATCTGGGAGTTTATATTTGAAACCATTTCTTTTATCGGCTCCATTAGCAGTGCATTTGTAACCTGTGGAAGGTGAACGGCTTCCAATAAAATATTCCTTACTGCAGCTGAGGTGGATTTTTTTTTTTCCTTGTGGTTCATTTCAGAACTACAAGAATGAATATCTCTCTTTATTACGGAGTTTTCAGCTCCGGCATGAGTCAGTAATGATTAAAAGACCATAAGACTGTAGCTGCTGGCAGCCATTTTGTGACCCATGTGAAAGGAACAAATGTCAGTAGAACAATTCCAGATGGATTGGAGCCACATTAAAGAAAACACAATTGCATTTGGCAGTGCCTTGTGTTATGAAGTGCACAGACAAATTGTTAGAAGACTGTTTCCATAAATCACGCTTCTCCGCACTGCCTCGACACGTTAAAGGAGAACCTAATTCATACGGTTGTAACGAAGTGGCTTAATTTCCCAGGCTATTGCGCCGGGTTTAGAGAAATGCCTCGGCGGTGCCTAGCACTATGCATTTGTGTTTAGTGTTCTGCTAATGTTCTAGCAACTGTTGTGCGGTTTATCACGCTAACACTAAGCACGGCTTCCTTTCTTACTGGTTGTGGGTAGGTTGTACTGTCCGTCTGGAGCCTGCAGGCCAAATGTTGCCCTCATCTGGGCTGTATTTTTCTCCTAGTGAAGTAATTGGGTTTTTCTGTGGTGTATCATCATTTTTCATACTCCGTTGTGTTTCAACTTAAAAAATATCAAGCCTCGATCACATTTGTTTTCCTTCTAAATATTATAGTATGTTATAATATAGAAACGTTGCGCTGTGGCATGTATTGGTCCATTAGCTTGTTGCCCTTCACAGTCATTGTTACTTATTAGCTCATATGTATTTATGGATCGGCGTGGAAGTGCTCTTTGATTAACATAACTTGTTTACAGACTAGTTGCCATCTGTTAAGATCTGATGCTCCACTCAAGAATTAGAACATGTTTTGTTCATCTTTGACTGCTATCCAACTTTTCAGATAGTAGGAAGTTTGCGATGCATTCATGTAATTTTTATGAGATTTACATTTCATCGGCACCAAAAATATACTTTTGTTTTTCCAAAGTTATGGATTTGCCTTATTTCAGGGAAGTAAAAGGAGATCTTCCATCATAAGTTTTCTTTTTGTCACTTTTATACCAATACGACGCAAATGTTTTTTTTTTAAAGTGCCGTTTTCTGTTTCACCAATTCCAAAATTAGTGTTTGTATCTTTTCAGATGACTTACCGTAATCCAGTTTAATATATAAAATACATTCATTATGTTCTTGTCCATATGGTTTTGATAAGCAGTAGAATGTCTTAATAACCCAGAGGGACCTTCATCAGCATAAGGAGGACTTCGTTAGTATTGCCATAAAGAATGATCTCGGTGTGGTACTTGTGTACAAAAATCATAACTACCGGTAATTGTGATTGTATATTTGCTGAGTCAGCTGAACATTTTGCATGTTCATGAGCTTTGGTTCTGTTTTGCTTTTGGTGTGGTTGGGTTGACTGTGGTGACTGTGGTTCCTTGGCCAGATACAAAGAAACTGCCCTGAATGTATTGTGTGTGTGTGTAGTTTAACAACCACCGGAGATAAACCTGTTGCTTACCAACAGTCTAAAGTTCTTTGTAGATCTTTCAGATGGTCAACATTCCAGGCGAAGGGTAGTCAAGGTTAGGGCCTCCAATACACAGCGATCTAAGCATCTCACCCAGTAGAACACGACTGGACAGCCGGATGCAGCCGCAATGGATGTCCCTTCCATCACAAAACGAATGAATATAGACCAAGCAGATAAACGGCGCGCTCACTTGACTGCCGTTTAAAATAACATCTACACAAGTCCAGTGCGGTACAAAATATCAATCATTATTCATCTTCGTAGACACGAGAACAACGGGCTTAATCATAGACGTTGGGGCCTCTCTAATTCCTATACATAACATATTAGGAGTCCATTTCAATTTTGTAGCTGTAGAGATCAGTAGAATATAGGACATAAGTTAGGTGGCAGTAGTAAAATATTAGGTGCCGTGGCGTTGAGTACATAGGTAGATCTTATTTGAATTCTTTTATACGCTGTATGGCACACCCCTCCGTAAAGCATATGACTGGAATTAACATGCCACAACTTGAATGTGCCCGGAGTTGGGGAATGCTATGAGATCTATGCAGTCTCTATGTTCGGGAGTTCTTTACGTAGTATAAGAGGAGGTATTATTATTCCTCTGTTTTGGTTACTTGGCGTAGCTGAAGTGAACAGTCACTGGCCTTTGTGGCTCTGCGCATGTTAGTGCCGCGTCGCTTTCCCCTGAACAGCCGTAGGTTTGAAATGCAGCATATGGAGCTGAGATTATGCACAAGTTAAAGACGAGTTGTGCAATAATTGGCTGCGTGTAAAGCTGCCTGCGCTTGGCTCTTATACAAATGTATATTTCACAATATAAGAAATATAAAGCTCTTCGTAGCCGTTAAGCCATATGACCTAATTTAAGAACTATTCATTCTTTAAACCCCCCAATTTTCATTACCACATCTTTGTAGTATTTTTAGCCATGTGAATACTTTTTTCTTTTTTTTTTGTCAAGTTAAAATTTTTGAATAATCTTGCATTATTTTCGTATCATTATCATAGTCTCCTTACCTTACTGCAGGTTATTCCCCTTCTTACATTAAATCTCTAGTGGGACCACTTGAACTATGAGAAAAGGACTTTGCAAGGTCTTTCTGTGCTCTCTATCGTGAAACATTAAGCATGTGATGGAGCTCCGAGATATCACAACCTAAAATGATGAGCTTCAAGGTAGCAGATAAAGTCCAACATAATAACAAGAAGCAGGGCACATTTCATCAGAGGTGCTGGTTAAATGCTGAAGGGACCCCACCACCTTTCAACGATGTACGCCACATTTTGAAGACACTGATAACTAGTATGTGACTTGGTCCTGGATCACCTTGTTTTACCAAATTGTGAGCTTCTGATATGTTTTCTTGTCATGTCCGTTCTTGACTATAATTTTGTAGGCTGATGAGGGGAATTTAAATGGTTTCCGCCCTATACTCCAGATATCTTTGTAGGGTCCTATAATATGGTTGATGTTTCACTTGTGGACATTGTCAGAAAATACGATACGGCTGGGTAGTTAGAATGGTCATGACTATAAAGCTCTGTAGCGACCTTCTGTACTATTTAGTTTTATATATATGGCATTTGTGCGCAGGAGATATCTGCTTGCACGTGAGAGGTACCCCTTATGTGGCACGTGTCAATATGTCTGAGTTTCCAGATTGCAGACAGGTTGTTGGAGAGTGCTGAGATGAAAGCAAGAATGCTTTTTTCAGACGCTCGGCTATACCTCTGCTTTGTCATACAGGGTTTCTTTAGGTACGTGTCTACCTCTTCTGATTGGAAGCTATTCCATTTATCTAACCCCCTCTCTGTAAAATAAATCTTTTATTACATCTAAATAGCTGATTCTAGCTTGTTCTAACATTTCTCCTCTGAAATAACTAGGGCTGCAACTATTATTTTCATAATTGATTAGTTTGCCGAATAATTTTTTCAATCGAATAAAAAATAACTGGATGTTAAAAACAAACAGAATAAAAAAACCTGCCCCCCCCAGATATGCCATTGTGCTCCCCCAAATATGCCACTCTGAAACCCCCCTGCCATCACGCAGACACCAACCGGCTGCCAGAGAGGAGGATCCAGGTTCTCCCGTCTCGCCTCTACATCTCCCAGGTGCCTCTAACCCTAGGCTCATCCCTGGCACACATTCCCGATAATAATGGTGTCCGGGGTGAGACTAGGGTTGGTGACACCTGGGAGATGGAGAGGAGGGACAGGAGGTGCGCTGCGCAGGGTCAAGCAGCATCACGGTATGCGAGAAAGCACCAAGGATAGATGAAACAGAAGTGGCAGCAGGCACAGTGAGCTCCATTCCAGGTAGAATCATATTGCTTCCATTATGTTTAATGTGCTGAGGCATTTATTAATGAACATTTAATTTCCTCCAATTATTTACTGTATTTAGCTATATGATGCTGACATCCAAACACGCTAACACCATACTAACACACAGTTGAACGCCTTACACAAACGCACATTCTAACAGCATACGCTCAACTCCTTAAAGTTACCCATACATGTTATCACCATATATTCACATGCATGCTGACACAATTTACTACAATACACTTTCAGTAACACACACACTTATGCTATATGTTGACATACGCACTTATGCTAATGCAGTAACACACACAACACCATATGCAAATACACGCTAACACCACACTCTTATACACATACACTCAAACACCCCAATACAATATATATATGTACACACTACCATTCAAAAGTTTGGGGTCACTTAGAAATGTCCTTGTTTTTGAAAGAAAATCAAATTTGGTCCATTAAAATAACATCAGATGGATCAGAAATACAGTGTAGATGTTAATGTTGTAGCTGGAAAGTACTGATTTTTAATGGGGTATCTCTATAAATGTACAGAGGGTTGTTATCACTCCCATCACCCTTGTGTTCCAATGGCACAATGTGTCTGTTAACCCAAGTTTAAGTTAAAAAGGCTAATTGATTAGTAGAAAACCCTTTTGGTAGCGTATATAAAATATACACACACTTACTCAGACACTGTACTCACTGTATCTGGCACAGTGGACAGGCTGAGTCTGGCACTATACATTTACACACACAAACATATATACACACACACACACACACACACACACACACACGTACTGACTCTGGCACTGTGCATGCAGTACACACAAACACTACCCCCTCTCCACCTCGTGGCGACCTGGTGCGTGTTACATGACCTGCGGGGGCGCCTCATGGCACCCGCACCACTGCAGCCAGGCAGGAGGGCCGGATTCCCAATGGTATCCCCGGTCCTTCCTCCCACCTTGCCTTATAAGTGGCTTCTAGTCGTCATGGCGACCTGGCACCTGGGGGTTTGTTGAACCTGCCCCAGACAACAATAACTATATAGCTCTTTGTCAGACTCGAAGCTAAACCGTATAGGTGATACGTAGCCGGCGTGTCGTGTGATGCTGCTGGGCTGTTTCTGTTACTTTGATTGCGATGGCTCCTGTACACCCAGGGCTAGGAAAATCCCAGGTAACACAGCAACCCCTTACAAAAACGGCTTCTCAAATGATCTGCCCAGCCACGTGCCTGTTACTGTTCCTCCCACAAACTCTGCCGACTTACCTAGATGTCACAGGGATGCCTGCACTCCATTTAAAATCCCATTTAATGAAATACTGCTTGCGTTGGTAATGTTCACGGACTCCAGCGTGGGTTGTCGTATTAGCTGCTTGAAATACAAAGAGAGAGCTTTCCTTATGATACCTGGGAGTGTGCAGCACAGAAAGTGGCAAAGATAAATATGCGATAAAAGTTAATGCTTGGTGATATAGCTACTCAGCCGGAACATAACTCTTTATACTCTCTAATAATAAACACCCTTTCCATTGGCGAAGCTGCGGACGTTGAGACGGCTTGAGATCTAGCAACAGTAACATATGGTGAATGCTCGTGTTTAGCGAGTAGCCGCAGTCTCCACGGGCCAATTTTTCATGTAGAATAATGCGTTTGGGTCGGCAGTCAGTCGATAACCGCTCTGGATATCACCTGGAGTACTTCAGAGGTTGAGTGGAGATTTGCGCGGCATAATTCACTGGTGTAATTAAATCAAAGTACCTTAATTGTGTTCCGTGGTCTCCCGAAGGCTGCTATCCTTGATGTTTGCCTTCGTTTTGTAACCGCAATGCCTCTGCGATTCAGGGGACTTCTTTTGATCTTGGTTCACGTAAGCTATTCTATAAATTAAAACGGATATTGAGTTGTGCTGCAAACTCCGGTCCGTCGGCTCATTTGTTGGATGCTTTGACTCTGTTTTCTGCACCTAGGAAAGCCTACAGAATTTTATATGCAAGTTACCAAATAGAATCGATGATTACTGAATGCGTCATGGTGCTCTCCTGTTTTCATAGGTGTCATGGATGAACTCCAAAGCTTGGACCCAAGAAGGCAGGAGTTGTTAGAAGCGCGGTTCACCGGTGGTGTCAGTGGCAGCACTGGGAGCACTGGCAGTTGCAGTGTAGGAGCAAAGGTAAGTAATACCCGTGCAATGTAAATCCATATTCAAAATGTACATCATGTGTCTTGGCACTATGCAGATGTTCATCAGAGTGGATAGTTATTGCATAGTGCAGACCTTTAGTCTTTAGGTTTGCTGAACGTATCGCCGGAAAGCACTTCAAAGCCAGAATAGAAAATGTAATTGAAGATGTCTATAAATCGGCCATGTATAAAAGCCCTAATTCATATGTATTTCTATAAATATTAAGAGGCTTCATAATGCCACCAATGGTGCCCTGTTCAGAAAACATGTAATCTGTAGGATAGGTACAGGCTGGCAGATGAGATGGTATGAGGACATGCGTACATTATTACTGCCAGTCATGAATCTGAAAGGTAAATTATTTTTTCCTTGTATAAATCCATTTCATGATTTCAGTTATAAGTTTGCAGTGCCTGTACGCCTTTGTAGTTACGACACGCGCTGTGCGTTTCTGGATACAGCGTCTATGAATGGAGAGTCCCGTTGCTCCCATAGCAGCTCTGTGGTTTCAAGTTATCAGACCACCGCTACCCAGAAGCGTATTTTTGCTGTGATTCCTCGGTGCATACTTGAAACCCCCAGGACGTTCTTTGAGGCATCTTGGGTTGATATTACTAAAGATGTTCTGAAATACTTATGCATACAAATGGCTTCCTCAGGGCTGTTGTTTTATATGTAGTGTAACCAGACATTACCACTATGGAGCTGTATTTGTAACTTGTAAGAATTACTTGGCTTTACTTGCCCACCCATGGGGTACCATTGGATTTTTGAGGTCTGGAGCACATACAGGCTTTGCCTATAGCAGACGTCTTGTGGTTTGTTATTGAGAAGTGGCACCTAAATTCTAGATCCATACGTTCATTGCTTGCTTTATATCAGCAGGTAAAATGTAATGCAAACGTAACGAGAAACATTTTTCTTTAGTGTGGTTACCATAGTAAGCCAAGTAAAACTTACTCTGCTCTGCAGTGGATTCCCTTTGGGAATTTTGAAAATTGAGCACTTTGTTATGCTGTTTTTCGTGCATCTACCCCAGCGTCGCACCCTCCCACGTCCAATACCACAACATTCAGGATTTCAAAATCAATAAAAAAAAAATCTGTTCGTCTTCTGTGCCCGGTGTCCATGGAGGGGGGGGGGGCAGAGTCTGGTCTCAGGAGGGCCACACATGCATAAACTAACACACGCATCCAGACACAGACGCACCAAGACATGTAACTCACACACCAGACACACATACAAACACTCACATACTCTGACACTAACACGCACATCTAAACCCTCGCACAACCACACACACACACACTTACATACTCTGACACTAACACGCACATCTAAACCCTCGCACAACCACACACACACACACTTACATACTCTGACACTAACACGCACATCTAAACCCTCGCACAACCAGACGCTCACATACTCTGACGCTAACACGCACATCTAAACCCTCGCACAACTAGACACTGGCACGCTCTGACACTAACGCGCACATCTAATCACTGTTGCTCCTCCGGTGGCCGGTGACCCCGCGGTTTGCAAGGTCCTCAATGTTTCACTGCCTTCAAACTCCACACCAGTTACTCCAGGTCACTTTAGCCTAATAACTGTAGATGTGAATGATGATGCGGGCGAGATCTAAAACATTATGGAGCTAATTATTTATTAGCTGGCAATCAATGGAAAAATAAATGCATAACTTAAAAAAAATCTTTTTTTTTCTAAAGACCTCGAAATATTATTTTTGCCAGCCGAGTAGCTGATCTTTGGTAAGAATGTTATAAGATTCCATCTGCTCTTGTTTTATTGTTACAATAAAGGAAATGTCTGACGTGTTCCAAAAGCTTCACTCAGACTACCAAATTCCTGCAAACATATCTCTGATCCATGTGTATTGGAAAGAATTAGATTGTGTGCGCTGGATCCGGCATACTTATCTCGCAATGTTAAAAGTGAGCAATAAACTGTACTTTTGCACCTGTGCTTCAAGGTTACCCTTGTTTTTAATGGTTTGATTTCATATATCTTCTTTCCCGTGTATAACAGGCCTCCACAAACAATGAAAGTTCAAACCACAGTTTTGGAAGTCTTGGTTCTTTAAGTGACAAAGAGTCAGAGGTAAGCTTTCAGCTATTGTGGATTATTTCCTCCTTCCCTTGGTACCGACCATTTTCTTCATGGTCTATTTCTTTTATCTGTTTTATGGCCGATTTTAAACATGCCCTGGAACAGAGGATTAGTAACAAGAAATGGTCATCATAAGCAAATATTCACTAAACTGTAACATGGATCTTGGATACTTAACTATGCAATATATATGGCCAGCCCTGGTAGCTGGTGGCCCTTCAAAATGTACAGCGGAGATTTCTTGAAGGTTGTCTCGGTGGTTGATGTACGAGTTACGTTGGGCGAGCTCAACCCTTCTTGCCGGAGAGTCATTATGAAGGCCTCACAAGAGTTGAAGTGCTTCTTGACATCTGGTTCATGATATTAGCATGACCTGCACGCTCCCGGTTTAGTGAATACACCCACATTAAACATCTTGCTTTCGTTGGCTCACGTTATAATACATATTAGCGTTCGTAGATATTTGCTGTGCTATACTGTCAGCTTTCACAATCATTTTCTAGACGCCAGAAAAGAAGCAGCCTGACTCTTCAAGAGGAAGAAAAAGAAAGGCTGAAAATCAGAGTGAAAGCAGTCAAGGTAAAACATGTCGAGATGCTGATGGTTAGTGTTTGTGTGGAGTGTCTGAAAACAACCCCCACCCCCTCCTATTTTAAGGCTTTTTTTTTTATTTTTATTTTTTTTTATTTTTTTTTAGGACAATCTAGTCTCCATTTAATTATTTTGAAATGTGTATTGGAGTCTTTATCGTTTGAACTCAAGTGCAAAATTCCATTTTGTTTTGTATGGCATATGAAGTAGCTGTCATCTCAAGCTTGTTTTGTATCATATTTTCCTCTTCTCCCTGCTTGCGTTTAACGTAAACAGGAAGCGTACTTTAGTACACTTCCTGAACATGTGCTGTAGCACTCCCGTTGGAATAGCAGAAGCTAATCACATGTATGTTGGCTGAAGGGTCATAACAAGTGGACTTGCACGTTGTCTTTACACACCTCTGCTCCAGTCCATCCAAGTGTTCCGTAATAGCCTCTGGATTCTGAGCGTATCAGAAGTCTAGGCTAACGAACTGTGCTGCCAAACACGGAGGAAGCTAAATTATAGAGCTTTCAGGTTCCAAAGTAATTTGGGTGGGAACGGTGCCAAGGTTAACACCAGTCAAGATACACCTTGATATCTTGATTTCATGCTAGAAACACCTACTAAGCTAACGTGGTATCTCCTTGCATTGTGGTGCAGTTGTTGCCCAGTCAGTCCAGGCAGAGTGCCAAGTAGCGGAAACGGCTGCCAAAATTGTGAGGAATGTGGCTTAATGCTGTATATAGAAAGGGTGCAAGTAAACATATTTGGAAGATCCTGGGCAGCAGTTTGAATAGTGGCTGGAAACCACACCTCATTAACCTCAACCTCTAATGGAAAGTGTATGGTGAATGTAAATATATGGCAAATGTGTTTTTATCGCAGACGTTCTACAAGCTGGGTGTGTATCGCCCGTTTACCAGGGACTTCTTTCCTTAATTTAGACCGTTTTGTGTACCTCGTTAAACAGACAAGGTGGCTTGGTGGACACTTGTTGTTTCTGACCCGTATGCTGTGCCAAAAGCCCCACATTTGCAGACCATAACAGATTTCATTTTATGAAGCAAGGGTTAGATTAAGACCAGGAACAAGTACACGATTCTGATAACCTCGGGGAAGCTACTAAAAATATCCCACTGCTAGGAAAATGCCTTTTAAGCATGGCTTCCTTACCTATGACGACTGCTCAGAATGGAAACAGGGTTGTCTTTGTTTCCTGTGATTCTCCATTCTTCGCCTGCCCCGACATCCTAGGTCTCCCTCCGCCTGGTTATGTGTGTCTGTATGTTTTGTATGCTTGCTCGTTTTGTGGATTGCTGCCAGAAGAAATCCATACTTTTCATAAGTAAGATTTCTTTTCTTTTATTTCTCTATAGGAAAAAATAACGGGGGACGGGGACTCAAGATTAGTGATTTTTTTGAGGTAAGATTCCATCAACATAGAATCGGTATGTCTGACGACGAAGGGAATTTGTTGCGATGCTTTTGTCACTCCTTACAGTCCAAAGACACTTTTGTGAAGCCGCAGAAATTTCCTATCATGATGTCTGCAGTAAGAAATGGCGTTGAGCCAGAAGGTGGTTATTGAGCACCCGCACAGTGCGGATTTAATGTACTAAGCCGCACAGATGTGCAGTATTATAAAGGGATTGTACGTTAAGTGCCGTCGTATTAAGTACAATTGTCCAAAACACAATATTATTGTTATTGCGATACAATAGGTATTGCATACATTAGGAAAGATGGTCCCTGTCCCATAAAGCTTCAGTAGACGCATCAGGACATAAGTGCATGTTAATTCAATGTTGATAGCGGGGAGCAGAGACACCCGCTAGCCACCTCCACGTGCTTGAGATGTGTTGGTATTCTTGGCCTGCTAGACTGGGGCAAAAAAAAATAAGCCCAGGCATTTAATGCCTATCCATGTTAATTCCTACTGTAGTGACTTGGAAAGAAGCTGTTAATGATTATAGCATGTTATTTTCTTAGCTGAGATTTATTTTTATGTGATTGCCGAACCCTACAATGTGATATTACCAGCCCTTACGCTATTACAGCTTTATTAAAATTGGCGTTAACGAGCAAATCAACGACAGAATTCTAGATGCGGGGCAGTTGACATGGAATTAGTATGGTTTCATCTTCACACATTGCATTATAATGCAAAAATACATAAGAGGTCCTCATAAACAAAAAAAAAAAAAGTGATGTTAACACACCATAGATGTGTATTTTATGTGTTTCTTGTGTGTCCCCTAACACTAAAACTGTGTCTGAATTTCCTCCTCAGTACCAAGCTGGGAATGGTTCCAGTCCTGTAAGAGGCATACCTCCTTCCATACGGTCTCCGCAGAACTCACACTCACATTCCACACCGTCTTCTGTAAGTTACCAACACAATCAACGTTACTGCTGCTGGATGATACAGTATTATTAAGATCATGGACATCATGTTCGCCTTGTGCTACTTTTTTGGACCCACTGCCCACGGTTGAAAGAAACGCATTTCATGGTTCTAGAGATATTTGTTTCCTTGTAACTCAGTTTAAGTCAATGGAAGCTGAAATTCAATGGAAGCTGAAGTCTCTGGCAGAGCCAGCATTAGCCAATCAATTTCCTTAAACTGAAGAGCCCCCCTCCCGCCCCCTTACATAGACTATCTGAACCAATTGTCAACAACCAGTAACTTATAAGAGGAAAGATAGCTTAACACCTTAGTGACACAGCCAGATGACAGAGCATGTAATAGTACGTCCTGTGGTTTTTGCACCAGTGGGGACGTTTCCACTCTGGAACAGGGGAGATCAGGGCGTCATTTGGGAGGAGCCCAATAACAGAATAACCGAAAATGCCCCAATAGAAAATAAAAATTAAAACAATGTTGTGTCCCCCCCCCGCTAGAAATATATCTTCTTTTGTTCCAACCCAGAGTTGTTTTTTTTATTATTATTAATAAAATGTTTACATTTAATTTATACTAAATGACAAACTATGCAAAACAAAAACTAGAAGAAGCCCTGTTTGTCCTTGGAATATACTACAAATGGCAAAAAGCTGCCGTCACTTAGGAAAGTAAAACCCTTTGTCAGAAAGGGGTTAGTTGGGAGGGATAGTCCTGCAGATCATGAGAAATGGAAGCGACGATTCTTTTCTCCTTGGTATACATATATGGTGGGTTTCTGAAACATGCAGTTCTGTAGAACATTTCTGTTAGAAACCATATTTCTGACTTCTGTGTTAAAAGGGTCAGAGGACAAAGATTGATGTGTGTGTGTGTGTACGGGAGCTTCTTGGGAAAGACCTCATTCATAAAAATACGTTTAATTTGTTATCTCTTTACTTTTGCTTAAGGTCCGACAGAACAGCCCTTCTCCCACTGCTTTAGCTTTTGGGGACCATATTCTTACTCCAACAAAGCAGTTATCATATAAATTAATCCAGGTGAGTTAAACTTTCCCACTGTCTTTTTTTTTTTTAAAAATGTTTTTTTTTATATTTTTGCCAGGATGATAAGGAACTGTATGTTCTCAGGCAGCTGGTAGGACAGTAAAATTCAAATAATGATTAGAACCGTTGTCTGCGTCCTTTGATAAAGACACAATAATTTAGATTGTTGTGTCTCTATGGCGGGTTGTACTTGATGTTATTTCTAAGAAATCGCTTTATGTTCTTCTTAAACAGCAGTCTTTGAAATGGAACAGTAAAGGCAGTAACAGGCACTTGGTTTAGACGCAGTTTCCCACCCTACGTTAACGTGTATGGTGTCCATGAAATCTCAAGACTGCCCGTTCTTGTTACATTTGAGTTTATTTCGGAGGACTCATACAGACATAGACAATGTCCTGTTACTAATGTGGGCTGGTGGGGCTTGCTTTCCGGGAGCCACACAGCTATCCTATATGGGAGCCATAGTGTATCTTTAATTGTTCGTTTAATTTAATTGTTCCCAAAACCTTGTTAGCTGTATACGTTCAAACGCTGCTATTTCCTAGAACAGGGAAAGATAAGACAAATCTTTATTTAAAGTCCAGATGTTACGGTCTAGAAGTAGTAGACTAATCAGCGTCCATGCAGTCAGGAAAAGGCGACGGGAATCAATCAGCGATGCTCTTCTGACAAATAGTGTGTGAAATAAACGTTTCTTCCTTTCAGACGGATCTCACGATGCTGAAACTAGCAGCCTTAGAAAGTAATAAAAACCAGGACCTGGAAAAAAAGGAGGGCAGAATAGATGATTTGCTCAGGGTAAGTTCTGTCAATAATCAATAATGGAACTTGAATAACTATAAAGTAGTGGATCCTTTCTCACACATGAAGAGATTCATATGTATATGTGCCTTTTTATTACATCCATACATTATGCAGGAAGACTTACTTGTGCTCTGAGCAGTCTTTTTGTCCATACTCCTTAATCCAAGATGTTTAAAACAATATTTACCATATTTGCCCGATTATAGGCCGCACCCTCCCCCCTTAAATCTTTAATCTGGTTTTAGCACAGGGATGCGCAATTTGTATCGCCCGACGCCCGGTACATTTAGTCCTGCTGCGTTCAAGCAGCAGGCTTAGGATCCAGATCCCCCACAGCGCTGCAGGGGACATGGATCCTCCTCTCCGGCAGCCGGACACCCTCTGCTGCTGCCAGCATTTCCACCGGGGGCTTCTATGACTGCTTCTGTATCTGGGGGCAGAGGGGCATATCTATAAGTAAGGTGCATTATGAATTAAGTGGGGTGCCTTAAAATCGGTTTTCCATATTTCTGTTTGTATATAACCTATGCTGATTAACAGCATAATAGATACCAAAAATCTTAAAATACATGTATTCCTGTTCATTAGGTAAAATACTGTTTTACCATTCCAAAAATAATTTTTTCTTTAAAATAGCACCAAACTATAAGCATTCGGTTTATAATCGGGCCAATACGGTAATAGTTATTATTTGGTTACCTCTGCCAGGCAGTGTTTTCCTAGTAAAATATTTATTTTAAAGAGGTCTTGGCTCATTGTCGGTGGTTGAACTCGTCGGCTGTAACGCTGATGTTAGGAGGCTGAACGCCGCAGTATTTTAGCATTTTCCTGCATTTTCACATATAGATAAGGCGATTGCTCTCAAATAGAATTCAGCATTCTTGTTGCAAAGCTAATCTCGGGCTTGTGTAAATGTTACGAAATGCCCAGCCTATGCATATAATACATACAGCACGTCTCTAAATATCCGTCACACGGAAAAATAGAAAGACAGTCAGATTTTCTAGGTATGAGAAATCCGTGCAGGTCTTTGTTCTGGAATAATGGAGGATACAATTAACTGGTACTGCGTTGTGTACCACGCAATACAAAGAAAACATGGATTTCTGGGATCGTCATAGAAATGGCTATTTTTATATCCATATTGGCATATAAAGCAAATTTTTTTTTTTTTTATTGAAGTGGATGAGTACCGCACCATAAAACGTCAAGCATTAAAGACTTGTGTATAAATCTTATGTGGAACGTAGACCCATCGTTCTTGGTATATTGTCGAACGTTTGTGTTATACGCCTCCATCGTTTACCGTATTCTGCTCTGACAGTTGCTTTGATGCAATATTATGTTTTCACTGAAAATTCATTTTAACTGTTTCTGTGACATAAACCTCTATCGTCCATTTGAGCTGAAAACCAAGACGTCATCAAATGTACCTGAAAATTAATCGGAGCGTCAATTGTTTTAGGTCCCTTATATTGGAACTAAACAGAATAAATGTTCATCTAGATTCTAGAACATCTTTTTTGGCTTTATATACCCGTTTATTAAAAAGATTCATGAAATATTGGAACTGATGGCCCCTGGTCCAGATATTAAACTTTATACCCTATGGTGTGCTATTTATGACATTTTGAAAGATGGAAAATATCAATAGAATTTGTTTAAAAACTTATATTCATTCTGAATTCATTTGGAATCATTCGCTGTTTGTGGCTTTTTTTTTTGTTTTGTTTTTTGTTTTTTTATCTAAAAGGGCTAAGTGAAGCGTTACAAGTGAAGGCGATTGCCATCTAGCATTTGAATATGTGCTTGAATTAAAATGAATTCTGTCTCCCATTACAGACGAACTGTGATCTCAGGCGACAGATAGACGAACAGCAAAAAATTCTTGAAAAGTATAAAGAAAGATTAAATAAATGCATCTCGATGAGCAAGAAACTTCTTATTGAAAAGGTGAGTATTGTTGTTTGCAGCTGATAATTTGGAATCATCCCAACATAATTTATAAAATAAGCGTGAACATGTATAACACGGCTGTCCCTTCTGTACGCCTTACGTGCCGAGCGACGTACCCAGTGGCGGTTTCTGGCCGAGGCGGACGGGTCCCTCTGCTGCGTAACAGGAGGTAGTTTATGCAGTGCAGCTACAAAACATGACACTGGATTTACTAAAAACAATGTATGTGGCCTTTTAATCGTATCCATTAGTGCTCCGGCGTTTATAGGCGACTGCAGCTGCTTTATACCGTTATAGTACAATCCGGTCCACTGACTGCTTCTTATGTTGTATTGAGTTCACTCTATGGATTTGGATGCCATAGTCTCATACGGACTATACAGAATCAGATAAAAGCTTTGTCACCAGAAACGCGGTACATTGTAGCTTCCCTGTCTTCTGCTCGATGTCATCAACTCTTGATGGCATTTGGTTTTATGGACATGGCCCGGTCAACAGGGCAGTGCTGACCCTTCCAAACTTTCAGTGATGTGAATAAAGGATTCATTGTTTGGACTTTTGTACATGATTTATAAATGAGATGGGGGGGGGCGAGCTGCTTTAGCCTCGCTTGGTTTATGGAGGGAGCGGTGGATGCTGTAACCCATAGGTGTAATTCTTGTTTTGCGCAGAGCACCCAGGAGAAGCTGGCCAGCCGCGAGAAGAGCATGCAGGACAGACTACGCCTTGGACATTTCACAACCGTGCGGCACGGAGCCTCGTTCACCGAACAGTGGACAGACGGTTTTGCTTTTCAAAACCTCGTCAAGTTAGTGTTTTCTTCTGGAATTTCTGAAATTCTTCTTGTGACTGGATGTATATAAGCGAGAGCCAAATGATGTCATCGTACTTTATTGGCAGAAAAGGTCCGCTAAGGAGAGTCTGCAGAATCTCTTTAGGGCTTTTGTGCAGAGAAACAATAAACGTGGCATATTCCAGTAAAAGTCTTACTGCAGGGCGTCTGGCCCTGTCTGTTAAAAACTTGGGCTGCACCGTTTTAAAGGATCATTTTGGAAAGTTAAGAACTATTATGCTTGGGTTAGCAGCGGTAATATCATTTAATACTATGGTCAATTTGGCATATGATTCACCTGTGCCTCTAGGTTGAAATAAAAGAATAAGGCATTTACAAAATTAACAGGTCTTTTTGTTCACCTATGTATTTAAGTCTACTTCTCTTTCACAGACAGCAGGAATGGGTGAACCAGCAAAGAGAAGATATAGAACGACAAAGAAAACTGCTGGCCAAGCGGAAGCCGCCATCAACTAATAACGCTCAGGCGCCCTCCGCCAATTCTGAACCAAAGCAGAGGAAAAATAAGGCTGTAAATGGGGCTGAAAACGATCCCTTTGTCAAACCTAGTTTACCCCAATTGTAAGGAATTTTGGTTTTTATATTGTTGGTTTATTATTTTGGTTTCCATCGCATGTGCATACGCTTTCTCCTATCCACTGAGCATCATTGGAGCTGGGCTGCCAGGCAAACACAACCAAATCCCACATTTATCTTATAGTGATGACACTAATTAACCGCCATTAAGCTCCTAGAAGAGATAAAATCTGCATGAAAGAGATAAGAACATTTATTTTATGTTGAAGAACGGGTAATAGGTCGTCCTGTTCCAGTGTAACAACCACCTTGTAAGAGAGTTGACCTGTACATTTAACCTTACAGTACAACGAGGAAAACCTCGCACTTCTCAGGGAAGAAACTTTCTTAAGAGCTTAAAAACCCAAAGTTAAAAACAACTAATTTATCCTTGCAGAATGGCTGCCGTAAGTAGTATGTAACTTTTGTGGGAGTTCGGACACAACGCCAGCGTACTTAATCTCTGTCGCTGAAACCTGTTTTTACACATTTGCTCTTCCCAGTGACATATCTCTTTTGCTATTTAGATCCCAGTTGGTCAGAATCTTTTCTGGGTCAGTTTTTTATGTTCAGCATTAATTGAAAAAGGATTATTTAAATTTTTTTATTTGGAAGAATCTCATTCCCAATGACATTATATCATTTTATGTAACGTCATCTTGAAACAATGCCAGGAATGTGAATCTTTTTTTCCCTCCTTCTCATCAACGTGTTTATTCCTTACTCAGGTTAACTTTAGCGGAATACCATGAGCAGGAAGAAATTTTTAAGCTTCGACTGGGACACCTGAAGAAGGTATTATGAACACCGATGCGTAGCTCATGTAATTAAAAGGTTGCCGCTGAGTGGCTTCTTCCAGTAGGGTTACTCGGGTTGAAGATGGCAGCATATCGTTAGAGACCTTAGATCACGTTGTGACTCTCTGCCTCCCTCTAGTGGCACTCATAGGGAGAAAACGTATCATCGGAGAGGGGTGGATAATCTGGGTATATGGGTGCTGTGGCGTCGGGCCAAGACACAATGGCCTGATGCATGGATCAGAAGATCTCTCCTTACTGGATCCTAGTTTGCTTAATGTTGGATTGTGAGCAGTCCCATGTTATTGTATTCATTCTCACTCCTAAGTGAGTCTCTTGCTGCTCCTTGTCTTTATGAATGTGACGTATTGTGTATAAAGTCAGCACCCTCGCTAGATAGAAAGTGTCCCCATTTTCCAGGAGGAAGCGGAAATCCAGGCTGAGCTGGAACGTTTGGAAAGGGTGCGGAATCTTCACATACGAGAGCTGAAAAGAATAAATAACGAAGACAATTCACAGTAAGGCTTGGTCTTGATCTGAACATATCATTGTGTACCCTCTTATGATGAATATATAGAGAGGGGAGCTGAGATAGTAAGCTTCCTGGTCGAGCACAGGATTACTCTTTAACCAGATACAAAAGTCATTTACATTTTCTACATTATCTAAGGCATAAATATTGGGGATTCTGTTACACTATATAGCTGTCCATTAAAACTGTGTAATGAGTTCCCTGCATTAACCCTTAGATGCCTACCAGATGTTGGGTGTCTAGCATGTCTCATATATGGCAGGCACTTTCAGATCCCTGCAGGAATCCAAACTCTTAATTTTTGTTATTCTGCGTGTAGCGGCACAATCAGCCACTAATCGGCAACATTTTTCTGTCCTTATCACAATGTTTTGAGTCTGTTTATATAAAGAATCATTTCTCACGCTTTCCGTCAGCAGGGTGCGGTCATGAAGGGGTGAATGCTACTGATCAGCCGCCTCTCTGAGCTGGCGCCTTGCTAAAGTGTTGAAAAATAAAGGCTTGTTAGTTAAATGATGAGTTTCTTGCTGTTATTATTTTATACACGATTACGTTCACCCTGAATGCTAAGCTCATTCCCTCTATTACTTAGATTTAAAGATCACCCTACGCTGAACGAACGATATTTATTGCTTCATCTTCTGGGCCGAGGTGGTTTTAGTGAAGTGTACAAGGTAAGGTTTAAACTAAATTAAAGCTCTATTTAATGTTTTTTGGTCCACTTTGAGTATTTAAGGATTACATTACATGCCACGAGAGTTTGTAATTTAGAGCTTATTTTTGTATACCCTAAATCTATTCATGTTGTGGATGTCTGATTTAGTAACGGCAGCGGTAAGAAATAAACAGGTGTAACAACCACAGTGTAACTAACAAATGGGAGAGTTTTAGATTCAACCCCCTCGCTTCGCTGTTCATTATGAACGTTGGCAAAATTCTCCCAAAATACGGGCTGAGCTGGACAAGTATAAAGTATAATTCAACGTGTGTGGAGACTACAGAAAGCTCTCTAGTTTCCCTATACATTATACAGGGCAGGCCAAGCTCTTCCAGCGTCAGGCTGGGGTTGGAGCTTCATATTCTATAGCAGGGGCGTCCAACCTGCGGCCCTCCAGCTGCAGCAGGACTACATTTCCCATACTCCTCAGCCAGCCTCTTAGCTGAAAGAGCAGTATGGGTGATGTAGTCCTGCAGCAGCTGGAGGGCAGGTTGGACTCCCCTGTTCTATAGGGAAGTCAAAGAGCTAAAACACACCTGATCTGCCGTCTCTGCCTTTAGTGAATAAACCCCGGTACAGGCAGGTGCGGCACGTAGGGCAGCTCAGCTAGGTGAACCCCTACCCATTTATTAGATCAATATCCCTTTTCAAGTGTCTGGTAAGCAGTGACCCCGCTGTGTATTAGTTAAGGTTTGGTGCCAGTGGAGTTGCGTGATTTGTCGTATTCTGTAGGGCAGCTCCGGCTATTTCAGCAGCCTGTTGAGCAGATAAAATCTTCTTTTTGCCGTAACGCTGTCAGTGTCCGTGCGATAAGAAGGATCATTTCTTACAGCTCTGAATTTTACAGTCAAATTTATTGACATTCAGTAGCCGTAAAACCTACATATTTTTCCCCCCTCTTTCTCGCAGGCTTTTGATCTTTATGAACAGAGATATGCTGCTGTGAAAATTCATCAGCTCAACAAGAGCTGGCGGGACGAGAAGAAAGAGAACTACCACAAGTAAATAGTTACCTGTCTGTCCTTATAGCTGCAGCTTGTCACGCTGCGTATTAACCCGCTTCTTTGTTTTAGGCATGCCTGCCGAGAGTACAGAATACACAAAGAACTGGATCACCCCAGAATAGTCAAACTTTATGATTACTTTTCCTTGGATACAGACACGTAAGTACATTTTTTATTTTAATTTTTTAGTGATTTCTCTGTATTTATTATCCAGTAGTATTTACCTTGAAAGACCTGCTAATTATATGCTGTACTTCACGACCTGGATCCGCAACAGTTCCTTATCTTTGCGGCCCTCGTTTCGTTTTAAATCAAATTATTAAAATTGAAAGTAAAAAAAAAAAAAAATCTGCCGTCAATGAGGGGGTTACTTGTTAAAAAAAAGATCTGTTGCCTGGAAACGCACAATGCAGTCTTAAATCAGAAAAGTATTCTACTTGCAGATTATTTTCCAATGATATATAATATATAATAATACCTGTTAGTGATCTGAAGTCTTTAATATTTAAAGCAAACCTGTCCTAAAAATGATGTGGGTTACTTTTAAATGTAATCAGTACATGGTCCTATATCACAGATTAATTTAAATAGTTTTGAGGATTTAAAAAAAAACGAAAAAAAAAAATGAAAAAAATAAATATATATATTATTATATATTATATTATATATATATTTTTTTTTTAAGTAATGAGTTGGAAGTAAGTGTGCATAACTCGTTGCATCATGGGTACTGGTATCAAGGTCACTACACCCAGTACATGACTTCATTTGTCTTGTTGTTCTGTATTTTCGCAGACTAACTGGTTCTGGAGAAATACGTTTTTCTTTTCTTTTGCAGATTTTGTACAGTGCTGGAATACTGTGAAGGCAATGACCTCGACTTCTACCTAAAGCAGCATAAGCTGATGACCGAAAAAGAAGCCAGATCCATTGTAATGCAAATTGTCAATGCACTACGTTATCTAAATGAGATCAAACCACCCATCATCCACTATGACCTAAAGCCAGGTACACTGCTCTACGTTATAAGCAACATTATCGCTCATGTGGCGTTTCGGGTGGTTTGAAGTCTTTTTTTCTTTTTTCTGTCGAACCTTTGCTGAATAGTCCAGAGTCATTCTTTCATCCAGAAATATTATTTTCACGTTAGGAAACATCCTTCTGGTCGATGGCACAGCTTGCGGGGAAATAAAGATCACAGACTTTGGATTGTCCAAAATAATGGATGACGACAGCTACGGTGTTGATGGAATGGACCTAACTTCCCAGGGGGCAGGGACGTACTGGTACGTGTGTCCGCAGGGGCTAAAAGCATTTCATCTTTTCTTTACGTAGCAGGAAATTACATAATGTAGGCAATCATTCATAGTTTTGGGGTCTTTCCTCAAATTATTAAACTTTTTATTGGGACATCGTTGGAAGATGGAGATTCACATAAGTGTTTGGGGACCTCACCAATCTTTTCTCCAGATGGAAAGTTTCTGAAAGTTTGTTAATGTAGTTTTTTTTTCTGTGTTACTCATTCTTATATAGATTCTCCAACATTGCATTTTTACATTTGGAATTGTGTATTTTACACGGGGTTGCATCTGTTATGAAAACCCGGTTCTTTATACTATCGTTAGAACTGGTCAGTAATGCGCATTGTATAATTTTGCCTATTTTTCAGGTATCTGCCCCCGGAATGCTTTGTCGTGGGTAAGGAGCCACCCAAGATTTCAAATAAAGTAGACGTGTGGTCAGTTGGGGTCATATTTTTCCAGTGTCTTTATGGTAGAAAGGTAAGAATAATCAGTTTCCTTGAGAAAAAACAAATGTTTTTTAAAAAAGATATTAAAAGGTGTTTTTGGAATTAAAAATGCCTGCGCTGTTTTCCAGCCTTTCGGTCACAATCAATCCCAGCAAGACATCTTACAGGAAAACACCATATTAAAAGCCACAGAGGTTCAGTTTCCGGTGAAGCCTGTTGTAAGCAACGAAGCCAAGGTAAATGCTTTTTGTAGATTTTTGTCTTTTGGTATTATTTTAGAGGGATTCTATGCCTTTTGCATAGGTTGATTATTTTGTGTCTTTTGTTTCTTGCAGGCATTTATAAGACGGTGTTTAGCGTACAGGAAGGAGGACAGATTTGATGTCCACCAACTGGCTAATGACCCATACCTTCTCCCTCACATGAGAAGATCCAATTCTTCAGGAAACCTGCATATGGCAGGGCTAGCGGCATCTCCAACACCCCCTGCATTGAGCATTATTTCATACTGACACTCAAATCACGGCCGGCATGATTATTTCTTTAAGAGCTTGCAGGTGCAAAATTTAGTTCAAAGGCAAAAATTAAGAAAAAAAAGTTTTTGTTTTTCCAATCAAAGAAGGAATTGAGAGCATTTGTGGGGTGGGTTATTCTTTATAGTGTTATTCGTATGCGGAGAGGGAAAAAAATGTGAAAAAAAAAAATGTACCCTTTGACTGTAATGATGTTTGACGTTGGCTTCAATTCAATGTGTTTAAATGGCTTTGAGCCTCCGAAAATTACTTGATCTGCGTACAGGTGTTAAAGGGACTCCTTCACCTAAATGAGGTTTACGGTACATTACAGAATTGCATGACGGATTAATGACAAATTGTGTGTGTTCTAATAAATTTGTAAGCAGATGTTTTAATATGCGCAAGGGGGGGGAGAAAGAGTGTTTAGTTTTTTGGCTTTGCCCCCTTTGGGACATCGCCAGGCAGTCCCATATACAAATAAACTATGGCTTTCATATGGTTCTGCTTGAAAACATCTCTGCGGTTGTGTTTGTCCTTGCAGACACGACGAGCAGACCGTTTAATGCTCTACGTTTGCCTTGTAAACATTGTTTGGGTCCAAGAGTCCCTGTATAAGCAACAGGTCGTTGGTTTGGGGCCCAATGTCAAAATAAACATAATGCTGCACACGATATCAGGCTTGCTGTATGTCTAAGATGGATTTTTCTTTCTCTTCTTTCCTTTTATCCCCCCCTGAATGGGACTTTGTAAATACTTTTTGTAATACTAAAACACAATTGGTTGATACTGGAGAGTTCTAGCATGAAGGGCATTTTTCATTATACATATATATATGTAAAATAATTAAATTAAAAAAATAACAAAAATAACTTGCTTATAAAGGGAACATCTGCTGCCCAGAACTCCAACAATATTAAAGCCAAAGCGAAGACGTATTCATAATCACAGCGAGTCCATGATGGCTTCTCGGTCGTTAGATCTGTTCAGCTTTTCATGATGAAGTCTGGAGCCGGGTTTAATCCGCAAACCAGCAGCGCTCTGGATTTTCTTTAGAGTCTGGATCATTCCTCCAGTACTAATCCTTTTATTATACACACTTAAGGCCTGTACAGTAGGTACCTGACGCAGGCAATCCTTATCCGAAATGGCCTATGCGGGATAATGAGAAATTCCCTTCTACTGCTAATGTAAATTGTGTACAGATGCAATTTTCAGTTATTCCTTTTTTTTTTTTGTTTTTTCTCAGCAGCCGGTTTTGATCCTTGTACAAACGTTCAAAAGTATTGCTTTCTCCAATTTGAATATTGCATTTTTTTTTGTCTCCTTGATGGCGCTTTTATTTGCTGCTAAATAACATTGCTTTTACTATTGAAAAAAAAAAATAGAAGCACCTATTGTAAGAGGCAAGTTGAATTATGTCAGATACAGACCTGGATTATTCGGTTAAACTCGTCTAACATATGTAAGATTTTGTACTGTACCATGTTATGCACCTTTCCCGGGGCAAGTTGGCGTTTGAAGACTCCAATTTGCGGGGGGTTAGATCTGTAAAATCCATTCAAAAATTTCAAGGATGGTTGTTCTTTTTAAAAAATGTTATCTTCTGGGATTCTAATTCTTGTGATTTGTGAATGGGGAGTAGGAGAGCCACTTGCCTCAATGGAGCGGTAGAGGGCTCTGGGTGCTAGACTACATGAATAGAACAAATGGAGGGGAGATAAATTAGGGATGCACGGATATATCGGTGGCCAAAATATATCAGCCGAAAAGGGCATTATCGGCAAAATGCTGAAATAAAAGGAAATGGCCAAAAATAATCTTCCACAGGGGCTGGACTGCTTACCTGCACGTTGGTTGCACAGTGTGCGAGCAGCATCTCGCCCAGGCAAAGCAGGAACCCAGCGGATTCACGTGAATGCACATCACGTGACTCTGCTCCGTTCCTTCTTCCCCTGGGGGCGGTCCCAGAGAAGTTGTTCTAGAGGAAGCAGCAGGGCCCCTGCACTAGTCTGCGAGTGAGAGATCTGCAGTTCAGATAAGGTGGTGGGGGAGGGTTATGAGCAAGTATGTGTGATTAAGGGAATGAATGAGTATCTGTAAATGAATGTGTGTATAGGGGGGTGGTGGCATGGCATAGGGAGGCTGTAATCACACCTGTCATGCCCAGGTTCTAGCATGTACTGGCTGCCTGGGCATGATAGGAGTGTGGTTGCTGTTAGACATTATATATATAGTTATTGCATTTTTTTGTCCAATTTTGGTGTTAACCGTTTTTATTAAAAGTGAAGTAACACAACAAAAAAAATATTATTGGTTTTTATTAAAAGTAACACCAAAATTTTACAAAAAATGCAATATATATATATATATATCACTCCTATCATGCCCAGGCATACCTAGATTCCAGCATGTACTGGCTGACTTTGCATGATAGGAGTGTGATTAATATTGTTATTGAAATCACACTCCTATCATGCCCAGGTTCTAGCATATACTGGTTGCCTGAGCATAATAGCAACGTGATTGCCGTTATTATATATATAATTTTGTTAATTACATTTATGAAGGTCCAATTCCAGTGAACTACTGCTGCAGGAACAGCTTGGCTGGCCCTGTGTATTGTATAGTTAAATCGGTGAACCTTCTTCAGTCCCCTTACATAGTGACTTATGTGGTATACAGGGCCAGCACAGGCATTCTTGCTGGACAAGCCATTTGGCCCTTCATAGTGAATCAAAGTGCGAGTTAAAACCAAATGTTTCTGCCATTTTCTGTACCAGGTCACAATGTCTGTACGGGATGAGTAATGTGTGGCTTTTATAGCGTATGGTTTAGGTCTGTAAGCGATCTGTGTTAATAGAGTATGCTTAAGCCTGAGGTCTTGCGTGGTTAGATTAATAGGTATTGGTGCATAATTACGCACTGAATCCATGGAGGAGATCGGGTAGCGGAAGTGATAAAGAAAACTGATCTACAATGGAAGCAAAAAAAGGTATAGATACAGTGAGGCGATACACTGGGTAATGGCAGCGCTCAGTTATTAGTCCAGCAGCAATCATTCGAACTGCTCATTATCAGTACAATTGGTTTTGCCGTGATAAAGGGATGTTTTGGAAATTTACAGCTCGGAGCCTCCGGGTAAGATTTTGTACTGTACCATGTTATGCACCTTTCCCGGGGCAAGTTGGCGTTTGAAGACTCCAATTTGCGGGGGTTAGATCTGTAAAATCCATTCAAAAATACTTCTCTTGGCTTAATAAGCTTTTTTCTTCTTTTTCTAACTGCCTAGCAAGCTGTGGACTGTTTCTTTAAGACGCTGTATTTCGTTACTGCACAAATGAAAGGAGACCCTCGAGCGGCGGATTAAGGCAGCCGTGCCCGTTGTTTGAATAGATCGCTTATTTCCGTAGCGTTAAGGGGTTGGTCCTTATTCACATTCACAATGTTTAAATGTGTAATTTCGTTCATGTTACAGAAGAGGAGACCGTGTTAACGCAGGATACCATTTAATATTGTACAGTTAACTGTGCCTCGTTTCCAATGTTGCAAGCTATTACATTTTTCCATTGTACATAAATATACATTGTCTCTTTAAGATGCTGCTGAAATTGTAGAGAATGTAGCCAAAATAGTAATAAATAATAAAAGTTGAAATTTCAAGGATGGTTGTTCTTTTTAAAAAATGTTATCTTCTGGGATTCTAATTCTTGTGATTTGTGAATGGGGAGTAGGAGAGCCACTTGCCTGAGCATAATAGCAACGTGATTGCCGTTATTATATATATAATTTTGTTAATTACATTTATGAAGGTCCAATTCCAGTGAACTACTGCTGCAGGAACAGCTTGGCTGGCCCTGTGTATTGTATAGTTAAATCGGTGAACCTTCTTCAGTCCCCTTACATAGTGACTTATGTGGTATACAGGGCCAGCACAGGCATTCTTGCTGGACAAGCCATTTGGCCCTTCATAGTGAATCAAAGTGCGAGTTAAAACCAAATGTTTCTGCCATTTTCTGTACCAGGTCACAATGTCTGTACGGGATGAGTAATGTGTGGCTTTTATAGCGTATGGTTTAGGTCTGTAAGCGATCTGTGTTAATAGAGTATGCTTAAGCCTGAGGTCTTGCGTGGTTAGATTAATAGGTATTGGTGCATAATTACGCACTGAATCCATGGAGGAGATCGGGTAGCGGAAGTGATAAAGAAAACTGATCTACAATGGAAGCAAAAAAAGGTATAGATACAGTGAGGCGATACACTGGGTAATGGCAGCGCTCAGTTATTAGTCCAGCAGCAATCATTCGAACTGCTCATTATCAGTACAATTGGTTTTGCCGTGATAAAGGGATGTTTTGGAAATTTACAGGATTAAACTATATTACTATAAATGTCTAAAAAATAAACTGTAGCATAGATTGATATTTATCCAAGAGTCTTGGTCCAACTCTGGGTTTATAGCATTGTATATGCCTCGTATCCTTTGGAAGAAGAGCATAGCCGTTAGAGAAAAATGACAAAGTGCTGTGTATAATAGTGTAAAATTCCAGTCATTTATTGCTGTGTACATATACCCCGGATTAAACTATAACATCACTTCTCCGATACTCCCTGTAAAAGCTGTGCACGGTATTAATGATCTATCAGATCGCAGCACATCGCTCGCCCGTCCGAAGCTAGAAAGAGCTTAAGCCATTTAACAAAGAATTACAAGCTGAAAGGGAGCATAAACCATACACACGTTGAGTGCACGTCTAACTTTATTGAAGACCACTTCAGATGGAAGTTCCCCTGTATTTAAAATAATTTACAACCATTTGAGAATGCGGCGTCTTCCCATCTCCACTTTCTACATCCTTCAGCGACCTCATCTTCATAGCTACCTTAATTTATTTACAGGTCTCCTACATTTAAGTACAAACTAGTATGAAGTGAATGATTGATTGTATCCTGAAACAAACACTTTCTGTGGCTAAATACATTAAGCCAATCCGTACAAAAAGGTTGCCCTCTAGGACGTTTCGGCAGTGTGTGTTTCTGTGCTGCTGACGGTAACTTTCTCTGTGACCGGAGGGGCCGCGTGGCTTAGGTCTTCGGCAGCGACCGTTGCGCTTTCTGTGGTGGGAGCGGGGATGTGGTCCAGCGCCGACTGGATGATTTCACTAGGAAGAGGTGCCAGTGGAAACGCGGGAAGGTGAGACGGTACTGAAAGCGGTGGAAGCCCAGCAAGATTCAAAGGGCCGAGGGGAGGCAAGTTAAAAACTGTAAGGAAGATAAGTAAAACAGACGTGTCAACCTTTATAAAAGGAGTTAATCAACCTTTGTAAAATGTGCAGGGGGAATATTTTGCAATGTGCTGCGTTTAGTTTATTTAGCTATTGGCAGCTGGACACGTCAATTTGTTGCAGGTTTGTTTATGCAGAGTTGGGTCAAATGTTTATTTTAACTTGATGTAACTAGTTACATATCTGCCGAGCGTCAGAATGGACTGCATACAAAATATATATAAAATATATATAAATATATACAAGATGCTGCATTGTTTTCTCGCATAAAGATACTTTTTCAGCTCTTCATATAAGTGTAAGCATATGAAGCAAAAAGTAACAAGGCTAGCGTGGTTTCAGTAAAACTTACCATTTTGTGTAAGGTTTGGAATATTAGGCAGATTTGTAAGCATAGGGAGTCCAGTGGATAATGGCATGAGACCTTGAGTAGAAGGAAAGTTCAGGTTATACCAGAAATGAATTAAGCCTCAATATTTCAACCATGATTATTAGTATCGAGACACAGAACAAATGACCATTCATGCTAATTGTCACGGTTATATGCAATAAATTAAAAAAATAAAAATAAAATCATTAAATACGGACACGAGACTCTAATGATCAAACCAAACATGCAACGCAGGTGGGAAGTTTTGTACAGCTTTCTTCTACGGTCCAAACTTATTTTAACCCATTGGAGGCTAAAAAGATGAAACTGTACACAAAGTGTCCTGAATTCATACATTGTCAAATTAAATTTCACAATCCTTATTTGGTTACCAAGTCAAATACTCTATAAATCTCACCATCTATAGAGATTGCTGTAGCCTTCAGAGCACAGGTGCGACTCACAAACGTATGAAAAAAATTCATACATTTCATACAAAAGACATTCTCTCGTCAGATCTGTACTATCTTAAATTCCACTTACCTGGGAGGGAAACGGCTGGGTTTAGAGGAACAGATGCGAGGGAATGATTAATTTGGGGAGTTAATACAGGTACTGTCGGTAAACCTGAAAACAAAGAAATTTCAGTTTGTGGAAAAACATTTTCTAAAAATTTTAAAAAAATATTTCCATATGCAAGCTAATAGAAGGCCATTTTCTTCATTTATTGGCATAACTGATTATGCTTCAATATTTTAAGTTTCTTTAAAATAGCAAGTGATCTGTACCTGAATTAAGAGCACTACTGACTGCAGGTGTGTTGGAACCGAGAGAGAGTCCGGAAAGGCTGGCTTCTATACCGGAGGCTCCGAGCGGTACGGCAGGAGGAGAGTTCACAGAAGACAACTGCACCTAAAAAATAGCCGCATTTACTACCGAACCCAAGCATAGTAACAACTCCTAATATTAAAATTAAGTTGCCATTGTGCCTGCACAAAACAATACCAATTCCCTGACCCACAACGCAAGGAAAGGGACAGATCTTGTGTTAAACAGTCCTCTTCCTATCTATGCGCTCTTCTTGTGTCATATGACTAAATGCAAATGCACATCACCCAGAGTGACATCATTCTTGTTAATTCTGTACTCCCCTCATTCTCATAACACTACAGAATTTGCTGAACACAATATATATAAATTCAATGATAATGTGTGGTCTTCAGATGATTGTCCTGCTTTGAGGTACGTTTATTATAATGGCATAAGCCCAAGACATACTCACCTCTGGTAAAGGAAAACAGTAACCTTCATGCATTTACCCACATTAGAAAAAACCACTAAATCTGTACTATACACTTTTAAGCATTAAAACAATCACAATATGGCAAAGCATGTAACATACCTCCGTAAACCCATCTTTTAGGGGACTCAGGGGTGTCCCAGGAGCTTGACTAGGCAAAGAGATTTTCTTTCCCTCCTCAAACGGCCGTGTTGGTATCCGATGTAGGTATCCATAACCAATACCGCACCCTAGACTACAAGAATCACAGGACACGGCTTCAGGGGACTTATTACAGACATGACACATTACATAACACGCTCTAAAAATGCCCTACGTGTCAGGCCCAATACTAGCAGTAAATAGAGATCTGGAATCAGATTATATGGCTGCTCTGGCATTCATTGTGCTTACAATCCAGAAGGTAATATGTTATGGAGAGTTCTGCAAAGCAAAAGGGACAATAATACCAAGTTTCTTTTAACCATATCACATTCATACGTATAACAACCTTGGGCCGTGGATATATAAATCCCCTTACCTGCCCTCTCCTCCCCACGCAGAGTTAGGCGTTATGACAACTTCTCTGCAGTTGTCTGTGTCCGTGTTGTAAACATAAAGTTTCAACGGCTTCCCCTCGTGAGTTTCAATGAGAGAGAAAAGATCCTCCGACTGCAAAAAATAAATTCAGTGTTAGAGCAGCACCATCAGCACATCCGTATCTAAACTCTCAATCTAACCGAAACCACGCGACCTGAAAACTATCTGATCGAGAACATGAGGGAGCATCTCGCAATATAAAAAGAAATGCCCAGTTTAATACCGGATGAGGAGGTATTTCTATTGTCTTGCATATAAATGAAAGAGCTCTGTCTGCAGTCATCTACGTCGTTGCAGCTAACCATGATATATCAGAAATGTATTTCCAAGTAAGAGTCCGGATGCACAAATGGCAATCGTGGTACAGAATACAGAGTAATGTAACAAGTAAAGCTCATACCTCATTCATTACAGTGTCCGCTCCAATGATGTAGTCGGTGTGGGGTCTCAGACCAGCCAAAGCAGCCGGAGAATTCGGTTCCACTTCCTGGCATAAAAATAAACAAACTACTAAGAACTCGGCACATAGTATACAGCAGAACTTTTACACACTTCCAACATCACTGACCAATACGCCAGCTAAGCGGTATATACAGTGTGTATACCGAAATAAGTTGTTCTATAACACACAAGAGGTGCGTGCGAGCGAGGCACATCATTTTCAGGGGTCTTGTGACTTAAGATATGCATATTCTGCGTTAGCATTCTTGAAAATAAAGAGATTTTCTGTGGTCAACCAAAAACATAGGCCGCATTTCCTACAAATTGTTTTTTGTAGCACCCAATAGTGAGAAGATGTATGTTCTGCAGGTATTTTCCCAGAACATCCATGATGCTGGAGAACAGCGGTAAATATTTAGGAGCTATGATCCGCAGACACCAGGAATCTGTAATGGATCCCCCCCCCCGGGAAACAATGATAACCTTACCAGCACATGCCACACGTTCTCATTCGCTCCATCAAAGCTGCAAAAGCGTATGCTGACCCCCAGCAAGCCCTGTCCTCCCCACATATTGCTCGGGGTCACGGTCGTCTCCCTCAGCTCCAACGTCTTGCTGCTGTAAACCACCATCTTTACAGGCTTCTCAACGTTGGCTTTCAGGAGGTCCTTAAGGGTGTCATTGTCTTTATTCTAGGAGATAATTTTGGTTTTGAGCAATGAGACAGCGGGAAAAGAAAGTTACACAGAAGACTTCTGACTCTAAATAGATTTACCAGACCCAAAACTCTCCCATGATGCACTGCTCCTAATCCGTTTTAACGGCACTGTACAGGATGTTCAGATGTTCATTCATCTCAATCAGAGGAAAGATGATTTAATATGATGGAATTAATGGCCTGCAACCCTCTGGTGCAAAATAATTCTACTGACTTCCCAAAACGCTGTAGAGAAGGTACAAATACTACACAGGCTACACTTATAAAGTTGGGTTTTTATATGAGTAAAGGATCATTTATGAAGGAGGGGCTTCTTCTGAGGATGGGGATAGCTAAAGGAGGTGTTGATCTTGAGATGCAAGCCCAATATTAGCAATACAACAGAGACAGTAATGTCAGGCAAATCTACTCACAACTTACCAGTCTTATCTCGTTAATCGAAACAATGAAATCAAAGAACTGCTCCAGCCCGGCCCTGTGTCCAGGGGAATTTTCTTGTACCTAAATATGGAAAATATATTGGTAGAAACTTTAAACAATGGCCGACATCAAGAGAAATCTGTCCACAAAAATATGGTTTGAAGCACTGATCAGCCCCTCGTTATAGCAGCTTCGCTGGGGGCTTCGTGAAGTGTACAGCCCCGAATCAATCCATTTAAACTACTTGGTAATTACTTGAATATGTATTTTCACAGTAACACCCCATCAAAACATGCTAAATACACAGAGAGAATGGGGGGGGGCTTATATACATTTGCATCCATAGGGGATAAGAGGTGCTGACTCCATTAAACAGGTGAGTTTCTGCTCTATCCTTCTATGTAGCCAAACCCATCTAATGACATTTCACGTGAGAAGCAATACCCAGACCCTGGAAAACGTGCTAAACACGTCACCATTACAGACTTATCTATCGGATAAAACCAAAGCTTTTCACTGAAGGAAGCCGCAGCAGGTCGCACGGTAACCTGAATATACACGGCCCGGGGGTTGGGCAGAGTCTGGACAGAAGGGTCTAACAATAGCCAGACAGCAGCATTACCATACAATATCTATATGCTCTACATGGCATTAAAAGGTACCCTTACAGCCATCATACACACTTTAATGCATATGATAGCCAAGTGTCCCCTTTAATTAACCCCCCCCACACACACAAATGTATAGTGAGATTGGGCAGAATCCCCCCTATGCATTTACCTCTTGTGCTCTCCTGCCAGCCATATAGCCCCGGCCAGAATGACCCAACAAATACTAAAATCCTAGATTGCGGCTCATATTTTGCTCCGCTTGTCCGGGGAAATGTTTTTTATCTCGGTGGCGCACCGAGGGTTACACATTGGCAGCTATGCAGCAGTGACCACAATGCAGACAGGCGCATTCAGCCATTACACGCTGCTTTGGGAAATTAATAACTGATAATTATTTTTTTCACAATAATAACCGCCTATTTGGTCCTGCGGATATTCCCCGGGTAAGCGCGATGCGATGTACTGTACGGTACATTTACAGATGTATTTTATTATAAGGGATGCATCCGAACTCCTAAACGTCGCGTTAACTGGGACTAAAAGAATGACATTTCTCACAGCTCCCCAAAGTAGTTATTAGGAGATCGTGTCTTTTAGTATAATCCATTCCAGTTGAAGATCCAACCCCCCCCCCGAAGAATATCCCCCTCTAATTACCTCATACTTCTCGACACCCCATTCCCTCTGGATCGTAAGCTTGTGAGCCGGACCCCCGTTACCTAACGTTTGTCCGTCAGACCCTTTGTACGGACTGTAAGGAGCGCTGCGGAAACTGCTATATAAATAAAATGATAATATGATTGGTGAGGGGTAAATCTACTAAGTTATGAACACCGGGTCCAAGTAGCGGGGACGTTATGAAGCCTTTTATTTATATTATATAGTATGATCCGATGGCTGCTATAACACTCCGGCTTTACTGCAGATGCTTAGAGGATATGAAGGGTGCAGGGCAGTAATGGCTGTGGGATGCTTTCCCTGCAGGATGCATTACTGATAAACCCCATAAATAAGGGGTGACTATGACACTGCCTGTCAGAAAGCAATACACTATAGATGATGCTAATCAGCGCTGTGTACACGGCAGGCACATTGACAAGCAGGCAGTTCCTAGAGGCCTACTGGGATGCAGCAACCACCGCCCGCAGCTCCGAAGCGACTGACACACTTACCCGCAGGACGTGATAGCCTTCGGTCCCTCCTCCAGGGATTTCCACGCTTTGCGAGCCCCCCATGTCTCGCACCCCCTCCGGCAGACAGGACTAGAAGCTCCCGGTCCCTGTCTCTACCTGTGACAGCGCACTGAAGCGCAGCTTGTTACGTGGCAAACTGGCAGCACCGAAGGCTTCTGGGAGCACGAAAGACCCTGACGATCCCGCGACAGCGATATCTAGCGGCTGCCGCCCAGACTGCTGCGGAATGCGAGTGTTCTCGCTACTGGCAAACGGGATCTTTGGCTCCCCCTAGCGTTACTGTTTGTTATCGCCATAGCTGCCCGAGAGATATTGTTAAAAAAAAAAGGGTCAATTTAAACGTCACTGAAAACGTCGAAACTTTAAATAAAGTTTCATACAAATATATAGCTATGTAGGTGTTTGTTGGGTGCACTGTTTATATATTGGTTAATGCATTTTGAACATTCACATGTCACATATCACATATCACATATCACATATCACATATCACATGCCTCCTCCAATATTAACCTTTTAATAATCATCCAGAGCAGGGTTTTTATTGCAGCGACTCACTGACGGTGGCAAAGAAATAGTTATATAAGGAGTCCTTCTGAAAAGCATTTGCCGTTAGGAGGAGGATATACACCGGCCAGTACATGGATCACAGAGTATTATGTATTATGTGTGTAAAGCCGGTGGGGCGGAATAACTGGTGTATAGAAAGAACATATAATATGCATTTCTCAGTGAAACATCACTTTTCCATTCAATACTATTCCAAGGCGCCATTCCTATACAATAACCCTTGCATGGTCTTCCATCCACTAACATCAAAGGGGCAGGCTGTGACGAGTAGTTTGTCCTACAGTCATCCCCATGCCAGGTGACTGTTAGGCTCCAGTTACTATCATACAGTCATTATTCTGATTATTAATTGGTTGATTTATATAATTCCATTATAATCCGCAGTGCTGTACGGTGGGTATAACAGGAGTTGATACAGGTAATCAGGAGAGTTCCGAAATAGATCTGGTGCTAAAGGCCAATAGGAAGCTGACGTGTGCTGTACATTGTGCTATACATTGTGTTGTACATTGTGCTGTACATCGTGCTGTACATTTTGTGTCGAGTCAACATTTTACCTACCTTTTTGTGATTCTTTATATAAATTCATGCAATAAAACATAATGTTTAATAAATATTGTATGAATAATTTGGATGTAAAAATGAAGCTATCTAATATAAAGCAGAAGCAATGTTCTTTAATATTCTTTAAGCTCCATATACCTTCACCTCTTAGCTCCCCTACCATATGGTTGGTTCAGTCCACATGTTCTAACACACACTCACTCCGACCCCAAATACTCACACATACACGCATTTGTGTTTAGACAACAAATTTCATTTGGAAATTAAATTTCAGGGGGGGCTTTCCAATGCGTTTCGCTTACAGCAGCATCTCGAGGTTTAAGAATCCAGACTCGATTTTGAACTGCAAGACCGCCGACCCCACAACAGCAGCACGGCACCGACGGATACACATATCCAGCAACAAGCTTCAAAAATGGACCATCTCGACCATCATCCAGCCCCATGGTACAGGGCACTGAATTTCCCCCAAAATTAGAAATATATTTAAATAATTGAGGGCACAGGGCAGGCACGGGCAGACTGGTATCCCAGGGGTCATCCGAGTACTTTTTTATAGACACCTGCTGTCACCTGTGCCCAACCCATGCAAACTGCAATCACTCCGTCTCACAGACATTTCCAAATTGATTGCAGGAAGAAAAGTCCCCCTCCCTGCCTATTTGGCCACCAGTATTTCTGGATTCAGTATTTGTGTCGTCCAACATGGAGAGGTTTGCTGGTAGTGTAAATGTGCAGATGTCTTAAAAACCATTCTTCGCGTGTTGCACAGTCCCCTGCGCGGCCTAATTTGTCTCCAATATTCATGATTTATTGTTTCAGGTTGTGAGAAAATAGCAAAGGTTCTGCTGTTAGTGTTACTAATGCAAATTGGAAAATATTTAAAGAATTGCCTCCTAAATTATGTTTCACATTGAAAAACAAAAAGTCTGGGGTTATCGAGAAGAGGGCTGAGGAAGGAAGCAGGCTGCAGCTTCAGAGACTTGGCTGCCCACCAAGACACTAGGGGCTTTAGCCCCCCCTTTGGCGACCCTTTGCTGGTGCTGGATCCATGTTCCGGATCAAGATACATTAATAACGCTACCATCGAAATTCTAGGGGCTGCCCCTCAGGGTAAAACGCAGGTCCAGAGACATCAGAGACATATCGCTCACGGTGCCTAGAGGGAAACCAACAGCACCTCAATGAAAAGACACATAAAGGCAGAAACATACGTCTGAGACTGTTGGCTGCCATGTGCAGAGGAAACAAGCCTCCCATTCCCACTCTTTACTAGTCATGCGGGTAGAATGAATCCAATATACAGATGGGGATTTTCCTCTGGGCTGACACAGAGGACAGAAGAAAGTAGAACAGCACATTTTGTTCACTATCGTCACACAACAACAAAGCTGTAGTTTCAAAAATGTTATTGTTGGTATATAAGTCAGAGCTTAAATGTTTAGTATCCCATACAGCCCTACTTTGTACGCACTTTAACATGAATTTGTTAATAGGGGGGTGAAAAACCTTAGCTTTAGGAGTAGCTGCAGTTCCAGAGCTTCAGCACACTGACCTTCTATGGTCCAGTTTTCATGGGAGATGAACACTTCAAGTCCCTGATATCGCTATACATAACAAAGAGTGCACCACAGTGAGCTTTTTAGTGAAAGAAGGGCTGAACCGGACCTTTATAAGCCCCTTTTATCAGTGATGAAGCCATTAAGCCATTACCTATGCATTATGCAGGACCAATGCAGACTGTCTTACACGAGGAGCTCACTGGGGTCTATCCATGATGATGCATAGTATTTAATAGACCCCTTTGTGTCTTCAACAACCAGGGATGTATATTTTATATAATATCCAATGCCATATTCATCAATTACACTGAGAATGGAATAAACCAAGTTATCTGACCTAGACTTGTGAAGTTCTCGTGGTACTGCGGTTCCTGTTGGCTTTTAGATGATGGGAATTGAAGTCTAATAACAGCTATGGAATCATCCTGTGTAACTTTTAATATAAGTGGGGAGATCAAAGTGGTAAAAGTGATGCAATGACATGGAATATTTAACGTGTATCTATGGTAAATGCACCACTTTTTACCACTTTGCACCAGAATTGCTCTTTTTTACATAACTATGCAATAACACATAACTCTGTGCAACAGTACTCGTTTCATGTGGTTTGCAAAATTTTTGATGTGTGTCACCAAAAGGAAAGAAGTAAAAATTCTGATTTAACATAGACTTTTATTGAAAAATTTAAACCGCATTGCATATTATCTTTAATATTTTATAGTCACATAATGCGGACCATTTTATCGTGCCACACCATATTTCTTTCCAAATATACCGTGCCCTGATAAAACTATGTGAAGCAGTGACTTCAGTCACAAAGTCACAATACCTGACTCTCTGACTCCTGGGTCCAGCTGAACAATTCTGTGCTTTTTAATTTCCAGTACGTACATCCGGAAAAAGTGAAGAATTGTAGGAAAAGCTAAGGTTTCGGACCATTTTATGGTGTGAGCGGAGGGAATGTGGGTACGGGTAAATGGAAACCCCACCTGATCATATGTTTGACTTCCGGGGCAAAAAAAAGTACATTTAAACAAAAAAAGAAATCTATAAAAGATAGAAATAATGTGCTTAATGTTTAGCGGCAGTTTAAATATATAATTGTAGACTTCATTCATATATCCTGAGGATGTATTTGCGAATGAAATCTACCGTAATGTATTCATTTCCAGTGGGGTTTATAATTGATCCAGTTATAGCAATGAAGTTAGTTGTATAGAACAATGTCCCACGTCTGCATTTACTTCTAATGAAGTGGAAATTCACATAATAAAACTTCACTTTTAGCGTAACTATGGGTAATGCCTCAAATTTTACCTAGTGCTGGGAATTGAGCTAATAACAGATATTATTGGATCAACAGCAACAAATTAACAGATATAGGAAAGGCTGAACTTGATGGACGCATGTCTTTTTTCAGCCTATATAACTATATAACTATGTAAATCAAGCGAAACCTCCCTGCGCTACATGCGGGCATACAGAGAGGTAGAGGGGACACGACTGCTGGCGTCAGAAGAGGTGGACAGTTGTGGGCACTTTTTGGGGTGGGCTGGATCTCTGGTATGGGGTGTAGATATGCTGAATTATATTTAATCATATTCCTCCGTTTAAAGCTGGCTTGATTTGGGTTTGTATTGTCAACTGTAGGTGAACTCATGAGGACTGGGATACTCTTCTGTAGAGTAAACTACATTACATCTGAAGACGGGATCTCCAAGGTCTTGAAAAAGTACACAACCTTTTATCTTAATCTTTGAGAACTGATCCTCTAAAGGGTTCCACAAGCTTCTCGAAGACCAATATGACAACATTTATTTTTCAATTATAGTGAGAATAAATGGGCTCAGTAGAATGCCCTGTAAGCAAGTACACAGTAGCCAGGTGGCCACCTGTGATGATCACTAACGTTAATAAAAATGACAATTAAGGGCAATATTCAAACCACTCCACCATTTAGGGAAAATATATAATTATTGCATCCGTTTTATCTGAAAGTTTATATTTATTTGTTTCATTTTTGTATTCTGTCTTCTATACAGAGGATAAAAAAAACACCCTCTCTGATACCAGGCAAGGCTGGGAAATGCCTATGAGACCCAATCTGCCGGTTCATACACCAAGAATGATGACAGATTTGGTCCAAATGACAACTGCTTGTTTTCAACGCATTAACCCGTTATTTCTTGGGTGAATTTGCCTTTCTTAGAGTGCCTCATCACTTGCAGCTCCACTTCACAAAAGCAGCAAGCATCTAGTGAGTGTGTATAGCAAGAGAACAGGGGATCTGCATTTAGAGGCATGGAGGGGTAGGACAGGCAGAAAGCTGATGGTATAGCACATATTATATATTTACAGACTCTAAAGTATGGTGCTGCTCAGTCTTTATATATGCTATAGAATATCCATAGATTATATATTAGTAAAGGTCAATAAGTTGAGACACATCACACATACCGTACATAAAGTTCACATACAGTTCAATGCTTAGAGAAGTAGTGCAACTGCAGCAGGGAATAATAGGTTTAATATCTGGTAAATAACATGGAATTTATGAATCAGCCATAAATTATTCTAAAAAGTACAGTTTTTTTTATTATTTGGGGTTTTCCAATAATGCTTTGTTCCCGGGGTGCCTTGAGGACACTTCTACAAGCTAAATGTGTAATCAGCAATGGATCGTTAGTTATGACGCATACTATGGTCTCACATGGATGGACGATAGTGTCTTCATACCAGTGGGCAAAATAAATGATCTCCTAAGACCCTCCACACAAGGCTGGTGCACCACGTGCCAGAGCTAGGCTCTTTTCTTTGCTTTCCATGTACTTTGGGCCTCATTTTTTTGGGGGGGGGGCCTTATTATAAGATATTTTCTGCCTTAATTCAATTATTTCTCGCCCTGTGGTAAGTGCGCCTGTTGACCCCTTGGGGACCTTTAATGGGGTGTGATTTTTCAACAATGGAAGGAAATAGAATAAGGAGGACTTACTAAAAAAATGGACATTGTGGGTACCTGTAGGAAAGTATTGATTTATTGAGCTTTAAATATAAACCTTCACTTGCAGGAAATCCCCAGAATCTGGGAAATCCACAGTTCTGTCCCGGCCTACGTTTAAATGTTAATTATTGTGTTTTTTTGACTCTCGGATCATTAGAATAATAATTACAATTTCCACTACATTCGTCAGATTTCTTTGGCTCACAAAGACACTGGATTACAATTACAAACATTATTTAGAACTTACTTCATTAATATATATACTATATTTTATATATATATTTATATGTATATAATATAAATAGAATACAATACAAATGGAAGAAAATACAAGACGCCTCTTTAACATGGTAAATTTCTGCATATAAACAAGTATCTTCTTTACCTATCATTAAACAGTTAAATTACTGTAAAACTATGACATTTATTCTCAAATCACATAGTCATTTAACAATAATATACACAATCTACACAAATTAATCCCTAGAAATACAGCAAGAATAGGACCTGTTACGACAACTGTGCAACTATTACCCCCAGCGACACTAAAGAGGGGGGCACAACTACTTACTGGATAATGCTTTTCAGGCTTATTCTGCTACTAAGAAAAGCACCAACAATAAGGTTTGGTATGGTTAGACAGGGTTTATACAAACAGGGAGTATATAGTTAATATAAGATGATTCATATGCAAGGAAATATATAGATTCTTCATCTGACTTCTATCACACTTCCCAAAGTTCCATACCCCCCTTTGCTGATGCCATTAGGTAACCTCCTTATTAGGGTCCCTCTATGCATTTAAAGAGACAGTAACACAAATTTGTTAATGTGTGCTTATGAAGCTGTTATCGACCGGATATTGGCCCAGTTGGGTCATCCGAGTTTGAAAGGTTTAGGATACATTTTGGAAAATGACCTTTATCGGAGATCTTTAAGAAGTGGATCAACTTACATATGGAACAATTTTATATCAACTCACCAAAAGGTCGTTTAAGGTGCCAGAAACCTTAAAAATCATTTGCATAATTGCCACAATATTTGCAGTGTTTATTAAGTGTTTATATACCGGCAATTTTATGATGTGCGGAGCCAGTTCAGAACTCTTTAATAGGGGAGATGAGAGTCCGTGTCCAAACTCTTACGATCAGGTAAAAAAAAAAGTAGTTTCAAACCCCAAAAAATAATATAAAGATTTGAATACACCCTTCAGTCGTCCGTACAGCATTTACTAGAATGCTCCAAGCAATAGATCTAACCTTTTGTATTTTTGGACTTGACCCTTGAATCCTGCTCTCCATACACTTGCATAAGGATATTGGGACTTGTAAGTGAGCACCTACTGATTATTTAATGTTACAGTATTTCGTTCCATTGGTTTTTCACGTAGGTTTCTGTTACCATCTAACAAGCACATTTATACAAAGTTTCACTGTACACATATTAGACAATGTTATATATCTATTTATCTGTGTTTTTATGATCTACATATAAGTGTCAGCAACCTACATTTAATAAGGTGCTAGGAGAGAATTGTGCATACACTTAGGAAATACTTATATTTTGAAACCTTGCCTGACTCCAGCACTGGAAAATAACCCACTAACCCTCACGGTGCTGGAGTCGTCTGATGAGCACACATGGGGTTAACCAACTATTACAAATCCTGCCCCAATCTCTCAATTTCTTCAATAAGAAAGTCGATATCTGACTTAGTGGCCGCCGGGTTGGAGATCACCATTCGGAAAAAGTTGGCTTTATCCCCCTGAGGTTGGTATCCCACCATTGTTGTCCCTGATTCCATCATTAGAGCTTTAATTTTCGGAGCAACCTTTAAAGATAAAAAAGAAATAAAAGCATGAGATATTGCGAAACCCTGTAAGATGCAGCAAAGTGTTGTACTGAAGTCCTTTACGGGGACCGTAAAAAATAATCTACGTGTCACCATTTTGGTTTTGTTACTAAAAAAGTCAAACGATGCCTTAGCACAGTTGTACATCTAGATTCTTCCAGGGTCGCAGAAATAATAACAGATAATTCCTTACTAATTGAAACTGGACAGTAAACAGAAACAAAAATGCAAATCTGATCCAATCAATAATTATTGGTATTTGATTTCAACCGATTAGTTCAGTTATTTAATTTCATGCAAGTATCCAATTCAAAATCAAACGTCTTACCCTGTGCAGATTCTGCTGCCTCTCTTCAGAGTCGGGGACACCCCTGAGACTTGGAGGGATGTACCAGAAGCAGACATTTGTGTGTTCAGGCTGAAAGGCAAAAGTCATACAAATGTAAATGACTCAAAGAATGTTTATTTTACTGTAGGGATTCACATACTAGTAGGGAAAACCCCCTTTAAATGCTAAAATTCACCTTATTCACACATTGGCCACTTTGATTTGAAATTTATATGAAACCACCAAAGACTATTTTATCTACGTATGCTTCTCCGTAAACACAAATATATTTTAACTCAATCGACCTGTAACAATATGCCTAAACATGCCTAGGGTCAATAAGGTAGCCAGATGTAACGGATACATATATAATAATGCATGGTTAAATTAAACATCATATAATTCACAATACAATTTTGTAATATTTGTAATGAGTTATCACTCCTCAATGTAAAAAATGTACATCTGAAGTTACCTCTCCTTTGAAGACCATTTCAAATTCTTCTCGATTGTTGACCTTGGAGTACAGATACTCTGCAAGCTCCAAACATTTGTTGATCTGTGCTTCGAATCCTACAGTGCCCTGTTTGGGAATGAAGTAGAGGAAGATTATTTATCACAACAACTAAGTCTGAGACAACTGCTCTGAGCAACTTGGCCTGGGAGGAACAGGGATTTTAGTCCCCCTGGCAAATGGCAGGGCAAGGTACACTTCGGAGCAACTTGGCCTGGGGAGACCAATGGCTTCGGCGCCAGGATTCTGTCAGAGCGACTCTATTGGTTGCAGGCAGGGGGCTCATCTGGTAGCAACCAATAAAGATCAGCTGTACTTCATTGATGCCAGAGGAGCCTCCTGCCGACGACCAATAGAGTCACTCTTATGGACCTCTAAAATCCTGGCGCCAAAGCTGCTGTTAGTGTTAACCCCGTATTAACCCCTCCTAGAAAAAGGGCCAGAAAACCAAGACATTGAGCTCTGGGTAGTCTAGCCTGGGAAGTTCCACCTATGTACATATTATATAACTGTGAATATAAATAGGTATATAACTGATAAAACTAAAGAACTAATAATTAAGCAAGCCGAATATCACCTAACTTGTAAAACTAAATTTATCTGAAAAACGAGAGTGTTTTAAATAACACGTGCTTAGGTTTCTTTGTAAAGATATGCCGTGGCGGTAGCGTTCTTACCTTTGCTTTCCACATCAGCCAGAATTTGAAAATATCCACATGGCGTCCGCACTGTATTGCCTTATCTCCGGTGTCATATGATATGTCGTACTGCTTGTCTTGCTGAAAGAGGTACCCTGCACACATCTGATTGCAACCTTGGAGAATACCCTAAACAACAGCAAAACAGCATGTTTTCTCACATATAATATATACTATATATAAAATATATATGTGCATATACACCATGTATATATATATATATATATATACATATTTATATATATATCCAATAAAGAGTGAGTTGTAGGTGATTTAAGGAATGAAAAATGTTAGGAATTTAACATTCCTAACATTTAAGGAATGACAAAAGGGTAGGAACGCTCTTCATTTTGTATATATATGGGTCAATTTACCCCATTCTTACTTGTTAAATGAGGGTTAATTAAAACCAACACGTCTAGCTCAGGGTGGTAAAAGGGGGTTAATTGGCAAGGGCGTTTGTGTGGTTACCATGGCATTCTTTCAGTAGAAACTGAAAACTTTGGAAATTTTAAAAATGTTGTCTCCACTGTGAGACTCTCTTCTCGTTTAGTACCAGTATACCTTACCGTGTGCCAATCTTATTGTCAAATTGTATCAGTTTTAACATTATTATTAATTTTCACTGTCCCCCTATTGTAACAGCACTAGCGAATTTGCTGGCTTCCTATAAACACTCATGTAATCTAATGTAAGTAAAAAAATAAATACAATAATAATACAAGTTTGATTAAAATGACTTGTTTATGTAACATCGTTGAATATTTCTGCTCACTATTTAGTTACATGTATCCGTTCTGTTAACCTGTCACTTTGCGGCTTATTTGTGGTGCTCCAGATCTGCTTTGACTGTAAGGTTCTCATTTAAATGAAGCAGGTTAATAGAATCTGATAAGAGTTTTTGACCTTATCAGATAACCGGAGCCCTTAACAAACAAGGAATAAATGTCAGCTATATCATCCAATGCTGAAGCTGTGAGCAATGCATCGGCATAAAGCGAGGATTTCAAAAGGCTGCCATTGGACCAGATGTGGCCCTCAAGTCCCTCATACTTGTCTAAAACACTATGTTGTATATAATTAGCAATACATATCAACATAACAAGCTTTGTACTAGAATTGCTTTCTCCCCATAACCCCCCCCTCCAGTTTAATGCCATCAGAACTCATTTATGATATTCGATATTAATCATATCTACTGGTTTTACCTTTTCCCTTAAGAGAATTGCAGAGCATTGGAGAAGAACACCCATCATTTTGTGTGGATTCCAAGTGACAGAGTCAGCTCTATGAACAAAACGTCATGAGAATATCTATTCATTTTTGCTGGAAGCTGATAACACATAGAATATTATACAGTAGCAACTCATGTATGGCTTTGCCCATTCTAAACTCATCAATGTGGGCAATCGATTAATTCTCTAATTGTTAAGAAGAAAGGATGTGTAACTTGGTTTGATGCAGACTATTCCCACAACTGACTGCAAAGGAGAACTATGGAAATGGTACAGTCTGTGTATCGAATGGGGGTTAGACATTTTTGAACATGTACAATTAAAAGTATATAGAATATCTGCCATTCTTGTACCCAATAGACTGTTCATGCTGTAATGGAACATAGTATCAGTGCGGTGTTTGTTCCCGGTTGGCCCTATACTGTTCTATATGATACAGAATGTATTGCCATGCTTGTCTCTTATTGCTTGTACACCATGTTTATAGTTCAAATGAGATAAAGCAGCTTTAACACGCTAGCCTAGTAATGCCTGTATGCTGTTCTAATGCGATACGAAATCTCTCTCGTGCTTGTCTTCTATAGGTTGTACATTTTTTAAATGTGATGTTACATTTCTACCGTGATTTCTTCCATCAGCAGTTCAAAGGCTATAATAGTCTAAATAATTTATTTTAGCTGCAATATCTCTCTTCCAACTAATGATTCATAAATATGTTTGTTTAGTCTTCTGTATCTTCATTGAAGTCCAAGAGCAGTGGTTCTTGATATTCAGGCCATTTCTAAACTATATCTATACAATGAAAGTAATATGTGAGCAGTTGGTCAGATTGTGCTTCATAGCCCGGTTATGTCAAGTCCTTAAAATGTCTTCGTTTTTTCTAAAGCCCGGGGCATTGGAAGCTTAAAAACAATGTGCATTTTTCATATAACATAGAAGAACTTGTTCTGATTGCTCCTTGCCTTGAGCACTCAATCTCGGCTTTCATGTACAATAGACCGTGTGACGTTTAAAGCAATAGACAATCTCTTGTTTGTAATCAGCGCAGCCTTATTTCCACAGATGTTTTTTGTGGTTGAATTTCAGTGGGGCAAATAAAGAGGTCACATCACAGTTGGCTGCCAGGGGGAATGGAAACAGGAGTCGCATTGGCTTAATGATGTCAGCTACTGTCTAATCAATACATACTAATGAGAATACTTGTATTAACAAGTAAGTCATCAATATAGAAATATCTATCTATCTATCTATCTATCTATCTATCTATCTATCTATCTATCGATCTATCCATCTATCATTCCATTTTTGGGGGCCTCAGAAGCCTCTCCAGAAGTCCACCTGAAGAAGAGACCTATGAAGTCTCAAAGGTTTATGCAGCTTTAGATCATTTTCTACATTGGCCCAATATAAAATATTAAACACTAAATTCTATTGAATATATATCTATATTTTTTTACACATAATATATATCATATAATTATAAATATAGATAAAATAGGTTGGTGACTATCATGCTTGTGTATATACAGAAGCTTACACACTAGCTTGCCTCCTTAAACAGTCTAATCAAATGTTTCTAAAGAATCAAACGCTTTACAAGTGAATGTGGTGCTTTGCAAAGGAACTTCAAAAGTTTTCTACTTATCTGGGTTTTGAATCATTCAGTTTGTTGGAATTGATTACCAATCACCATTTATCTTAAGGGAATTCATTATGAAATGACAAGGGTCCCATTACACAGCAACATTCTATTTTACATGAAACAACTAAAATTGGAGCAAAAGCCATTTTTTTTTAAGTGAGTACAAAGTTGATAAATATCTCCACTAGTTATGTACCTCTCTATTCCATTCAGTTTATGGCGATGCTTTCTGGACATCAGAAGTCCACCTCCCCATGCAGCCTATGGCAAAGAGAAAAGAAATATTTGGTCATTCTCCAGTACATTCTAATGTTACATTGACTATAATGCAGATCGGCTACTTACATCCACATGAAGCCAAAGGTTGTACTTTTCACATACATCTGCTATTTCGTGTATTGGGTCAAATGCTCCATATACCGTTGTTCCAGCTGTCGCATTCACATAGAGTGGAACGTACCCCTGTAGCATACATATTTTAAGTTATATATACTAAGTTTAAATTAGATTGAACAATGCATATTCATATTTTGCTGCTTTTAATAAGATTCACATGTTTAGGGTACTACCCAAAAAAGCAGCATGCGAGTATATTGATGGACTCCCACCCCAAGTGATTTAATTCTCCATGCATTTCCCTTGGGTTCACCTTTATACTGGAATGGGCATTTTTAACTATCTCCCCCCCCCCCAGCTCTCCTCCCAACGCACTACAGACTGAAGGTTTTTTCAGTCTATACCTAATTCAGGAGGTAGGTAAAAAAAGAGTGCTTTCATCTCAAAGCAAAGGGCCAAAAAGAACCGAAGGAACATACTAGAGAGCCTTCAAATCACCTACATGATGGGGCAAGCGCTGTAAGGGTGCAGACTATAGTAGTAGCCAGGGCCGTCATGGCGCTAACAAGGCAGCTCTGTCAATAGCCTGATGATGTAAGTGCGGCTGACGGCTGGATATGCACGGCCGCACATTATGTTTTTATGCTAACGCAGTGCGTGGCTGGACATATCCAGTCATCGGCCACACACTGCAGCACCCGATCTGCTCCTCAAGGAGTCCATGGCCAGCAGCCTACCGGGCATTAGCCTGGTATGCCAGATGGCCAGTCTGGGCCTGGTGGTAGCTTTACATTTTGTAAATATGTACAAACAAATCCTGTTGTCTCTAATGTATTTTAGGAAAAATCAGACAATAGAGTTTCTTTAAGTTTTCAGTGAAATTTTAAAGACAGAACAATAAATTTGCACCTTTTGTTTAGCTTCAAGGATTTTTGCTTCCAAATCAGCCGGAATGATCTTCCCTCTGTAATTATTGTTAAAAGGAACATGTGTGAAATTAAATAAATACGGAACATGGAGGTGGTTGCAGAGGGCCTAATTCATTGGAATATTATGAACAGGGCATTAACATCTGACACATAGCGAGAAGCCGCACCTTCTGCACAATAAAACAAATGTCATGCTCCAACGCATATAACAGAGCCGTGCGATCCTTACCTCTCATTGCATTTTACCAGGATCACGTTTTCAGTCCCAAATCCAAGCGCAGCTCCTGCTTTTTTCATGGAGTAGTGACTCTGTAAAACAGTATCAATATTTCATGGAAATGCAGATCTCCAGTCTTCTTGACCCTAATGATGTGATTTTTTTGCATTGTATTTTATCACAAACACATTATTGTACATCCTCACTCAAACATCCCTTAACGCTCAACGCACATCCCATTCTCATGGCTGCCGATATCCTGAATTGGCAGGACTTATGTCCTACTATGTCCTGCAGGAGAACCAACTACCAGGACCGCAGACAACTATGTATACAGAACCCATACTGGGTACCACACAATAATAATAAAATTCTAGGGATATATGGATGGTTGGCCTGCATGCAATGTGGTGCTTGCTGTAGTTCCCTGGTGCCAGGAGCGGGGAAGTTCGTATGTTTGCATCATGTGCCATTTGTATAGGTAATTATAAGGGTAAAGTTGTCTGGTCTAACTTTAAGACGTTATATATGGTCAAGATATGGTACTTTCCAGTATGAAAATGTCCTGTAAAACTGTAAATGCCTATTATGAAAGTGAGGAACACCGGGCATTCTATCGGGTGCCATTTTCTCGGGAGAGAGACTTTACAGTAACCCTGCCCCCTCCTGCCTATAATTTACCCATTTCTAGCCATACTCCTCCCCTTTTAATTACACTATGTCCATTTTTGGCCATGATCTGCCTATTTCCTCCTTATGTTCCACCCACTAAATCTATAATATAATATAAATCATATATAATATATATTATTTCATTATCACATTTAAAAAAATGAGAGGGAAACCTTCCTATTGTGATCCGCTGTTATTATACACATTATCATTGGCTAAACTAATGCTGAATGCACGTAGTGTTAGACAAATTGTCATTGGCTGACGTCATCTTAAAGATGTCATTCAACGTACATGTTCTGAGGTAAAGATCACCAGTTTGGGGACAGCAGCCATTCCTTTGGTTTTGACTTCAGGGAAGTATTTGTAGCGCGCACACATAATACTGTACATGTTGGATATAGCTCCTCCTGGAATCAGATGGAAGATGAGGGAACATTAAGTGGGTTACAATATATGATCTTACCCATTTATCTATCACTCTCAATAATTAAAACCCCCTTTCATTACATCTAAACCGCTGACCCTCTAGTTTCAGATTATGAGCTCTTGTTCTAACATTTCTCCTCCTATGAAATAAACTTTCCCCCCCGTGCTTTGTTAAACCTCCTTAAATGTTTCTATCACATCCTCTCTCTCTCTTCTTTTCTCCAAGTGATACATATTGAATTCCCCAGTTTTCCTGGTAATTTGTATCCTCCAAACCATTCACCATTTTGGTTTCGTCAAATATTTCCCATTGGATAAAGTCTCAAAGACTGGTCACATTTAATATCAACCCTAATATTTGAGCCAACCTTGAAAAATATATAATATTAACAAAACTGATCAGAAACTTTACTTTGGGATCCAAATAACCAAAGTTTGCATCTGTCTAGCTTTCAGATAGGATAATATGCGACTCTTCTATTCCCCAACAATGGAGACCTTAGTAGGTCAGAGAACTTACCGGGAGAAAATATCCCATCTCCTTCCTTTTCGGACCATCCAATGATTTCACGCATTTTCCGTAGTGTGATTTGTTCCATAAGGACAAACACAGGAGCGATCTCATACGTAAACCTAAACAAGGGAAGCACAGCGTGAGCCCATGTGAGATAAATATCTTTTAATAGAAAAAAACAACTTAATGGGGTTAAATCTAACTGCACTGCTTTGGTACCCAGGTAATATTCTGTATTTCTGTATAGGAAAGATGTAATAAAAGTATGTTGGGAGCATCTAATTACTCGACTCTAAACTCAAACTTACATCTACGTATCCTGTGATTGATTTCGTTTTTTAATTTGTAAAGCAACACATCGTCCGTATGAAAAAAAAAAGGGTCTATGTCTTTACAACGAACAACTCAACATAATTAGTTCCATTGAATGTCGTCTTTTAAAAACCCAAATACAATTATTTATGTAGCCTGTGCCTGTAAAAACCCCCCAAGGACAACTTTGTTTCAACAATATCATTAAGTCAATATCTGTCAGGGGTAATTATAAATGATGATTTTATAATTACCCGTGACAAAAAAACTAAAAGCAAAAGTGAAGTCAACTGGAATTTCCGCTCGATGGGAAGAGGAACCACTGAATGGAATGAGCCGTAATAGAGTGAATAAGAGAAGCGCCCTAAACATTTTGGGGCCTTTTTTTATTCGGAATGACACTCGCGGGGCGTTCCCAAAGGAGGAGATCACTGACACCTTCTGGACTCACCTTTCATTATAGAAATAAAAAATTGTTCCCCTAGAGTAAGGACGGTCAAAGAGGTGCCGGTACGGACTACGCAGCAGCTTTGGGGCCAGGATTTTAAAGGTCCGTACGAGCAACTCTATTGGTCGCCTGCAGGGGCCTCCACTGCCATCAACCAAAGGAGTACACCTGTATTTCATTGGTTGAAGGCAGAGGAGCCCCCTGCTTCCGGCCGACCAATAGAGTCGCTCGTACAGGCTTTTAAAATCCTGGTGACGCAACTTGGCCGGCAGAGACCACTGGTCTCCCTGCTCCAACAGTTAAAGGTCTGTACATTTACTTTACTGGTCGTTCGTACAGACTTTTAACTCGCTTCCGTTAACCCCTACGATGCTGCGTAGATAAGGTAGGCTAGCTGGGGAAGGACCAGGGAGATTATTGGACCCATCAATCACAGCCATAACCATCAATGGGACTGGCTCTAATAAAGAACATAAATTATTATTTTGGTTTTTAAATGCTCGTCTCCAGCCTGCCTTTACATAAGCAGCCCTCATTAAAAGAGCAACACGAGAGCCTCGCATACCTCATATTCATATTTAAATCGGTTTTCTTTCCAGATGATGCACAGATCAATATACAATTTCAAATGGCCAGCAGCAGTTGTGTCTGAATGGCTGGCTACTTATTTATATCGTACAATACATTTTTCTGTCAAACATAATCAAGGTGTTTACTAGACTGAAATAAAAAGTAATGATTAAAAAGAGAGAGAAAAAAAAAGAAAAACCTTCAAACTATGCCCTAGTTTTAGCGAAACGGCTATTTATTCAGCACTTAACACAATCTAATGGAGCATACTGAATGCTGGCAGTCCCATTTGTCTCTAATTTATTACCATAACCACGTTCTGTATTTGATTCTATAAAGAAATTCTGGCCATTTGTAAGCAATTTATAAATTATTTGAGTTGAGCTCTGCTGATGCACCTACATTGATAAGATCAATTCATTAAAAACTTTTCATGAATAGTCGTAAGATTAATGTAATAAACGTCACTTGACTGTGGGGCATAGAACCCATGTTGTGCCCCCCCCACTCATACTAACACTCTTTTACTTACTTACCACTACACCACCATAATGTTTTATTGGATGCAGGTAAATGTACGGTATGTGGATCTGCAACCAAACCACGAGTGATACACATATACGTCAAGACTTTCATCTATATGTTTTGATGCTGAAGGTAACGGCCATTACAGTTACCATTTCACACTTTCTATGTACCCTCTCAACCCTTTCCACCACATGGCATTCCTACACTTTCCTAAAACAATGGTAATTGCTATTTATGAGCCAACATATTGTCATAAACCGGAATAGATATTCTATATTAATACGTGTTGGGAGGTGATCCAAGCAAGGATTTGCTACGTACCTAATGTTCTATTATCATGTCTGTGCGCCATCTAAAGATTTCTTTTTTCTTAAACAGAGAAATATTACTAAACAAATAGCTTAATGCCAGAAGTTACAGAGAATGTATCTTGTAATACTCACATATTTGTGTTAGCAGTGGATGTCAGCCATTCACCGGCCAAACCAATAATATCCAGGCCAGTTGAAAGCTGGTTGAAGAAGCGAGGGTGACCTGAAAAACAGACATCTTGCATCACCTGATGTAAAGTTTGACAGGCGACTTCCAAACCATACGTACTTGGCCAACAACCCACAGATCTCCAAAGTCAGGACGAGCTCAGACCCTTTTGGGATAATAGCCTAACTGTCCAATGTCCAACTTTCTATATGGTGCAGCAGTGGAAATGGCTTCATTTCACAGGTTGTCTAAAATGTCCTATTTAACCAGGACATGGCGACTGGTAGTTTTTAAAGAATGTGTACATGTAATTGCGAAGGCTAATGAATGAATCAACCCATCCAATGAATAAAGGTATGTGTATGTCTCCCTATCATTCTGGATCATATGAATAAGCTTTGTGGAAGTTGTAGCTCAAACATTACCAAATCTTTATAAAATGTAACGCCCTTTATAAAGAATGAAGCTTCTGAATACAAAGTGTCTATGTCACAAGTAAAGGCTCACTGATGAATGAGAACATTTTATAAACACAATAAGACTATATGGCTTTTCTTGCCTCCCTTCAGGAACATTACTCTTAAATTATTTGTCATATAGGGCTTGGATTTAGCATATTGAGATCATTTTCATTAAGATGTAGTAGACTAGACATTATGTGTATGGCTGCAGCAGATTATCCATAAAGAGGGAAATGAACACATGACTGTACTTTCAGGCCGGCTCCAAATGAAAGTGCACGCTTCACGGCCCACCAATAGCCGTTATATTGGAGCCTCCGGTGTATTGAAAGTAGAATCACTTTAAATCCACTGCCATTCAGCCTAATGATATGTCTCCCCTGCGATTCTTATGGGTTTGTGTTTTATGTGAATGGCAAATCTTTTTGGCAAAACGTTTAAAAAAGGAAGTTGTCTATTGCTGGAGTCAAATATTCATCTTATAATAGTATTTTACAATATGAGATGAAATATAATCAAATATGAAATAGATATCTATGAAATATAAAAGATCGTGATATACAGCATGCCTTCGCTCTGTGTTCTTGTGCATGCGCTATTTCACCAATGAGCCAGAAGCCAGTAATGGGATCACCTATTCACAATATTACAAAAAAATACACATTATACAGCATGTGCTGGATTTTTGATAAAATCATGAAATAATGAAATACACATCATGTGACCTGGAAGTATTACCTGTTCTCACCCCATATTTCAGGGTATCCCTGCAATCGACCAAGATTTGCTCCAAAGACTCAGGATTGTCAGACAGCTCCAGATTGAAACCTTCTATCCCTTCCAAAAGCTGGTGTGGATGATGAAAGTCTAGTACTTTGGTGGATCTGTCAAATGTTTTCTTTACGTAGTTCAAGAGAATGTCGACGACCTCCAACAGGAATTGCATGGTAAACTCCTCTCCATTCTTGGCAGGCAGTAAATCTATGGAGCAAATGACCAATTAGTAGTGTGCCCTCACTTAATCCGAGTGCAGGAGATGGATCGCCAAGTAACGGGCATCTGCCAGGTATTAGGACCTTTATATATAACTGAGACAAGAAGACTACAAATTGTCTGGACAAAATCTTAAGTGTGCTATCCGTATCATCTCGATAGCTGTAGCAGTTCATCGTTGGGAATAACCCATCTTTCTCTGAGTAATCTCTTCTTGCCCCCCCGGTTTATGAGGTTTACTAAAACTATGCATGAAACAGCCATTTAATATTTATGTAATAATATGGTATTTTATAACTATTCTAATACCCTCCTGTTTAGAACTATTTTCAGATACTTTAATTAATGCGAGGGAATTTCTCTTCTTCTTCATCATCATATTATTAATAATAATATTATTAGTATTGATTTTTATTATTATTACTATACATTGAGTGATTTAAATAGTACCATTATATACAGTGCTACACAACTGGTAAACCGGACATAACAAGTAGTACATTACAATGCAGATTTACAGAAACAACAGATAAAGATGGCCCTGAGTTTACAATCCAGAAATAATTACATTACAATAATTCTAATTTGGTGGAATCTGAGGCTATTGATTGGTTTGTCTGTAAGAGTTTTCACAATCTATCTCATAACAAAACTTTCATAAATGCATAAAATAAAGCGTATTATTATTACAATCTCTACAGATTTTACTTTCTGAAGGAAAGCTTTGGGCAGCTTAATTAGGCAGAGTTTGCCCGATGGACTCTTACCTCTGGCATAAAGATTGGAGAAGTCAGTTTCAGCACGATGGAACATGGAGGAATCTTTCTCAATGTTCTCACAGACCAGAAGGTTCTTGGAAGATTGTCTCTCTTTGAAGGAGCTCACATTCCTGCTTTTGTCCTCCAAACTGTTGTTCCTTTGCAGGAAACCTATATTGTTAAAATGAGAGCAAGTCAATGCCATGGACTTCTCGCCGTTCAGCATGGTGCGATATCAAGCTTACAACAATATGTGAAGTCAAAGATTATTCCACAAACTACTAGTAAAAAGGACAGCAGAAAGACTATTTATGGTCAGTATCTAGTCCCAGGAGGACGAGCTCAAAGTGACATCAGCTAAAAATAAGGGTGATAGGAATCCAGCCATGCAAGAAAAAAATGACTCTCCATCATTTGATGCGGTGCTAAATTCTTATTAAGTTGATCAGACAGATTCCACTTCGCTAGTCAGCTACTGGGAAGCAGTTCGGGATGAATCAATTCTATTACAGCCCGGAGGCAAAGTTTATGGACCTAACAGCCAGATAGGGGGTGAAGTGATGTATGATTAATGAGACAGCCACTTTCACTTGATATCCTGTTGCTAACTCCTACAGAATAAACAATAAAATATAAGTTTACAATGTTCCATAACTACCTAAATAAGAACCATGACCTTATTTTACAGCCTCCCCTATAGAAAATACACAATCACAATATGTGTTACTTGATATAAGGACTGTGCAATTCCATACATTGCTAGTAAAAGGTACAACACCAGAAGGTTAAATGATATCCAATTATCAGTAATATTATTCTTTATAAAATCCTTCTATTGTCGCATTATGTTTGGCGCTAATTCATATGAAATGCAAATAATAGAAAAGAATCATTTTCTTTATCATGTTAATATGAACACGTTTAACCATTACAGAATAGAAGAATATTACAAGCGTGTTAAATAATTGACTATTAAACACCCTGACGTAGTCTCTAGGAAAATGATGCTAATTGTAATTCTAGTAAGTTCATCATGCTTGATACCTAAGGATGCCACTGTGTCAATATTCTGTTGACCTTGAACATGTCACATTGCCCTTCACAGGCTGTAACTATAAAAATGTGATTACCGCTCCCACTCGACAGGGACGTCTGATTCCTCTCACCTATTGTCTGCTGCTCTACAATCATTGCAATCCCATTCAGACCCATTAGGTGACCTCCCACCTTCTGGACGGAGATCTGCCCGGAATAATGTAACATGCAGTTACTAGGCAACCAAATGAAGATAATATTCTCCTTTTTTTTACTATCTAAACCACACACCGTGACATGGTGATTCACATTAAGAAAATTAATTGAATTGCACATTAAAAGCATATGTTAATTTACTATGTATCCTGCAGCTACATTCCTCTGTTCCCATGGAAACAGTTCTCTGCAAAGTACATATGTGTGTTCATGTTATTATGTTACTACATACAAAATAATGTAACATATATAGCATATATATATATAAATACCTGTGTGTATATATATATATATATATATAGTACCCTGTATTATATATTGACCAATTACCTTACATTCATTCTCATTCTCTCTTCATTCATCCATTCTCACTGACATTCACAAACTTACAGCTGTCTTTTTACTCCATTGTTTTGTGCATATCCCCATTCTACTAGGGTACATGGAGTGTAAAGACACATTTCTATAAAGATATGTGTTTGAAAGGGCAATGTCTAGCCCATATAAATTGGCCCATTATACAGAAGCCAGAGACCGCAGTTGGAACACAACTCTGTATTGTAACCAACATAGCATCACCTATAATACACATCATATAGAGCCCACCAAGAAACAGAAGAAGGATCCAGTACTGGAACAAATTTCCTATTCAGGAATAAAAAGCCCTAGAACCCAACTACCCATTGACCCTTTGTACCACCTTGTACCTGAGTAATAAAATGATTGAGTTGCCACCATTGACTAGATGTTGCATGCAATCTTGATGCCAATATATTTAAGGTTATTAGATTGCTAATATATTAAAGATATTTATCAAGAAAGATCCCAGGTATTCATACTGTGTAAGGCAGTTGTTTGAGCGAGCCTTCTTGTTTTATTCTGCCCCCTTTAAAAATACTGTAGTTCTAGTACATAATTACAGTTAGGTGAAAGGTCTTCCTATGCTTGAGGAAAGGTTAAAAATGCCTTTTACTTAAAAATTGCTTGCAGGCATTTACACATTTTACTGGATTTCTGTGCAGATTTTCAGGTTGACCTTTAGCAAATATGTTATGACACATTTGCTGTTGATGAAGGACACTTAGGGACTTGTATGTCAAGCTGATTGTGATTAAATGCCAGACCCAGATTAAAAACATGAAAGCAGATTATATATTGATTGCATTTACCATAAAAGTATGTAGGTCCACACTGGATTCACTGTTACATAGGACTAAAACTGTTCATCTCCTCCCTGAATGCAGATATTATGTCCAATTCTGGAAAAAACATCCCTAGACATGGCTACTATATTGAACAATATGATGATTTCTCCTCTTTCTGGATTATCTTACTTGTCCTAGGTCAAAGACAAGAGGATCAGTGGAGGTTGCCTGTCCTGTTTCATCAGTTTCATTTTTGTAGACATGCGTTTCGATTCAATGTATTATTTAATTAAGAATAAATATTTTTTTCTAAATAAAGAACAATACTGATTATTTCCTTTTAAGGAATGTATGTGGAATGTATGTGGTCCAAAAATGTATTCTTTTTAGATTTTATTGCAAGAGGGTCAGCTTATTGTCATGTCTTACTACTCCATCTGTAGCAAATGTTCTATGGACTCTTCAACCATCAACAGTTCCTGTTGCCTTCAATGGCGTCCCCTGGTACTTGTCTAGTCTTCCCAAGGTAAACTATTCCTGCCTATGCAACCCCTTTCAATGAATGTTACTGGGTAATACCCATCACTTTGCATACAAAAGATAAGACCATATGGAACATGGAGGGAAATGTTTCTGTGATAATAAAGTATACTAATGATGCCCCTAAATAACAGGTAGCGGTCTCTGATGTGGTAAAAAATCCAGGTGGGCCCTGCCAGATCACCAAACAATATATTGCCCCCAGAAATAATGATATCTCTACAAGGTAGGGACTTCATTCTTTAAAACAAGAAAATGCATTCAATTAAATATTGACAGAGAACTGGAATTACATTTTGAATTCATTCATCCATTCATTCACGTTTCTCTCTCCCATGAAGCAAATTCTGATTGCTCTGTAAAGTCGAATGGACTAATTGCAGCCCAACAACAGCAAAGCAGATCCACGTGTCATGGACACATAAGTGTCACTGTATTGTTGCACGCAGATATACGTTTCTATCAAATGCTTGACACCTTTTCAATACAAAACTAAATGTTCGTGAAGGACACAAACAACTCGGCGAAAAAATTAATTAAAAGCACTGAAATGGTTAAATGAAAATGTTTTGTCCCAATACACAGATGCAGATGTAGGTCAGTTCCTGTGGTCTACCTGGTGCTGTGCTACAACCTCCAGTCCAGCCAGCCAATGGTTAGATAGACAATGCATTAGGAGGCATGAAACAGCACAGGACCAGGTTTTCTATAAAGGAGAATAGGTCAGGTGTGTCATTTCACAGGTTCAGCTGGAGGTGAATAAATACTAGTTCCATCCAATACCACTCTGCCTCACCCAAAAAATAATGAGGCTAGAAGGTGGAAAAATAAGCAGGAACATAACATTTGTGCCACTCTGATTGAACCCTTAGCTCTTTTTTTTAAATTAGTATTTAATATATTTAATCTTGAATCATTGTGCATTAGTGCTGGAAGAGTTACTGTTGAACATGCTTTTTCCAGTGATCTATTTGGGGTCTTTATTAATACCCACCTTCCAAGGAAAAGTCTCTTTTTTGAGAGACCCTGTGTGCTTTCTCACTGAGAGTTTTCCTTACGTCTCATATGCTCACCCCCACTGTGCTCAGTCTGCACTCTGCACTCCCCAGCTGAGTGTATATTCATCCTTTGAGTGTGCCAGTGATCCAGCACTTCCCCAGTAAGTCTGCTCTCCCTATTTTAGGATGGCTACCATAAAGTGCAATCTGCTCTCCATGTGCAGTGGTGCATTAATGTATCCATTCTGCTTGCCCTACTAAATTAAAAAAAGATAATGGGAAAAAAACCAGGCTACAGACAGTAGAAGGGCTGTTAACGAAATGGTCTATCAAACCCATCCCAGATGGTATTTATAAACCCCACAAAATTCACTGTTACAATCACATCTCCTGAACCATAATGTTATATACTGAAAGGATACTTGTTTCCAAGCACATCTATTTGGTTGCTACCACCACTTCGATTCAGTGTTTCCAGTGTAATATGTTCTAAATATGTTTTACAAAGGTAACATGAAAATATGCGTGCAAATGATCTTTTCTATAAAAACCAAAGTCAGTCTGTGCTAGGTTTCTAAAGATGTGGGACTTAAAGGGTTAAACGCTGTATGTGATCAGGAGGTCCTTTTCAAATCCTATCTCTCCAAACCAGATCTTCTATAATGGGCTTCTCATCAATCTTAGTTTCCAGAGGATCAGTGTTTTGTAGGCAGATAAGCTTCAACAGTTTTGACACATTGAACAGAGGGGTAAATCTGGTGCCTCCACAGCCATCCACATCCTTCAGGGACAATCAAATCAATGGGGCAATTAATAACATTAACCCTTTCCGGTTGCAAGACCCCCATCATTTCCCTATTTGAGCATGTTTAGCAAACATCATATTTTTCATTCCCCCTATGAACCTGTTCTCAGAAATTGAGCAGAATATTAAAAAAGAAATATTTTCGTAGAAATCAGCAGTATTTGTGTAGCTGTGATATATGATTCATCTGATCATCAAGTATAAGGTTAAATAATTTGTTCCTACACATAAAAGACACATAATTGTGCTCTTACTTATATTTTGCTACATTGGTTACAATATTAAGGTTTAATAAAAAATATAGAATGGTGATGAATCGTTTTATTGTGGAAACAGTATTTTCACATTAAATCGAATATATATATATAGATAGATAATTGTGAAAACTAGATACTGGAAGGGACTTAATAAATGGCACTTATCTGAAACATAACAGGTTAATTTAACATGTTTGATAGTAATGTTATTAATGATCACACTATAAATAATAATTGTATGTATAAGTGACATTGTCATACTAATTAATTTCATTAAATCTATTTAATTAATCTCCAAATGTGATATTTTTATTCTGTAACCATGCCAAAAAGAATAATTAAACTTTTTACATTGTGACTATTAATGTAGATGTTTCTAACCTGTCTGAAACAAACATATGTTCAACAAAATGCAATTTTCCTGAATTTCAGGTAGGACTTATTGAAATATCCAATTAATTTGGAATTTAGAATTAAATATAAATTTTAAAAACACAAGATCTCAATAATAAATATGCCTTTAATGTGGAATCTTTAGAAATCTAGTAAAATTCGTTCTACTGGCTAGGTGTTCTGAGTCATGAATATATACATATATATATATGTAACATATATACATACAAGTTAGAATTTTAGATTACATTTTAAATTAATTAATTAAATAAACAAACGTAGTCAATTAGATTAGATTTTATATTAACGATATAATCGATTTCATGATTCCATTCTTATATGCAAAAATGAACAAAAAATAACAGCAGGGTCTTTAAAGTATCACTTTTTGAAATATTCTATTTTTTTTAACACTTGCTGCTATCTTGCATATTATTTCCACAAGGGGGCGCTGTAGTTTAATTTTAAAATTGCCTTCAAATTTACAGAGATTATTCTTCCCTGAATATGGTGTATTTCAGTCTATGTGATTAATTGCATTAGATCCTTAGAACATTAATGATTTTGTTCAGTACAATATTCGGTATTTCACAACTAATTCTGCCTCTGCCTGCCTCACATAAGTAATACTTTGAGATGATAATACATTGAGATAAGTGATGTTTAATTGGTGACACAAGCGGGTATTTCCATAAACCGGTAATACATTCCAGTGGGTTTTGCACCTACCGCATATCTTCAGTCCCAGTTTCTTGGTGCATCCATGTGCCACATCACACCAAGTGTCATAGGCTACAAAGAAACACAAGGAATTGAAATGCCGCAAAAATAATGGATGCAATTACAATTTATTACAAATCCCAAACCAAAAATAATTATGTATGATTGCTGTCATATGCTATAATAATAAAAATATGCGTTATAACGATAAAACTTTTTTATTTTTCATTACTAATGCTACTACAACTACTATTATTCCCACTACTACTAGTAGTAGTACTATACGTTATACAAATAAACTTTCTTTCTTTCTTTTGCATTTACTACTAGTTATAACAATTATCACAATGGTAATAATACTCATAATACTACTATTAATAATATTAGCAATAATAATAACAATAATAATAAAAATAATAATACTAATAATAATACTAATAATAATATTATGAACATTATATATAGAATAGTATTATTTATACGAATATGCAAGAGTCATAAAATTGAAGTACTCAGGGTACCGGATTAATAACATAAAACAAAAGCCTTTCGGTTTCGTATATTTCGCGTCCATCCCGTATAATAGGAATCTATTCCAGTAGCTGTCATGGTCGGAGCATGTTTAGTATTGTTACACATTTTATCACACGATGTATAGTTTAGGGGCGATCTGTCACACACTGCTGCCTGGGGCTAGACTCTGCTGCTGGGGGCAGGGAGAATATATATGTATATATATATGGAGAATATATATATATATATATATATATATATATATATATTCGTTTTGCTTAGATATGGATAGATAGAAAGATAGATGATAGATAGATGGATAGATAGATATGAAACGTAGCCTATAACCCCATTGGTGAGATTCTTCTGGACCCATGGCTGTATGCAATAATTGGTAATAATAAGAGTTTCAGGAGCTGCCATGGAATGGGGCCATGAAGAATTGCAAGAATTAATTGACTGAGAAATCGGAATTATCTGCCTGGTCGGGATCTCTCGGTTACGGCGGAATAGGCTGGGGGATGACATTCTGGGAACACATCTGAGCCCCACCTCGGACCCTCTATCTTTCCAATAAGCCCCAGGGTAACCCCTTCCCTGCCAGCCCGTACAGGACACCTGGCTGCAGGGAATTAAAGGACTCGATGAGATCAAATAGATTTACTGAATAACTCCCTTTTTCGATTGTATTCGTATGAAATATTTTTTTTCTTTAAAGGACTATTTAATTCAACTAATATTCATTTTATGTTCAATAAGCATGTTATATACCTGATAATGTTACATTATTGATATAAAGATAAAATGTAAAATGTGTAGAATATCCCAGACATCGAGATTATCAACCGAAACTGAACATATTACCCCATTCCCGATACCCCATGCATCGTTTAGTTGTTTTTTTTTTGTATTAAACGATTTATAGAGAATTCTATGAATACGACTGGGTATTAATATTAGTAACAGTATTCATGCTCTCATTCCCCTTCTTTCTTCTCCTAAGTATTTTTCCTTTTCCCCACTAAGTCTCTCTCGCTTCTCCTTTCTTTATAAGCCATTACCTGCTACTCTCTCCTCTCGGTGAAAACACCCTACTCTCCAAATGTACCCACTCCGCCTTTTCTTTTATTAACCCCCCACATCACCCCCCAGTCTGCTGTCTTGTACTCTCTCCTCTTTTCTCTCTTTTTCCCTTTTCTCTCTCTCCCTCTCATCTCTCTATCTCTCCCTCTCTCCTAAATGCTTTGTGCCTGTGCCAAGCATTACAGATCATTGTAATGAATGCACTTTCCTCGGATCCCCTCTGTTACCTCTGAGAAGCCCCTACAGACAGACAGCAGGGTTATTTAAAGAAGCCGTCTCTTTTAATGTTATGCATGTCTTTGGAAAATACAGCACAATAGATTATCCGAACTGCCCATTGCTATCGATCCCCCGTGTTAGTCGCTCGTCATTATCTTTTCAATTTGCCCTTTCATGCCATTCCTTCCCTCTGATTTTATCTGGACTCTCCCACGGTGACCATATCCACGGCACAAATATATGAAATATATGCATGGGTATATATATATATATATATATATATATACATACATACACATGCATATATATATATATATATATATATATATACAGACATATATACATACAGACATATATATCTACACACACACATATATATACGGTATATATCCACACGCATACATATATATATATATATATATATATATATATATATATATATATATATATATATATATATATATATATACATACTGGATGTATAATATAATATCCCTTTTTATATTATGATTTTAACAAAGGTAACAGAGTACTCTGTTTCTCTTATACACTAATATTAATGAGGTAACTGCCAGTGGGAACATTACATTATATGATCTATTTCATCTGTTTTATCGTAGAAACAAAACTCACATTTGAACCCAGACCAGAACAAGACTGTAAACACAGAAGCACCTGGTCTTCCACAAAAGAAGTTACTCTGTTATTGTACAGCTAAAGCCCTTATACAATACATAGTGTTTGTTCTGTTATTGGGTGTGTTCTCTTTTTTCCATATTGTATGCCTGGGTTTTATTCTATTTCTTCTATGCCCAGCTGGATATATTATATATTATATATATAATAATAAATATAATCTATAATATTACCCTCCATGTGGATGGCATTATTATGTGTATTACACTATTGAATTTATAATAATGTAAATAATGATATTGTAAATTAATACATTGTCGCAGGCTCCCCCAAGGAGTGCCATGTTAAATATTTTCCAACATTGACGCTTCTTTGCTGAGTTATGTTTGAAGTGGAGCGTATTCTGTAGCAGAGTAAGAACTAGGACACCAATATTAATATACACGTAGAACCGTGATAATAATATAACCGTGTCGGCTAATCTTATGTTTTAGAAAACTAAGTAACTAGAGGATCACTTAACTTGATAAGATATAAAATGACGTCAATGGCGTCATAGCTGCCATGTACCTTTCCCCTTTAAAAAAAAAGGCATGTAGCAGGTGTTTTTCGATAAATCTATGTATTGTACAGTTTCACATCATGTACGTTGTGCTTTTTTTTTTTTAAATTAGATCATCAGTCCTGGAGTAATCATTTCGATTAATCATCTGGAGATCATTTGGAATTTAACAGAAAACGAAAAGGTTACAGAGGTCACCAACTTAAATGTAAATATATCATAAAATAAATATTTAGGGACATTAAAGCACACACTCTAAGCAATAAAACAAAACAGAGGTAATTCAATGCTCTACAACTATCCTAATGGAGATAAAACAAAGAGGATAAAAGCAGGCAGGTGTGTGGGGAGGTGGCTCCAGAGGAGGGAGGCTGCAATTAGAGGACTGGCAGGGGCTAGGAGACTGTGAGGATAACATGAGAAGCCCAGGGACAGAGGTCTGAAGAGTAGATAGATAGCATTCCATATATATATATGTATATGTATATATATATATTAAACCATATATACCATCACCAGCCTTGGGGTTTGGACACTCAATGGCATTTCATCCAACTACCCAAATAAATACAATTATGATTAATCCTTTCAGTGTCAGTGCTTTTAATATACAGTTCCCTCCTCTGCTAAGTCTAAGATATATGCATTTGCTCCTACATGGAGCCATACCTTAGGCATTATGAAAATGACACATAAACATTAACCCTCGATAGACCAAGTTATTAAAACTGGAGGATACACATGAATTACCCCCATTGTCGTGTTATTGTCTATCACAGTAAATGTCATTGAATAGAAGGAACTGGAAGAACATTTTTTTTTTTTGCCTGGGTCATTTATGTCCCTTAGTTAATGTTGCCTGATGGCAAAAACTGACCTATATTAAGTCACATCATGTCATTGTTTAAGGCAGTTTGATGTTCTCTGACATGATCTCTGGTGATGGTGGGGAAAGAAAAGAACCTAAGCCTGTGTTTATCAGAATTCTCCATCCCTCCATCCCATTCACTTTCCATAATCACAATAATAGCTCTTTCAAGCTTCAAAGCTCCCAGCACTTGTGGGGTAAGACTGGCTGCCTGCCTTATTCTCTCTGCCTCTCTGCTCGTTGTCTCTGCTGATTATGTCATCTACATCCCATTTTTATTTATTTCATTTTCCCCTTCTTTTGGATCGCCTTAAATACATCAGATTGCCAGGCAGTGCAGGCACTGTGTTTAACCCCTTCACACCCCTCTCTAGACAATAGCAGACCTCAAACACATAGCAATTACATCCTGAATAGCTGCAATTATCCCCAAAATGCAGGCTGATTAGAGGTTGTTCTAAATCTCCAAAGTGTAAGAGTAACGAATTCAAACTGCGTCTGATAAAAACGCTAAAAATCCCCCATAATATATGTAATTCGAAGTACATCATGCTGTAAACATCATATCCCACAAATATCCATAGACAGTTTATTATTAAGTGGGAAAGGTGTGTGAGCATGAGATAAATGTTCAAAATGACACAAAAACACATTTAATCAGACAAATGTAAATATATTCCTACTTGTGGGTCGTAAATTGGTTGGGTTGGTGTCCTGGTTGGCACTAGAAGAAGGTGGGGAAGAAGATGCCATCTCTCCAGTGAAGCAATCCTTTAGGTTGATGGTCTTCTCAGGTGCTCAGAATCGTTTCCTCCTGGTCAAGGTGTGTTGATCCACCTCAAATAAAGAATGATTGCACTTTTAGAGCACAAGATCTCAGACTGTGGACACCACCAGCCCTCCTGAACTGGAATGACACACTATAGCTCAGCAGCAACCATCAGAATCCAGAACATGTTCTCAACACTTCCTTTTGATTCCAAGTCAAGAAGAACATCTCTGTAGCTTGTTAGGCAGGAGAGAGGCACTGGTAGTTTTATGGAGAAGGGTAACAAGGGGGCTCAGTCTGGAAACCAGAGAGTGAAATTATTGTCTTATTTGTGTCTTAGCTCTCTCTCTCTCTCTGCCCTGTGTGGAATAAACCGGATCAGTAGACCATGAATTCTCCAGTAATTATTTCAATAGACACTCCATAATGACTTGTGTCAGGCTTGTCTGAGATACATTAAAAATCCGAAACCATCAGCCAAATGACTTGAAAAATGGGGCAGGGGTCGTATACTTATAGAATACAGAAAAAGATTAAAAAAAAATAACAAAAACAAAAACAAAATAGGGCATTTATCAACATCTAATTTGCGTAAGGGGCATCGTAGTCCGGTTTATTGCACCTTGTATATATTATTCGTTTTAAATAGAGACTGGGACTTGACAATTCTCACTAACAGTTTAATGGCATTTGGGGAAATTATAACCAGGTCACCAGCAGCCATTATTAATTAGACAACTAACCAGCTAGTAAACACAATCCGATGACTGCTTTGATAAACTGATCCATCAATTCACACGAACTGCATTATTCTCACCAACCCCCCCCCCCCAAAGGCAATTAACCAAATTAAAACATTCGTTCGGTAATTAGAGTTATCTTTCGAACCAGATTCGCACGATGTGGAGATAAAACGAGTAATATATTAAAATTACGTCTTAAACCTCCTCCTTGGAATAATAGAAAGAGACTTCTTGTGATATAGAGAATGGTGTAACAGGTTATAGCAATAAATCTTCTCCTTTACCCAATTCCAGTAAACTTAAAAAGACAGAAGATACAAAGTATATATATGTATATACACAAAATCATACCAGATATATATATATATATGTATATATATATATATATATATATATATATATACATATATATACATATGTGTGTAAAAAAATAATGCATTACATATATTAATGTGTATATATATATATATATGTATTGTAATTTATAATTTATATAATGCATTATATTCTTGAATATATATTTACACATATATGCATTAATTATATTGTGCATATATGATATTCAATTATCCATTATTATGATTGCTCCAATTGGATTATATATATATAAACAAAAGATATATAAATATATATATATATACACACACACACATATATATATACTCACCTGCTATGTACTTGCAGGTGTTCCGATCCACTCTTGCTCCAGATCTTCAGTTTTAATTTATAAAAACTCCAGAGAGGAAAGACGTCTGAATGTCATAAAGGAACCGGGATTGTCCCCGTGTGCTCCTCAGGTACTTGTCCTTGCAGTTTGGGACGTGGAGGAGCAGTAGATGCTCAGCATCAGTCAGTTACACGCCTTCTGCTCCGGTATAGAATATCGACCGCACCACTCGCTGCGCCCAGTCCGCATGGTCAGCGCCGCCAAAGGCTAACGTGACTTATTCACACGGATCCCCGTCCGCCCGGAGCTTTTATAGGGCGATTATAAAATCATATCACGAAAATGCCCCCAGAAAAGGACACGGCATTAAAAAAAAGCAGTTACGCACGCAGCGCAATTTTTAGAAATGTTGAATGTTGCTGTGGGGAGTGTAGCGAGTGGGGGTGGGTGGGTGGTCGTGATGAGAGTGGGTGTAGCTCCTTAACCTATATCTCTACTGTTACACTCCAGTGAAACAACACAATGTAACCGGGATTGCATTAACCCTTTCCTTGCAAGAGCCAAATCGGACCCCCCCCCTCACACCACCTACCACATTCTATCTTCAGTGAACAATGACTGTCATGAGGCTCAGCCATCTGGCTGGATATTACAGCCAAGATCATATATAAAATAAAAAAGGGATTTTATGACACCCAAAGATCTCTAAAGAATAATTTTGTATTTCTTTAAAATGTTCCAGAATGCGGCAGAATTCAACAGGTCTGTTCCTTATGGAAGGGACTTAGAAACAGGATTTCAGACAAACCGATCTTGTAAACGGACACGAGGGGGCGCCAGTGTTCAGATTAAAAAAAGATATTTCATTTTCCAGAACAATATATCTCTCTTTTGAAACATCTACTATTGTTCTAGAGGTCATCATACAATTTCAGATGTACATTTTATGGGAGATTGTTCATATAGGGAACATCCGATTTAATTATCCACTAAATTGCATGCCTAGAATTCCTTAATGCAAATTACTTGGTCAACAGGTTCTGATGCACTTTATTATATATTTTTTTCAAATACGTGGATGTGACTTTTATTAACATAATAATTAATATGATTATTGTAACAGATCATTATGCCGCATAGAAGAATCAAAGCAAATTCTTGGCAGAAACAGTATAAATTTATTGTTTTGTGTAAAACATATCAGGATAGTAATGGAGCCATTGTAGATGCCAGTGCCAGTTCTATCAGGGATCACTGTTCATGCAATTCCTTCCCAAACTCATGCTATTCATTACACATTACATGTGGATAAGGCAGGGAGCTTTCAGATTCAGCACCATGGAGAAGGACAGCACAATAAGCATTAGCTCTCCATTCTGCAGCAATAGACCATGATTGGGGTCAGGCCTGGACTAGCCATCTGACACACTGGGCAAATGGGATCTCCTCCAGCGGCAGACCCAGCGTTGTAGTGTGTGGACATGGGCTGGCTATGCCCGGCTGCCCTCTAAGTGGCCATAAAAATGTAAGAAGCAGCCTGTCATATCCAGCTGGTGGCCGCCCCAATGTCATTAAGTGGCTGCTGTCCTTAAAGTGTCTGGGCCGCCCCATTACCCCCAGTCTGGCCCTGATTGTGGTCTATTCACTAAAGGGATAGTTGGAAGGAGATTTGTGGTTTTAACCCTCTTCCCTATTCATTATGAAGGGCCAACATTAGTATGTTTCCCCATTAAGAAGGTCTGAGTTTGCCCTGTATAATGCATGACTCAATGTGTAAACCGAAAGAAATCTTGCTGATTTAGCTGTACATTTTACAGGGCCTGCAAAGTACTTTCTACAGCAGAAGCTCATCATGAATAGGAAAGTCAAGGAGCTGAACTCAACACAACTCTACTGTAAAGTCTCCTGTTAACTCTCCCTTAAATACAGTATTGGATAAAGTGATTTGGTATTGCATTGATGAAATGTTTGTATTCGCATTGTTCCAATAAAGTTTTATCTGCAGCCTGATGGTCCCCATTGTAGTCATGTGATTTATTGGTGACTCCATATTAAGAGACAATGTGCTGATCCATGGTTGCTATGGTTACATGACCTTTTTTAAAAAAAAATTGCACCGGAATCACCATTTTTACAAAACCCCTTATATTTAAAAGCTTTTGGTATTTTGTTTAATCATGGGATTGTCACCATGTAAGAAATACATTTTCTTGCAAAATATTGCTTTACAAAACTTTGTTTTCTTTAAGGCCAGTCTAGTTCCAAGCGTGTTATAATATATTGGGCTATAGGACTGACAGAGCAAACCTCCTTTCATTACTAAACGAATGCAGAACGTCTGAAAAAGAGAACTAAAGCAGCATTAATACCGGCCTGACGTGTACATATCAGCCGCTTATGAAGCGAAATGAAATCTAATGTATTCATTTTGCCAGCATATAGACAGATATCTATTTCTGCCCCAGCACCTGGGTAACACATACTGTGCATCTGCAAAGCACCAATGAATGCTCTGAAATCCCCTCTAAAAATAATTATAATCACATTCTGAGATACCATGGGATAGAAACATGATTGGAACTAAAATACTGGTATGAGGACGGTATCAGCTTTGCATTTTAGTTGCAGAGAGCACCACATACTCACCCAATCTATCACTCCAGAGGCAGATAAGGTGCTGGAGCGTGCGGCCACCGGCTGGATGTGTCCCGCTGCACACCACGTGAGCACAAAAATGTATCCAGCCGTCAGATGAACTTGCGTCATCAGGCAGCCGCTGGCCTTAAAGTGCCAGGGTCACCTGGTCATCACCAGTCCGACCCTGCCCAGAGCCATAGATTATACAGACACCGCTCCCACAGAAATTATATATATATATATATATATATATATACTGTGTATATATATATATATACTGTATATATATATATAGATACATGTTTGTGTGTAACAGAAACTTGGAGCTCCTGACAAACATGATCATGAGTGCAATACTTACTACCAAATGAGATATTATATATGTTATTATTGGCTACACTATTGTTGTTTTTTTTCTTCTCTCTTTTTTCACGAGCGCCCCTAAGCTGAAGTTTGTTGTTTGATATCAGCATCTGGAGAATGCTGTTCTAGGGTAGCAGCTGTGAAATAGGAGAAGTATTGTGATTTTTTATACATTTCTTTGGGCAGAGAATTTTTTCACCAAATATCACGTTTATCTAATTATCCGCCATAATGTTTCTACTGGTACCCTTGTCACTTTTCTTTTAAACATGTGGTAATTTGCAGAGTGGCTATTCCATATTGCAACCTAGGTGGGTGCCTATGGGCACTGAACTGGTTAGGGGCACCGTAACATAGATCTCTGTTCTGTTAGCAAGCATTATGGAGATAAAGCTTCCATACGGTGCCACAACCCCATACGACATGGCTCTGGTCATCAGGCAGCTGCTGAGTGAATAACTAGGCAGTGTTTCTCACTGGAGATGTGCTTGGTCTGTTTATCCTGAATTCTGCCACAATAGGGGAAAACACTATTATAAGTAAAAGTGCTCATATAGACCCAGAGGTATGGCCAGCCAAAAGGTCAGTGTAGGAGACCCAACGGTGGTACCTGCTGGGAAGTAGGTGCAGTAGAGCCGGATGTGGTCCCAGTCAAAAACTCAGTTTGTAGTGCCTGCGAAGAGGTGGGTTCTGTAGACCTAGTGGTGGTGCCTGCCAGAAGACAGTAGAGAAGACTCAAAAGTGGTGCCTGCCAAAAGGTAGGTGCTGTAGACCTAGTGGTGGTGCCTCCTAGGAGCTGGATGCAGTAAACCCAGCAGTGGTGCCCCCCAATACAATAAACAATAAAGGGTAAACTGTGTGTCTTACTGATGCCTGGAAGAATTGACATCACTTTCCCTTTAAACCGTTACATATTTTTACACTCAATATTAAATTCTAATAGTCTGTAAAACATGAATTAATAAAATGTAACCACTTAACCATGTCACCAATACAGTTCACAATGAATAGGCCTTATTTATCAAATGGTTGATATGATCTTATTTAAGATACCATCACTTTATGCTGTGTTATTTTGTGGGGCTCATTCATCAATCAGTGAGTTATTTTAGACATTTTGATGAATTGTCCCCATAATAAAATAGCAATGAATTGATATCATCTCACACAACACTGTATCACCCACTTGATGAATATACTATAAGCTGAGAACCTAGAAATCGCCAACATAGGCTAGAGCTTTAATAATCTAGATCTGACACATTAATCAGCATAATATGAACTCCCAAACAAGCTGATTTATAGTGGATGTAATACTTCAAAGTATGGGGAAAGATGTGCTTTTTATATTAAATCTTTTCTTTCCAGAGGGATGGGCAAAGCATTGAACACGTTCCCCCATTCTTAACAAGTCATTGGAGAATCCAGGTGGAGGTATTGCTTGTCCAGGTGAGGGCATAGCCTGATAGCTTGCTGTATACCCAAAGCCATGAGCTGCTTCTTGTTTTGCATAGGGGTTTCTTTCCTAATGCAGAAAATGTAGCAGTGTAACTGTGTACTGTAGCGAGACAAGCCTTTCTGTTGGGGGTACAGAGTGTGTAATAATATATTCTTATAGAATATTCTTTATGTGCATGGATCCAATTTTTTAATGGTGTCTTTGAGTCTACTTGGCTTTTGTTCATTATTAAAACACCATAGCAGGTCTTCTAGTGATGGATTTTTGATTTATACACAGAGGTTCTTCAGGACATGATATATCTGCTTATACAATACAGTATAGGTTGTATATGAAGGTCTCCACAGTTTCTGAATATCTCCTTGGATGAGCATATATATATATATATCATTGGGCCATAGGGCCAAAAAGATAATGGATTTGCAGGTGAATGCGATAGCAATATGTTGGTGAGTAGTTGAGATAGCTGAAATGTGCTGGCATGTGGCATTTGTGTTATTGTGATGAAGAGATGGAATATGGCTATGATAAAATGATGACGAAGACTGCATGAACATTGGAAAGAAACGGGAACTGGTTCAGTAAATAATAGTCCTTGATCCTCAGTATAAATATGCCCTAAGTGGGGCAGTGCTCTTTGGCTTTTTTGTACCCTAAAGGTAAAATGATGTTCAGGCAAGCTTCAGTGTAAATAAAGGCATATTTTTAAAACGTTTTCCTTTTTTGGGTCTATTTTATTACTATTCACTGTGAGATGGACAGCTGGCTCTTGTCTTTTATAAAATCACACTTTTTTTGCAGAAGAAATGAAACATTGGCTTCTGCTCCACTAGAGGGCAGTGTGCCCCAAAGTTCTCTGAACCCATAGCTCATCCTCCGCAGGTACCTGAAACTGATTCATCCATCACATCATTCGCTGGAAGTAACCCACAACAATTCTTTTGGACAGAAATATACCTGGGAGCACATTATATTCCTCAATCATCTGCTATAGTGATTACGATCTGCGGTAATAGGCAGTATCCTTGCCTGGGCTGTATTATAACTCAAGCACTCCATATTACAAGTTTAATATCCTTATTTTTCCACAGTGACACGTGCCTAATTGCCTACTTTTTTAAGGTTTTTTTTAAAATGGATCACTCGTCTAAAAACCATTCACTTTCATTAGGGATTAATGAACAAGTGATAAACAACTACACGTTTTTAGCATTTTTATGGAAGGTTTTCTGATTCTTCAATTCAAGGACTGAGCTTGTGTGCTGCGGAAACAATGCTGCTATGGGTATTGTTGGCATTCCCTTGAAACTTCATCAATTGAAAAAAGTTACAGGTATTTCAATCTGTTAGATAAGTAGCCATTTTCAAAAGGGAAGGTCAGCTCCATGCTGGGACACAAGCTTCTCAGCAGAAGAGATGGGAAATAGCTGTGCAAATTGCTTATTTCAAACATCATTCAAACTTCCATGTTGAAAACAGTTATTACCGAAAATAGGCATTTTTTAATATTCTGATCATCTGTGGCATTTTCCCATTTGTTCCATTTTAAAGGTCCATTCCAGCCAAATAATCATTCCATTTATTTGCATTTGCATTGACCCGCTTACTAATTGATGCAGGTATTCTTTCTTTATCGTGCTCAGAAATAATCATTGCATTTATTCAAGAGGCCAGTGATATCCGGCTGGAAATTTAACCATTTCTAACAAGAGCCATGGCTCTTAGTCTAAAGGGAGCCTCAATTTTGATCTCTCCTGTACCATTACAGAAGGAAAACCTTCATCAATATATCTAACTGTGCCCACAAGGCAAAAGCCCTAGAACCAAAATCCAAGACAAAGTTCCTCCACACAATGCAACCAACAACCGCAGCCATTCCTTTTGGCCTCTCCTGGGCTTCTTCAGTGGGGTGCAGTTGGTATCTTTCTAGACAAGGAGGTCCATGACCTTTACACTTGGGGAGAACCCCGAGATCCTGGATGGAGAATCTGCATACACAGCTTACCTAAGGTTGTACATGATTTAAGTGGCGCGTCATTCTGTGAATCCCAGCTGTATGTTCGATACATGGCAATTACCCTGCGATTCAGCACGTTAATTACTATTGTGCTGTGTCTGGCACCCCCGCTTCTCAGATTATTACTGACAAAGTGACTAAAAGAACCGGGAGAACAGAACAATACAGCTAGGGTAATATAACAAAAGTGATTTTTCTTCTTCAATAGTTAGAGGTATTTTCTATACATATGAAGACAAAGCTGGAGCGGTTCTAGTTCACGGGGCCACACATTGTCATGAACAGACCCCCTCCTTCAACTTCCTTCTCCCCATAATTTTGTCCGGTAAGCCTGCAGGGTTCAATGAAGATGTCTGGAAGCAATCAGGGACAGCTGCAAGGAAAGCAGTTGGAGAAATAAGGTGACGTGAAATAAAAAGTGATGGAAAATAAGAGAATTGATTTAAATAACTAAGGCATAAAATCTATTTTGAACAAAAAAAATCTGTGGGCACCAATGGGATTTATTTTTAGGTAGAAAATTGCTGTAATTTGAAAGATGATTCACAAGAAAATTACCTCTAGAAAATGAGAAATGAGACAAAATAATGATTCATTTCAAAAATGGTTCCTGGAATTAAAGGAAAAGCAAACCACTAACATGCTCACTTCAATGCAGCTGCTTCAATAAGTAATATATTTTCGGTCTTCTTATGCCCAGTATGCAGGCGTTAGTGGGTGGCACTGGCCAGGAGAAGCCTGAAGGCAGCACAAGCTGGGCAGAAACCTTGTCCATATGATGTGGTTAGGCACAAACCAAGTCACATGCTGGGTCCGGCTCACATAAAGAAAGCTCGCCGAACATGTATGAAGACTTCAGACATCAGTATGGAAGTCAAAGAGGACTTTAGTTGGCTTGGTTCTGACCCGCTCTTCCAGGACTGAGACATTAATCTTCTCCTACTATTTGTTGGGACTAGGAGACCATTCTAGTGCCATGGATTAAATCTTTATTACCATATCAACAATGTAGAATGTTCCTGCTTACTGGATAATTCCATTGGTTGGGCCACTTTTAAACCTAAACTACACTTTCTAAGTAACCAATATTTTAAGAAGACGAATTGACTACAAAAGGAAGGTGGTAGGCAGTCACCATACAGGGAAGGTGCCATACAAATCCACTAAGAACAGCACCTTTAACCAATTCTAGTGGCCAAAACCAACAATCTACTCAGATGTTTATTTGTGGACACTATATATTTGTTCCCTGGTCTTCCCACTCTAGTGAAAGTTACCAGTTCTTCCATGATTAAAAAGTGCGTGTGGACTCCAATTCCAGTTTCATCCTTCCTTAGAACTAATAAATATAATAAATAGGAGAGACCGGCGATTCAGAGGAGCTGTTTCATGCATCCTATTTACCATCTTACTTTGAATAACAAAATTAAGACCAAAGTAGTCATCTAGAGTTTTAAACCCTTCAACTTTCAACCACAGTTAATCTACTGATTTTTTCCTATACGAATTAGCGATTTATTTCTTTATCTCTCTTTGAAATACACAAAGGAAGTTATTTTATAGTAACTTTTGAATTAAAAGCTCCCCCCTTAATAACAGTTACAAGAAATGCTACATTATCACAATGAGTCAAATGTACTCAGTGATCAGCGGCATTGTTTGAATTGTAGCATTGTGTTTTTTTTTTCCATTACTGCATTTAGATTTTTCAAAGGCAAGAATTAAATTTTATATTTCACTTCAACATTTGCCGTTCAAAATCTATTATCCAAATCCTAAAAGTGAAATCTCAGATGGGCATTTTAATAAAGAAACCGGTGACTGAAAAAGTATTAAATTCATCCTTGAAGACCTAATCTTGGATAATCCATACTGGGAGAACATTATAGAGTTTGAAATTCTGCCTGTGCCGTATCGACTATGCGTTTAGGGGATATAAATGTGGCGAGAGTTCTTCTCAATTTATTAATCCACTTATGTATAAATTATATTTTTCTTCACGCTCCAGGAACAGTGATTACGTATTGTAAATTGTTTCTGTTTAAGACTTTACATGTTGATGAGATCCTTCGGCTTCGGAAGACTTTCTTGGGAGATCTGAAAACACAAAAATTGCCTTGTGGTGTACTTGTGATGTGCTTGTGTGCTACGTTATACAAACCATCGGTGGCCTCCCTGACACTAAAGCTTGGATAAAATATGTTACCTATTTTTGAGCGTACCATGCACATATTTAGCCACACCATGTCATGCCATCTTCCATATGCTGCTCCAACAGAATTATTCATTTATTTAAATGAAAAACTCACACAATTTCTTTTATATACAGTAAGTTGTATTTTCGTATTGTCGGTAGGGTGCGAGAACAAGCATAAAACCTACACGGTATGAACTTAATATTTTTGCTACTTTAAATAAATATGTCCTAAATATTATTTATAACCACAGGTCTGAGCAGAGCCTTAGTGATATGAAGGTTTTTCCATTCCACTGTACAGTTCTCTTCCTCTGTATCAATTTATTTCTAATTTATCAATCTTTGGTCATCATGGCTGCCTTATCACATAACTAGGGGAACTAGACCTTGAACATTTCATACATCTGAGAAAATGTATTTAAATCTAATAACGTAGAGACTAAAATCAAGAAGATCATCTTTCGAACTACTAACTCGCATTTGACCTGATATAGAAATGCTTTAGCACAGGTTTCTTTCTATTACTCACAAAGGTTTTTTCGTAATGCCCCTTTTTAACTTTCGTCTGCTGAACACGTTGATGTCTCTAGACGTAAAGTAATACAACTCCTATCATCCTGATGCGTATGCGTTGTGCCTTTTTGCAGACGTCCTCTGAATGCATAGTATATACTTTAATGTCTGTTTTTTTTTTCAATTTCCATAGATGACATTTTCACTGAAATCTGTAATGCTGCCTAAATGTCAACTTCATGCATTGATACCTTCGGAGAATGTAGCTACTCTGTCGCAACTGGTTTATAATTTCAAAACCTGAATCTTATTACTTTTTACCTTTGCCAATCAGACCTTTTATTTTTTTAATATTCCATAGTTCACATTTCTACACAATTCTACAGTTTATTATTTAGAGAGGATAAAACCAATTATGTCATCCCAGTAACTGTGCATTATTAACCCTATGAGTGCTGGGGACTCATTTCCCCCCTTACGGCAGTTGAGATTAGGGCTCTGTGGGGGGCCATACCTTCATACCTTCTAGGACTTCTTAATAACTTCTCCTTGGTTCTTAATGACTTTGGCTCCATGTTTGGGGTCGTTATAATGCTGAAGAATACATTTGGGATGCCTCCCCGATGGTCTTGGATAATGGATAAGTACTGATTTATCCAAATGGCAGCCCTACATGCAGGAATACTTAAGTAAGCTTTGGGCTTTCAGCATCAGCAGCCAGGGGGAGGCGGGTGAGAAAGAGGTCTAATGTTGTAACTAAAGAATGCCTGCAATGATTTACATTCAGTAAAATGTATTGGATAAGAAATGTACTCCAGTATACATTATAAAAGAAGTTTGGGGGTAAGACTGTTCCTTTAACAAAAAAAAACCCACAGATCTTACAGTACAATCATGCTTCACTAAAATGTTGGGCAAGCAATGGGCCTCCAAACAACAAAACCTGTAACTCCCCACAGAAGCGACAATTCAAAAAAATTCTAAAATTTTATTTAACGTTCTTTAAAAATAAACTAGATGTTAGTACACCTCATAGAAACGAGCCTCACCCATTCAGTATAAGGAAGCTCTTAATTATCACAAAACCTCTCTCATTAAGTGTCCAATGGCCAGCCACCAAGCAAGTAGTTAAAAGTAGGCAGAAGTCTCTAGCAACATGGCTTTTTAAAATATACAGATAACCAGCGCACACATGACCAACGTGCATAATGATAGACCATAAATCAATATTCCAAAAGAACCAAGCTAGTCATCACTATCATCTTTACTTGAAGATTTGGATGTTCCTGTGGAACCTTCTTCACTTTCGTCACTATCAACATCACAGCTGTCTCCATCTGTGTCATCATCATCATCATCAAGATCAGTGGAATCATCTGTATCATCTGTATCATCACTGGAGTCTGGCTCATCTTCTGGAACATTGTTTTTAAAAAGTTAACATTATTGAGATTGCAAGTATTTTTTTGTTTCTTACATACATAGTATAATAACATTTGTTCACAAGCTTCCTTTTTTTAATAAGTATTATAAAGCGCCAACCCCATTGAGCTTCTGCATCTACCCCTTCATGGTACACAGTTAATATGGGGGATTTCTTATCTCACTCATGCCTCGACCTTGATAATGTAGATTGAAGTCAGCAAACTACAATATTCCAAACACTCCTGTGTTAGGGACTATACTCTAGTATATGTTACAAGTTCACTTGTATGGCTTATTGTTTGAAGTAACTTTTCTAATGCTTACCAATTTGCAGCATTTCTTCAATAAGTGGGGAAAAAGCTTTAGCTTCTGTATTTTCAGGTTCATATAGGAGGACTGTAATTAAATACAAAAAGACAAAACACATTGGTTCTTACATAAACAAGCACATCCATACTCCGCATTGTAACTAACTACTACAGTTTGCAGGGCAGGGAAATTATAGAAACAAAACAGTAATAACTCTGGGGGGGGGGGGTCAAACTTTACATAAGGGGTATGTACAACCTAAACAGTTTTAGCTTAGAAGTGTTAGTCTGTATTTTACTTATTAACAGTAGGTGTTTACACCAGTTAATGTACACATTACCGTGGTAATGGAGTTACAAATACTTACTCATTCGGCAAAGCTTCTGGGCTACTTTATACTCTTTATCCATTACAGCCTTGAGAAACTGGCAAAAATGAAACAAAGTGAAATGAATATTTTAATGCTAGGTGACAATTTTAAATTACGTCAAATTTAATTGTGGCAGCACTTTAAGTATTTATTTCTCTGGCTTCTTTGTAGTATTGAAGGAGTGGCTAAAGCTGTGGTTTCTCTCAATAACGGTGCCTGACCTCAAAAAAAATGTAGTATTTAGTAGCAAATGAACAGTGGCCTGGTAAGGAGCCATATCATGGATGATGCAGATCCCTGTTGGAAAACCATTACATGTCACTAATTGAGAAGACTATACCTGCCAACGGTACTGTCTTCATACTAATGGGTATAATATATATATATATATATATATATATATATATATATAAAACAAAAAATACTGAAAAATAGAATAATACCCTTTTATTGGACTAACATTCAATTTTCAATTGTTTTTTCTTTTTCAGTTTACACTCCTGGACTGACACGGGTATCCCAAGCTACATATATATTCAGCTAAAGTTGGAATAAATATTGTGTGTACACAGTGGCTAATCCATGCAAGCTACACCTCTGCGAGTAACTCTGTGGGTGCTCCTTCTCTTTCATCATTGCTTTCATCTTCTTCACTAGAATCTGGCGACTTGTTTTTGATGCTACGATTTTGAGTAGATTGTGATAGAGATCCTGTGGTTGCCTGTTCAACTACAAAGAGGAAAATACCACGTGAGAATGCCATAAGACCCCCTACCCTATTATCCCTAGCACTACAGGGAATAGGCAACACATAAATGGGCAGTAATAAAGCAAGGATGTATAACTGCTGTTTGTATTTTGGGCTAAGAAAGTATAATTGTATTAATGTTTAAAATGATATATATATACATAGCAGAATTTCAGAATACTAATATTTTGAAGAATACATACCTGATGTCATACTAGTATCCAACTCTCTAGGTAAAATGGGTTCCACAGCGTCATAAATATCACCGCTGCAAATAAACAGTAAGAATATTAGCTGATTAAGGCTTTATGGGAAGAAGTATAGTATAGTGTATAGTAAAGCAAACAATCTACTGAGTGGAGTGTAAACACGTGTAAGATAGGATTTCATTCATTACACTGGGGAACATTAAAATTGACAAAATACATATTGACAACAACATTAACACATGTTAAGACATACTGGTGATGAGGGAGAAAATGGCCTTGCTCCTGGGAGCTTACAATCAATTAAAAGGGGTGATTCAGAAAGGTAGAGCAAGTGCACAATAAAGGCGACGAGTGCCATAATACAATATATATGCAGAGTTACCAACGTTTATATACACCAGTAATGTATCAATGTCTTTATTTGAAATTACGCTATTCACAGATCTTACTGTTTTATTACATTGGTACAATTTTTAATTTTTTCCTGCATAAGGACCTGCTTTCTAAATCACCCTAACAGCATTTAATGTGTACAAATACTACTACAAGCCCTTGTCCGTCATTACTTACTGTAATCAGAAGAAGTATGTCTTAACATACAAAAAAATATACTATACCTTTGCGGCAATGGCTTCAACACACACAATGAAACCTGCTTATTTGGCGTGTAACATTTTTTCCCAGGTGACCCTGTCCTTCCCACTACACTTCTTGGTCTGTAAAAAAAAAGTTGTTTTATTTAGAGGGATATTGGAAATATTCCCTTTGTTAAGGAAATTTATTTTCAACTCCATTTTTGTTGTGATCCGTTCAAACGGTAACAGCTTAGTGAATGAAGGAACTTGGTGCTGGAATAACACTGAATCAGGATGCATTACTTTGGGTACATGTGTGAAAAACAGTAGCCGGTTAATTGCCTGGAATGGTTTTGTCCAGTGAATGTGTCACTAATGATACACTTAAAAAGGAAGAAATCAATCTTTTAATGCCTTGTGCCTTGCACAGGATTTGCACCACTGGACGGGAAATGAAGATGAATTAGGCCATAAGAGAATCTGCAAACAAGCAAATCCTATGCAAACAATGATGCCTACAAAACGTCTTCCTCGTAGTATACTCGTTACTGGTGGGGCATCACAACATTAAAGAGATCATGTCGAAAAGGCAAAACAAATGAAACCATAGTTAATGTGAATGCAACCTGGGATGGAGGGTGTTGATCTCCTGAAGAAGGATAGATATATGATATAGACTATATAAATGGCACTGAAACATGGTTAGTGATATTACCTAAATTAAATTGCCCTCTGAGATCTTCATCCTAACAAAGGGACAACTAAATGTGCCTTTGGAAAAGAAAGACCTTATTTATATAACATTTTATCTATAAGATACAAGTAGAAAACAGGGCTACAATTATAACCAAGCTGAACTATACCTGCATCACCCCTGGATATGAATGTCTGAGATATCGGTTATGTGAATTATATAAGATAATGAATGCCCATAAAGCTGTAAATGGTCATACACATGGATATCATACCTTGGCACTGATCCAGTGGGATAGATGATCTCTTCTGAAATGTACAAAATAATTTAGTAACATTCAAATTGAACTGAACTTTATATATATGGTGGCATAATCATTAAACGATATTGAAGCCAAATCTCCTTGTTTAATATCAGGACATCAATTTTTATACCCAGCAAGTAAAACTTTCTGTTAACTATCAAATCCAGATTTAGTCAAGTGAAGGCATTGAGCCTAAAGTTAGATGCAGACAAACGGAGGCTTAACGAGAAAAAAAGTAAATGTGTAACAATTTCAGTATTTAAAGAACCAGTCCTGCTCTAATATATACTGTACATGTGATTAATCAAACTAAAGTAATAAAGGAAAAAATGCCCCCCTTATATCTCACTTAATCAATGGGTAATGGATTATATAGTTTACCTTTTGGTTCAAGTACTTCTAATTTTCCAACATGATGACTTGTTGTGTGCTACAAAAAAAAGTGTATTTGCAATCAGATCAGCACAAGAATATTATTACAGTGTTTTTTCCTGTTTCATTAACAGCACTGAGACTGGGCATAAAGATGGTTCAAGACTTATCTATCCAATTATACATAAACCAAAAACATAGACAGTCATATTATCCACGTACAATTGGCAAGCATGTACTTCCGGTTACTCTAAAGCACGGCTGTGCAGCAAGTAGCTCCATATATAATCAAAGCAATTATCTGCGGTATATTGGAAAGGTGAAATATTTGCCCCTTTATTGTCCGTTTCGTGTTCCGGCTAAAAGGAAGATTCAGAATAATAGAGGTTTTAAATTACCAAATAAGCAGGTCTACGGATGGTAGCGTTACCTAGACCGGTATCTTAGCAATAAAACATTCCCATAGAGTGAGAGACGCTAAGAAATGGAAGATAGCCTTCAGAAAAGAATTATATTTATGGCATACGACAGCTAAATAAAATGTCAATTGCGTAGCGGATTATAATTACCTTGTCGTAACAGAACTGGCTTTCAGAATTACGGACTCTGTAGGAAAAAACGAATGCACATATTCAACAATATGTATAGTACACATGTATACTGAGATATCTGCAGGCCCATAGAGGCAGATATACAGGTGCAATGTGGTAAAGGTGGTGCCATCATCATATCAGCCAACAGAATGTTACCTCTGATTACTCTACTTTTAGTACTTTTTACACTTTGCACTAGTATAGCGCTCTACTGCACTCTGAAGTTAATAGTTAAATATGTAAAATCGGCCCAGTAGAACCTTCAAGGTATTAACAAGATTCACCAGCTGCGGCTGATAAGAATGTATATGGAATTCTCACTTAAATATGCATTCTTCTTAAGTGAACTGAGCCTTTAAGTAGGATAGCCCCCTATGAGACCCCAAATCGCTCTTTCCTTGGAGCTGAGAATATAATTATATGTATATATAAACAGCAGAAAATATGGTTACAAACTACATTGTGTAAATAAATATATTCTCCATCTAAATCCCTTTCTTAACCCCTTAAGGACAATGGGCGGTCCCTAAACCCATTGAAAACAATGCATTTTGAGCCAGTACATGTACGGGCTTTGTCATTAAGGGGTTAATTACATTCTGTAAACAAGGTACCTTCTTCTAAATGCCTTAGTTAAAGGGTAGGTCTCATGGAAACATCACTCTCCCTGAGCATAAAATCCAATGCTGCATATACAGGAATATAGGATAGCACTGACAAAAAAAACTTGTTTTAACTCATTTTGTTACAATAATCTGGAGGCTGCCATTGCTGTCAGTTATGTGATCATCTGGGTGATGTTCCCTCCTCAAACACCACACTAAGCAGATTCTTTATGGCAATGCTGATGAAGTCCGTTCCTTCACAGACATTCATCAGACACCGTGTCCAGCTTAATAACTTAATATGCGTTTTTCTGTGGTGAGGCCGTCTGGAAACATTAACTATTCCTCTTGTTTCAAGAGTACAATCAGATCTGGAAGAGATATCAAACTATATGAAGCTATGCTTAGGACCTGGTCATTGAAGATAAGATACAGGCACTGTAGAAAGTTCACATTATTTGTACATATAGTAAATTAAACATTGATCGCTAACATGCGGCTTCTTTACTCTATAAACGTACTTACTGAGACCCAGATAAACAGGTATCTGTGAAAAATCCATCTGAAAAAAAAGCAAAAAATACCGTAATTATTTGTTGTCCAAGCCTAGAAATACCCAAAATGCTATTTTTATTTGTTTCAGAAGGAAATTGTAGCATCATTATATTTTTACAGAGTGTGTTGTGCAAGAGAGATAAAAGACATAGCAAGCAGAACAACTTCAAATATCTTAATACCATATAAAAATATCCACTTACCTTTTTGATCCAGAACCTCTAACCTGCCTGGCCCCTGCAATTATAAATTAAAAACTCATCATTCCCCAAGCAGAGCTAACAAGTGACATCATATTTTGTTTCTTGTTTTGTATAAGTTCTATATTATTTGATATTATAATTTGTTTTTATTATTTAATAAACTAGCTTTGGAGATGTTAACGCTTGTACTATCTTTCTACAGCCAGCGTCAGGTACCAGGACATTTCTTAATAGGGTGAACATGATTTATCCACTTATATGTAGTTTTAAGCTGTTTTAATTTCGGAAACCCAGGTTTTTACTGTTGGTGTCGTGTTTTCTGTTTGTTAACTTAACCTGTACAGTAAAAAGCACTTAGCCATCAATCCTGGCTTAGGCAATGGGGAACAACACACTAAAGGTGCTGTTCCACTTTGACAAAACATTAATTGCACTCTCTAGTATGTTAAGCTAGTTATTATTTCCTCTTAATGTTTAATCACATAAAAACAATGCAGGCACCTTTAAGACACAATGTCAGTTTCTATGGCAACACATTATCAACATCTGCTTTAGCATCACATGACATTGCAGTGTTCCTATAGAAATTCCCAATTAGGCAAAATTGCACATGATTAAGAAAATTCTAGAATGGATTTGGACATTCAACAGGAAAATGTCTACTACTGCATTTACTTATAAAAGAGTAACATTTAGGAAAACAGCACCATTCATGCAGTAAGTGACAGGCAAGCAAGGCAGATCATCCATCAGCACATGGCTAGGAAGAGTCCAGCATTCTTGCAGCAATAGATGGTTTGGCTGCTGCTGACATCCTGCTATCTATGTAACTTCGCATATAATTCCCAGGTGTAACTTACACAATTTCCCATTAAAAAGCCATCATTGGTTTTAAAATTGTAATTTACCGAAGCAAAACAAACTTTATATTTCCAGCTAACCCACAACTTTTTGTATTATGGCCAGGGGAAGATCAAGCTCAGGTGGGGCCCTAAGGCAACACTGTTCCAAGGGCCCCCTCCAGAATATATATATATATATATATATATATATAAATACGTTTCAGTCCAACTTCTCCTTATGAAAGTCCATAAGTTGGACTGAAACGTTGATATTTTAGCGTCTTACAATAAAAGCTAAGTACTATTGAAGACCGTGAGTGCTGGCTTTATTACCATATTGTTATTTTGCTAACAGCCAAGCACCAGGCACCATTTTTAAACTAAGGAAACTAGTGTTTGTCACCATATTCATGTTTTGGTAGGAGTGCTGGGATATTTATTTATATTTATAGATAGATAGATAGGTAGATAGATAGATAGATAGATAGATAGATAGATAGATAGATAGATAGATAGATACACAATCCAGTTCAAAAGTTTGGGGTCACTTTGAAATTTGTTCAAAAGCACATCAGAGCCTCTAGGGGACAATATGCTGCTCTTTATACATATTGACTCTTGCTTTCTCACCTGGTTCTTGGCGATGCTGGGATTTACTCTCCGTGTGTCCACACTACAAATAAAAAGGAAAGATTTTTTTTATCTTAAAATGTACTTTACGAGTCTTACTCAGGAAACGCAAAACAAAACCGATAATTATGTTTAGTAAGATCTTGTGCCGCCATCTTTTGTCAAACGACTGATAATCAGACATATTTTAAGCAGGGCAAGGTAGCAAAGAATTTACTATAATTATCTTTAGGTTACAATCTTCTGCACTCTAGTAAATTAATCTTTCTCTCTGCGGAGTATGCATTTTGATGTTGGTGAATAATCTCAGTAGGTGTGAGAATGTGTTGGCTGTGTTTTTTTTGGATGCTTGGGCGTAGTTTACATGCCATGGTCAGCATAGTTAGAGAGGGTAACCTGTCCATTATTCAGTAAATTCCCTGTTTACGATAAAAGTTCTTAAAATATCGATGCTTTATTCATAAAAGGTGTGTTTTATGTTAGACACGCAGCCACGATAAAAGCCTTAGGAAAGAGGATGATATTTTCCAATGAATCTTAAAATATACATATTAAACAAATCCCACCTAAACGAAACGAAGAGTTATGTAATTGTTATGGGCCACTGTGATGAAAAATCTACCGTAATTCAATAGACCACAGATGTATATTGCATCTCATTCCCCATTCATTCATTCATTCACATGGTATTACAAGCCTCCTACCATATGCCATGATTTAAAAATATACATAAATCAAACCTGTCCATGGCTGGCCCGTCTGCTGTTCTGTGGTATCGTAGCTCTCACTTTCAAACCGGCAAAAAAATGATTACAAAAATTAACCCGTTCTCTGCTAGTGAGCAGTCAGCGAACAGCATTCAATTCACTGCTTCCTTATAATAATTTCCGCGAAACTAGCTAGAAAAGGGTTAACCCGTTATCCCCACCTTTAAATGCATAAATTATAAATTGCCGTGTAAACGGGTAATGTTATTGATGTGACGTATCGCGGAGAGTTAGTGCTAGTTTCCATAACAACGGATGCCTTGCGCCGCAGTGAAAAAGCCTCGGTCGGAAACAAAAGTCACACAAAACAAAGTTCCTTTCCCGGCTAAATGATTGGCCACGTCTTTGAATTGAGTAATAGCATTGGGCGGATACCTGGGACAGAGTTCCCAAGTATCCATATTTAGTAGGGGGAGGCAAATCTCTTTGTCCCTCTTTCCTAACCTTCCTCACCCCTGCCCCTCTATAATCACCCCCTGCCCCTCTTTTCTTACCCTCTGTTCCTCTTTTTCTCACCCCCTATCCCTCTTTCCTCACCCCCTGCCCCCTCCTTTCTTGGAGCTCAGAATGCATGTTGGGTATCACAACGTTCTACAGCACTAAAAGTCACCGTGATATGCATAAAAAGAGCATGAATGTGTTTATGAATTAATTTGAGTCTATAGAATTCTTACATAAATAGCACTAAGGTCACAACATGACATACAAAGTTAATATATAAAACCCAATGTTCTGTTTTCTTTCCAATATGAAGGTGGAATGGAATGAATCAGAGGTTTTATTTACCGATGTGAATTCTCCCACTTTAGAATACTTTCCAGAATTCGGCAAGACCTGACAACTGGAGGATGAGTTGGAGGAGGATGTGTGTTCACCTATTAATTACAATAAACTATACAACGATTGCATCACTTTTATTGGTGGTACTTATGTCTCAAACCGGGACTGTCCCAGAAATCTCAGGATACTTAATATGTATGGCTAAGTGTACTTATGGAAGTGACCTAAAAATGTAAAGCTAAAAATGATGGTGCCGCAAATATGGTCCCTAGTACCCTACTGTGTATCATATTATTATTTAAACTCGGTCAATGAATTAACAGAATTAATGTATTCTATATCTATACACTTTTTATCACACGTTTTAAAGGCACACTCCAGCCATCAGATGCACTTTAATGTGTATGCAATCTGTGTTCCCCCCTTTAAGTTTTATGGCGTCCCCTCTTGTAAATGCATGGGGGGGGGTGCAGAATCCCCCTATATGTATTTGGCCCTTTCCCCACCTCCTGGCTGTACGCTGCACAAAACACTGTAGGTGGGTGTCTATTCAGACCCTCTTACAGAAAGCGCTCCTATTGATTTCAAAGGAAGCACTTTCCTGCTACTGATTGGCTGTTCAAGCTTCAAGCGAAGTGATATAATCATAGAACCCATTGGATTTTACATAATAGTTGGAATAATTGTAGATTAGATTTAAATTAATGACCTTGGCAACTTAGTCTATTTCCTACTGCCATGGATCATTTCACTTAATGGATTTGTATAAAACTCACAGCAAGATTTGAGTGTGTACACATTTTAAAGCGGTAACGTAAATGGTAGAATAGTATAGTGGCTTCCTTATTAATTAAATTATATACAACATGCATTTAAAACACTCCTTGGTCCCTTCTTGGTCTATTTAATTTTACTGCTTTCTGAAACTATATTTCTGGGAACATTAATGCCATAGTAACAATATTAAACACCAGCATGGAAGACCTAAATAAAGTCTTATATAATAACTTGTCTTATTAACTTTATATTATAGATCAATTACATTTAATATGTCAACCCACTGTAACGGTTGGATTAATGTGAAGAATGTAGTATTTGCTTTAAGACTTAGATAACGATGATGCAAAGCTCAATCATAGGTAGACTTTTGGCTTCCAGGGCCTGTCAAATAATTATTCTATTATTTGAGGATAAGGGGCTTCTATAGATTTTTACCCCATCACTCTCATGGTGAATTCTTATGTTCACACAAAGTTGATGATATATGAGTGCTTCCCTGTGCCATCTTACACATCCATGCGATCCCATGCATATATATATCTAAATACATACTCATTCACACATACTCATTCATTCCGTCATTCACAGATATTTATTAATTTACTCATTCACGTGTACTCATTTTTATAGGCCCCCGTACCCCCTTACCTCAACTTCAGATTTGTCTGTTGCGCTTGCACACTTTTGCATGGGACAGCAGCTTGCCTCTGTGTTGCTTGCACACTGTGCGAACAACTTCTCCTTTACCGCCAAGGGGAAGCAGGAACGCAGCAGGGTCATGTGATGTAATGCAGCATGACCCTTCTGCGTCCCCACTTGCCCTGGGTGCTACAAGAGAGGCTCCTTACCAGCCCCGTTGCAGTTGCAACCCATGCGAATGGAGGGAGGGGTGGAGGGAATTATGAACAGTTCCAAATACCAGGCAATTTTTGCACAAAACCTTCAGGTGTCCATTAGAAGGCTGAAGATGAAGAGGAAGCTCATCTTTCAGCACGACAACGACCTAAAGCCCACATCTAAATCCACAAAAGCATGGCTTCACCAGAAGAAGATTATCGTTTTGGAATGGCCCAGCCAGAGCCCAGACCTGAATCCAATTGGAGGGTGGCTTAGCCCCGCCTACAACACTTTTTCTTGATTCCAGGTGATTTAGATAATTTAAGAAGTTGAATTTAATGTAATTTGGTTAAATGTATTAAATGAACATTAGTATTGATTATACAAAATACTATAGGTGTATGTTGATTTAACCCCTTCCGTTGATGAGAGTACTGATTGCATCACAGCAGTTATCTCTCTTTGCTGGTTTAGTATCTGCAGGAGTACCTTCCCCATTAATCCTGCATCCAACTCGCTGGGGCATTTTTTTTTCCTTCTGTGCCGTTTGAATCCGACTAGTTTGATGATTCTTTGCATTTTTTTGTATTACCTTCCCATAGCTGTGAAAATATTTGGACAATCTCTCTTTTTGATGCCAAAGTGCTATGACATCATAAGAGGGTTAGCCCTGTGTTCCATTAACACTCATGTTTTGATACGCTAAGAACAGATTCAAATGAAAACACACAAGAGTTTATATTTTTTTTAAAAAACAAACATTTATTTAAGTTATAACAGAAAACAGCATATTGACAATGAAGGGGAAAAAAATCTTTGTAGACCGCACCACGAACCTACAGCCTGATCCTAAACTTCCTGCCTAGCGATCCAGAGGAAGGTGAAAAACTTGGGGGGCAAAAGGTTGTCTCTGTTCCAAGTAAAACATTTCTTCCTGACCCCTTGAATAGGCGATCAGCACGTTTCACACTAAAGAACAGAATAAAACGGCTAACCAAAAAAAGTAAATGTCCCCGGATTGAAGAGGGAACGCAAGAGCTGTGCTGCCCAAGAGCGAGACGGACGGATTCACCAAACCCTAACTGGAGTCGTTGGTTGTCTAAATAACTCAGGACTCTGTTGCCCTAACTGAGCTCACACACTGCCGGCTCCTGCTTTTACAGCTCCAGCCTATTATGACACGGCCAAGCTTTATGATGTAAAGTGGGTGTGGCTCCAGCCTATTATGATACACTACGCTTTATGAGTTAAAGTGGGCGTGGCTTTAACTAAAAAATAGTATGCATGTGCTGTTGTTTTAACCCATTGTTGCCCAGTTAATAACCAATGTGGTGGATTCAGCTCTCTATAGCTCTGTAAAGCTCTAGGACTCTCTCCACAAACCCACAGATTAAATTGTGTTTTTTAATTAAATATTTGACAGATTCTGGGCCCAGCTTCTTCCTTTTTTCTATATTACAAAAGCAGAGCAACAACATTTAAATAAAACCTGAGGAATCCTTTCGATACATATATACAGTTTAGTTCCTTGGCATTTTTTCCATCCTGTGTGTGTGTGAGTGTACGTGTGTTGCTGTGTGTGTTTAAGTGCAGGAGCATAACTAGAAACTGCAACTACACCAAGCAACATGTCCCACAGTACCTCCTTTTGCCCTGAGCAGCTTAGCAGTGCCCCCAAACAGTTTATGTGTGCCATCTTTGCCCCAACATACACTATGTCACACATATGTAAACATACTTACACAAATGTACACATGCTAACACATACACACTTATACTTACTAGCACACTTGAACACACTCATTCTAACACACACTCCCTCTCACACCACCCATGCTAAAACATACTTCATCTCACACTTATACACTTATACACAGATATTAATGCTCACATACACTTATACATAGACATCCATGCTAACATACATACAAGCACATATACCTCCTCCCACCAGTACCCCCTTACCTCTCCAGCAGCTTTCAGTCCGCTGCTTGCACACTGTGACATAACGTGACCCTGCTGCGTGCTTGTCTCTCTCTCTCTCTGTGTCGGTTCAAATTTGTTTAGAAATGGCCCTTCGGTCCAGGTCGGAAGGACCCTTTCTGAAAATCTTTGAAGTGGCACTAGGAGGCAGGAATAAGTGGTTGTAGGGGTCGCCCGGGCCCCGTCTCAGTTGCGACTGTTGCGAGCACTGTATTTACGCCACTGAACACATGGTATACACATTTTGGCTCTGTTTAAATTAGGGTAATATAACTCTATTGTTCCCTTTTTTGCTCTTTTGATTAATAACGTATTCATATAAATTATTTGCTGTTGGCATTTGTTTAAAAGATGGTCCCCTTGGCCTAATTCCCAACTTTTCCTTTGAAAGAGATCCAACACAGTCTATACATTGTGATTCTCACTTTCCTCTGCAATTTAATTATCTTTCATGGTAGCAACATTATTGGCCCTCCTTGTTATTTCAAAGAACACAAACCCGTATGGAGCCATGTATCATTTTATATGTATTTACAATTTTACTAGTACAAACAATACATACATTATATCTCACGTACATCTACAGAATTAACACATTCCGCCCCAGGGTGGTTAATCACACCTACTCACTAGGTAACCTAATACAGGGGGGGGGGAGCTTTGTGTATTATATATTACAGTTTACAATTATACAATAGCTTCTTCAGGATGATGAAGATCTTTATGATTATTTTTAAACGCTGTTGAAAGGGCACAACGGACCTAGCGTGATGAGAGGTCTCGATTCCTCCCATATCTATACTCAAATCAGGACTTCAGACCAGAGCAGTCCACAGTCAGCTGGTACTATGATGAGCTCCCCTCTGGCGATAGAGTCATATCTCAATAAACTTATTTTATTTATTTCAGTAATCTCATATAGGGTTTTTTTTTAGTAATCACTATAGATCTATACAGAAAATCAAGTCAAAGAAATCTCATGAAAAGCAGATTTTAAATAGTAGGCTCAAGCCTTTGAAGAAATGGCAGCTCATCATAATGTTTTAATCATATCCTGATTGATAAAGCATTTTTAAATTGAAACAGCTAACTTCCCCATCCAAATATCCAGCTACTCCGGATCAGAGAGATCTGTAATCCATGTGGGTAAAATTCATATCAAATAAAACGCACATAACTAATGAAATCAATACATGGTGCTTTAAATATGTAAGATTATTAACCCTAACATTTCCAGAAGGACTTTGGAAAGACTTGCATTTTAGGTCAGTTAAGATTAATTTAGGGCAATGTTAAATTACAAAGTTGTAATATTGTTTCTACTGTTGCTGATCACTATATAAGTTAAAATGTTACTGGGGTGGAATGTCAAAACACAAAAACAATAAACCTGCCTTTTTTAAAGTTATCCACTAAACCACCGCATAACTGAATTATCAGCAATGTTCCCTTGTGCGGCATTACCCTGATTCATGTGTGTCACAAGTACTTTGTATGAACATAATATGTAGGGACAGAATACAAATGTTCCTCTTAGGTTCTGCCTCTGACTTCTGTCTCTTTTTCTGTGACTTTTTTGTCACCGTGTTTATGGAATTCCTGCCTCGCTCCATTAGAATATTCACTGCTCTTCAGAGACTGAACCTTTGAAGATCCACTTATTCAAAAATATCAACTAACTTCTAGTAACCCCTAAGAAACATTGAAACTCATGTCTGATGAATGTTTCCTTCAGATTGCTCCCCAGCGTCCTCATCGCTTTTATTTTCAGACAAATAATTATCTGGCGCTCAGGGAATCCCTGGTGCTACAGGAATCTAGGACCAGCACCGGGATCAGAGGTAGCTCTTTGACATAAAGGTCTCTCTTCTGCAGTATAACACAATTACGAGTTTCTTCAGTACCATTTAGGACACAAATTTTAGGAATTTTTTATCCGCCTCCTGTGTTGTTACATGGAATATGTTGGAGCTCAGGGATGGACAATGAATAAGTCTAGGAATAAAGTCTTAAATGGTCTAGATCCATTAGTGATCTTACTATATAAAATACACATAAAATTATATTTCATTCATGAACCTCCTTGCTTGGTACCAGCGCCTCCGTATCGAGGGTCCCCAGGACCAAGCATGCAATTCCCTTGGCTTGGCTTTTTATGAATAATAACAATCGTGATGTATGGTTAATATTTTTATTATCAACTCCCAGAATTAATTTAACCTGAAATATCCTTATGATGGCCGATCCAAAGGAAGCAGAGGTAGACAAAAAAAATGGCCTGTCCAGTCTGCCCTTTTTACTTATTTTAGGAAAACTTTATGCACATGCCAAACTTTATTTACTGTGTTGGTCTGTACTACCTCCACTGGAAATCAATTCCAAGCATCTACTGATCAACCTTAATGACAAATACCCATAGTGAACAACAGAATCCATAGGGTAATTCCCAATTAACCATTTCAGTGACAAAGGGAAACATTTTAATGCAAATAACCTTTTATAAAACAGCATTTGTGAAAATATCGCACAGGTATGACGACCTAAACCCTTGTGTTGTAATCCCAACGACAGTTGCCTGGTTTTGCCGAACTAAGAAGTTTAAGTCATTTCTGTATTAAACATCTTGAAGAACAAACTTTGCAGATTTTTTCAAAGTTATTATATTTTGCATGCTTTTATGGCTACGTGTTTAATCCTTAATGTGGTTCAGTAGTTGATTAACACGGTAAAGAACAAATGAAGTCTAATGAGTCTCGTTAATATCAGTTTCAAATAAATAATGAAGAACGGAGCAATTATGAACTAGCATAAGCACTTGATATGACTATTTAATGAAATACTGGCCTATTTAATACTCTAGAGTAGCCATTGATCAAAGTCCCCTGATGTTAGCCTGCTGCAGAATCCGAAGATATATTCAGAATAATAACGTACATTTCTAAGTACTGTATCAAACTTGGTAATATACAGAACTGATGCCTACTATTCCGCCACCAATGCACTTGTCTGCGTTATTTAATTAAAGATTTTATCCATGTTTTTTAAAGTTAGACACTATTTTTTCATGCAAATGAAATTGATGTACCTTGTCCCTAAAATAAAAGTGCACCTGTTTGCAGATGTTTGGCACATGTGATTTTCAGGGAGAAATCATCACACTTTAACCCATTCTGTTGGAGTTTTCCAAAGAATTGTATCTGATTACAGACAGATGGCTAGTATATTGTGCTGCGAAACACATTTAGCTTTTCTGGCAACGAACAAGTTTAACAGCCAAGGTTATGTTTTTCATATCACAGCCTGAGTGGCAGAGGATAGCAAAATTGGGATTAGTTGGGAAATTTATTGTATGTTTTCTGGAGATGTACAACATATCTGAATATTTAAGATTTGCGAAGGGTCTTAGAGGGGTGAATACCCTCTATGGGGCTCGGTAGCTTAGCTGGAACAACTATGGCAACGGGACATGGTCTTAAATACAATGGATATTTGACTTTGCAACCTCAACAGCAAAGACAGTATAATACAATCAAAGAATGAATATCAAATGTTTTTGACATTATCGCTGCTGTGATTATTATTTTTATAGTTATGGATAGAAAACAAAGATATATGACCTCTCCCTTTTTCTGAACTATTGGGGACCACAACCTCCCAAACCGGCTGAGGATAATAGGGGTGCTAGACCACAACAGCCAGTGCCTGAAGACAGGAGATTATTTATCAGAGTACTGGCTAGTGGCTACACACCAAAATGTATTCATCAATATAAATTAGCCAGGCACATAGAATACTGTACAGATTTAGTAACTGGAAGAAGTATCTTCTCTGATGAGGAATACCTTTCTGAGTTCAGTACACAATAAATTGAAGGTCCTATGAAGAAAAGTTACAGGGACAGAATTCTAAATGTATTACCTAACTTCCACCACAAAGCCATAATCCGTTACCTGTTCTAAAGTATCAGAAACTATTCACTACTATAACACAGAGATGAGTATCATGTGTTCAAAAGCTTACAATCTATTTTTCCATTTTCTTATAAAGGCATTGCATGAAATCCCTCTCTTCTTTCCATTTCAAACAGATTTTATAAGTCTACAATGTCGGCTGCCCCCTTAATGAACGTACTAAGGATTATTTGACTCGGGAAACAAACTTTAGTTTTTACAAAAAGAATTGTAGCTATCGCTGGAAACAAGTACACTCCTTGTCTAAAACTTCAAAACATTAAAAAGTTGACTGGACTGTGACCCTCTGAACAAACGACTCCATTGTTTATTTGATAGTGAAACCTTTTTATGTCCCATTTACACAATCAACGATGCATGCTGAAATGAACGGACAAAACTAGAAGTTTAACAATTGCCAGTAGATAGTTTTCATGGAACAGTTAGACTTTGGGGGGGGGGAGCCTTTTGGATAAGGGGTTATTGGGATGCCACAATCAATATGTTCATTTACATAAAATCTAATGGTATTGTAAAAAAAATCCATAATTCAACCACAGAGATCCCAAAGGCAAAAAAACCCAACTAAGTAAATGTAGTCAGAGATTGGCAACACATTTGTGCTTTTTTTTTACTTTCAAAGTTTTAACGTTCCATGTGAGCTGCGTATAGGCAGTGCCGGGTTAAAAAGGTGTATTCCACTGTATTGCACTATGGAAGGATAGATCAAGCTTCCCTCTAATGGTCCATGTTTGGCTCCTGTTTAACTGTCCTCTCAACCCCTTTCATCTTTTTATTTTGATGCGTTTTAACGTGTTTAGCCAGATGGTCACTCCTCATGAATCTTTTTCCACATTCCGAACAGACAAACCTCTTTTCACCAGTGTGAGTCCTTAAGTGTCTTTGTAGTTCATCTGATCTGGTGAAGCTTTTGCCGCAGAATATCCAGTTGCAGATAAAAGGTCTTTCACCAGAATGCCACCTTAAGTGGGCCTTAAGGTGTGAGGTTTTGCCATATACCTTTCCACATCCGGGGATGTGGCAGATGTGTTGCTTTTTCTTACCAGGCTCATCCGGACCACTAGATGACTGACAATTGGGACACCTACATCTTCGACATCTCCTGGCTGTGGCAAGAGGGGATTTGGTTTGCAGAAGAGCTGCAATTTGAGTCTGATACTGTGCAAAGTCAGAATGTCCAAGGACCAAACCTCTCTGGATAGGAAACCTGTGAGGATGTGCAATTGGGGAATGATGGGACACTTGTGTGGCTTGTGAAATGCTCCACCATGGGATGTCTTCTGCGGGATGGGGAGATAATTGCCTTGGTTGCTGATGTATCAGATTTGAGTGGCCTGGTACAAAGCTATGGATAGCAGAAGCAATTGGGGCCCCCGAAGCATACGGGACAGCAGAAACATAGGCTGTCTGGCAGTTAGAACTCTGGAAAGCAGCGATCGGAGAGGGTAACATTTTAACAGGGGGAAATTCATATGGGTAGTTAGGATCCGCTGGAGGGGTCAAGGGTAGTTCATGAGTAACAAAGGAAGGCTGCATGTGAGGTGAGATCGGATTTTTTGTGGTACCAAGTCCAAGGGTATTGTGAGACTGAATGACACTAGGAGACTGCGTGGATATCTCAGTTGTCCATGGATGGAAAATCCTTGACGGTGATCCAAGGGTAGGGTCATATGGAACCTGAAGAAACTCTGGTGGTCCTGCGGTGGGCTGCCCGATTCTACTGCAAGTAGCAGCTAAAAGGGCTAACGGAGAGTGTTTTCCCACTTCTGGCGAGGCACTGGGAGTCCTGTCCTGTGAAAGAAAATTTAAACACGATAGAATTAAATCATTTCTCTAAAACATCCTAAACTGCAAGACGTTTGTCAAATACATACAAAGTTCTTCAAATAATAAAAACAAATACATATTTCTAAACTTCATGCAAATGTTTAGCAGAAATATCCTCATACTACATTTGTTGAAAACTTTGTAAAACACAAAAATTCATATACTTAATGTATACTTTCCCCCCTAAAAAAACCCCAAACCGTTTTAATTCATGCAAAATATGCTCATACTTGTAATCACATTCTGTGTCCTAAACCGTCATTTAACTTAGAAGAACTCCTTTGTGTTTTAGATGTTTACCTATTGATTGTTTTTCTTAAACTGACAAAACATTTTTCTACAAAAGTATCAATATTGTCATTTAATTACAAACAAACATACATTGCTGGAATAGCACAAAGGAAGCCAGTCTGGAGATAAAAAAGTTTATGTAACTTGGAAAATGAAACTTCGCAAGCGCCAGCCAAAAGTTTTAATGTCGCTCCATCTGCATTTTTATCATTTAATAGTTTTTAGAATTAATATATTAACTTTTAAGAAGCACTTTTTTTCCAATCATCTCTAATTAATCTCTATTAATTAAAGATCTGCAGACAGGGTAAGAATGCTGAGATCTGCCATCAGGTATTCCAGCTGCTAGTGGACCATACCATCCTTACCCACCCCTTACAAGGGCTGGCTGAGGGTAATAGGCACCTGATGATTGCCCTGAATCACATCACCAAATTGGGCATTAAGCCTGGACTATAATCGTCCCCAAAAATGGGATCAAGGTGTCTAGGACTGACCTGTAGGAATGCCTGGAGAGGGTCGTTCCTTAGCACTGCCACAGCAGCCATGGTCCTCCTGTCCCTAAAACTGGCCAAGTTCTTGTTATTGATGAGGCCGGGCACTGCTGGAACTTCATGGAGTGGGGCAGCAGTCAGTCGGTGCCTTTCCAAGCAAGCAGTTGAGTGGGGCAGTTAGTTTAGTGCTGGGGGGCAGTTAGTTTAGTGCTGGGGCGCAGTCGGACAAGACCTCCCGCCCTCCCTCCAGCAGCCTCTTGACTGACTGACTGACTACAGCAGGACACCTCCAGGAATTTGATAAGGACTTTGCTTGGGCCGCCAGCCAATCACAGCCCGGATCTTTCCCTTTGAAGTCCGCAGCTGCCCAATCATCAAAGAACAGCAGCTCTTTCAGAAGCGAAAGCAAATCCTTTGAATGTACAAAAGCCCCTACCGAGTGTTTGTTGGTCCGGATAAAAGAACTGATTATTACAAGGGCTGGAAAGGGAGGTGATAAAGGCGGGACAATTAATGAAGTAATCACTGTGTGGGAAATTTATATACACAAATAATTGGATTTTCCTGATCAAAGGGACCCTGCGCTCCTGGAGACCCTTCCATAGGATGCCCCGATCACTGGATCTCCCCTTCCGTGCTTTCTGTTATAATTACGGATTTGCGGCAGGCAGACAATGTGCTTTTGTCCGCTGGATAGAGAGATCATTCATGTCTGCGCTCCCGGGTGAGGCCGGATGATGAAGTTACTGACTTGTTCTGGGGAGTCTGATCTCACTTATTCAGGGGCAACCTTATAAGCTGATTACGCAGCTGCAGAGCCCCCTGTGAGACCCCAACCACAGTATGAAGGGGAAAGACCTATTCAAATGTGACACATCTATACATCCCAATACATACACCAGGGCACTCAGCATTTCACCCTGAATTTACAGGGTTAATGGGCAAATGCTGGGTGTCACACAACCTGGGGACTCCATCACACAACCTCAGTGTCATGCTATCTGGGGACTCCGTCACACAACCTCAGTGTCACACAACCTGGGGACTCCGTCACACAAACTCAGTGTCACGCAATCTGGCGACTCCATCACACAAACTCGAAGTCACACAATCTGGGAACGCCTTCACACAAATTCAGTGTCACAATCTTTGGGACTCCATCACACAAACTGAGCGTCACACCTGGGGACTCGTCAAATTTTACACTGATTTAATGATATCTGAGAATCCACACTTTTCCCAATCACATTGAATCACATTTTTAATCACACTGAAATGCACAGGACTTATTTCTGACTAGTAATAATCTCCATGGATCCAGATAGGACTTTAATTACTCAACACAACAAAATGATGCCACATGCAGCTTTCTAAATACATCCCAACAGTTCCAATTCTTGCAGGCCAGTCACGGTTTTCAAGCTCTCCCAGTTTTGCAGGTAGTGGGATCATAGGATGGTTGAGGGGATCCTCAGATGTCTTCGTCCAGTGAGCTATAAAACCAAAGTTAGTCTCTATTGTAGCTCTTAGGTTGAACACCATAAGGTGGCTCTCAGATTAAGGTGGGCCAGTAGCCATTCCTAGGGTGGGCAGTGATGGTACCACCAATGTCCACCACCACCTCTTTTGAAGTTTTTTGGTCTGTTGTATCTGAGTGGAATTTTCTCTCGCTGATTGTGCTACCTCTTTTGGGGTATGGCTTTGTGTGGGGTGCATGGAGCAGGGCTAACTGCATATGGAGGTGGGGCTAGTCACAGATAACCTTTTGTAGGAGGTGAGTTGGGCAAGGATGAGAAGAATGTGGGTGGCAAGTAGGTGGAGCATAGCTGGGGAGGGTTTTGTGTAGCCACGCCCCTGCCCGGAGAATAAAAACCCAGGGAAGCAGCTTCACCTGGAGACTCCGGGTAAACCTTGGAGACGTCCCAGGTATCATTATAGACTGTATGTATAGAATGTTTTATATTAGAAATAGGTAAGATAGTAGTGATTGCCTACAGGTTAGGAAATGATGTTTCTATATCCCCACAAAAAGCAGAACATGAAAGTCGTATAAAATAATACTTTTATTAAACTTTTATTAAAACGTTTGTTCAAAAAAAATCAAGAATTGTAATTAAAATAATAAAACATAAATAAGTCAGCAATGCCTGATTTGTACAGTTAGTTTGTAGCATATACATAAAGTCATACCATGAACCATTTGTGATAAAAAGTCAGCGATAATATTTTTTCCCTTTAAGTATATTTAACACCTCGACCTGCTATCACGTTTTAAAAAGTTATTTTTTTTGACTAATATGCGAAAGACTAATGAGTGTTTTTAAAGGACCCAGACCCCCGTCGTGATTAATGATGGCAGTGGTGGAAACCATACAATGAAGTTATCCCTCGAAGACAATCACTAAAAGTTTGTTTTCTAATGGAATTGATGCAATATTCTGTTCATGCGACATCCTGGGGAGATCTAGAGCAGCTTTTGATGTTTGTTTACATGTTTATTTATGTACAACTAGTAAATCGCTTGTCCTTTGATAATTTTGCCCATATCCATGACTGTTCTGTATATTCTACATCTCCACGCCAAAATGTTAGGTCTCAGCTGTCAGACCCTGTGTTGATGTTAAGTCTAATTTATTTCTAAAATCATGAATAGCAAAACAGTGATTAATATGAATGCCGTATGCGTTACATATACACACATCCTACATCGCACTCATAGCTTTCTCTGTATTCGTATTTCTGTGATCATCTAACACTATACTTGGGAGCTCATCGGAAATGAACTTGCCTGAAGGGACAAACAAGTCAGATAAAGGCAGAAAGTAGCAATAAAAAAGCAAGGTACTACTCGCTGAGATTTGTGGCAAACTGTGGCATGGCTAGTATATGTAATCAATGCCCCCCCCTTGTTATTTCTGCCGTTACAAAGGTTACCTGACCCCAACCACAACAATCAGTAACTTAAAATCAGGGAAAATAACTGAACAAAGATGAATTACTAATGCAAATCTTGTGAAAAGGAAGCAAATATGGCCACTCCCATGTTATACACATAAGGAATAGCTGCCAACAGTCATAGATTTATTGGGACAGGCCGAAACACTGGAAATCACGTCTTATCACTGAGCCTTTGAATCAGTTTGTGTAATCTTTAGGCGATGTTGGGTTGATGGTTCTGCCCCAACAATGTTTTGGCATTTGAAATTTTAGCTGCCAACAGGTTTTCCCGGTGCAGTCCCAAAAAGTGAGATAATGTCATGCAGGATAGCAATTACGGGACTGTTCATGTGAAAATGGGGCATTTGTAGAACACGTGTCCGTTAGAGGGGCAGTAATTACCACATGTTGTGTTTAATATAAACCGTGTTAGTGCTAAAAGAAGTGGTGTTTCACAAGCGAAGTTGAATTTTTCGGTGGGGTTTGTCGGACTCCTGTCAGGATACTCTGCTGAGTCTCACGTGTTGTGTGGGAAACTTTCCTTTATCCCCCAGCAGCAGGGTGCAGGATTTGATCCCTGCCAGCACCTGACACAGCGCCACCATAACCTATTCCTCTTTAGAAGGGACAGTCCCTCTTTGGGTTCCTTTGAGGTCCTTCTAGGACATCGATAGAGATATTTGTAGGTCACATAAAGAACAAACACAAGACACATAAATAGTCAACAGTGTCCCATTTTGACCATTGGCAGCATGGTAGTCTGCTAATCAGGATAACCCCCCACTGCAAAGCTGAAGGGGGTGCGTACCCGGGTTTGACCCTGAAACTCAGGGATTTTCTCCTAATCTAAGGGACTCAGGGTGAAGGTGCAGGTTCCACAGTCTGGAACTGACTCCTTCCTATTCTACCCTGCTGTGATTATATGTAAGACTCCCAATTGTTGCTTTTGCTCACAGTATGTTATGGTTGATATCCCTGCATTAATGCAGGTGATTCCATTAAGTGTATTCAAGAGGACTGGTTTAGATCCATTTGGGTAAAACATTTGGTGAGTGACTCGAGCTTCTCAATGGGCTATTAAAGGATTAATATTTCAAGAGCCTCAGGGGCAACTAATTTAGAAAGGTGGGCTTCACCCCCCTGCAGAGTGTTTCACATAGAAAGAGAGGCTGTGAGGTCTGTTAGATGAGACTTAATGGCGCAGTCATGTAAACATTAATGACATGGCCGTTCCTTTAAAAGACTGTGATATACTCACAGTAACATGTTGTTGCCAGTAGGATGGGTGTTCAGTAGATCCTACACTTCCCTTGCTTTTAAAGGGGGGGGGATGAGAGAGAGGGGGGGGGTGAGAGAAAGAGAGCAAAAGAGTGAGATAACCATACATCTGCCTCCTAACCAGGTAAATATCTGCTTTCCCCATATATATTTATGGGATGCTAAGCTGCTGCTATATATTTCACTCTTGTTATTTCTAAACTATTCAGTATCTGCAGGTAAAAGTATCACATTTGTAAAGTGTTTGGTTTGCCAATGAGGTCTCATTAAATGCCACCAGAAAGAGTTCTTTATTTTATTTCCCTGTAGTAAGAAAACAATGTGAGACTGCTCAGAGAGTTGCACTGGATACAGGACATGAATTAAATTGGTTCCTTTGAAGGGATTAAACTGCCAAGTTCTCTCCCACGGCTCCATCATGAGCTGCAGGAAGGAGGCAGAATCAGGCTTGTCCCCTCCGTTAGAATTGGATTAAGAACCTCTCGGGCCCTAGGCTCTCAGGCCTCAAGGCTCAGCTTCGACTGTGGCGACTGTTACCTAAACAGTGTTTACAACATAAGAAAAGGAGCTAAACTGAAACTCTAAATCATTGCCTCACTCGCTTTAGGAAGAGACATCACTGGCAAGTTTGTTGTGGAAAAAAGCTAAGTTGGCCCTGAATAATAGGCAAATCAGTCAGTGACTTTAAACATATGTCACAGATTTAGCTAAGCATTATCAGAGCCAGATTACACATTAGAACCCCTAGGCAGTTGTCTAGGACACATGGCTTCATGGGAGTCCTGGCTATATTTGGTGGGTTTCAGCTATGGACCATCTGAGGACGTCACAATCCCAGCAACTATACATAATGTACATCTTCTGACACATGGACATTTCCACAAGATTACCAAGAAGCTGAGCTCTTTGTGACCACTTCCTAATATCTCATGATTGTTGTGTAGCCCCCCACTCTCTCACACGCGAGGCTTGGCTATTAAGGTCTCTGTTGAGTCCCTTAAGAGTTTTTGAACACAACATTCAACTGAGTCTGACATCTAAGCATAACTTGCCTGTGAACAAGCAAAGGTTTGTAGCAAGTGGACCATCTTTGGTGGGATAAATTGGGTATGTCAGTAGAAATTATTCCTCTGTGATGCCCAATGGGCAGTAAACTTAGATACTCAGAAATTGGGATCTGTAATAGGCAAAGCAGTAACGCAGCATATTATTATTTATGGATTTATAAAGCTCCAAAATATCCTGCAGTGCTGTGTATACTGCTTAAGTTCACCTCTTGCAAAACCCACATAAATATATTAATGAATTAAACATAAAACCCATTTTTCTTGTTCCAGTATTTTATCATTTTCCTATATGTGGTATATGCCCATGGTAATGATAAGAAATATGATGACCATTTGAAAATACAAAAAAAAACAATTTTAAGGTGATAATGGAAACTGAATATTTTTCATAAAACAATACAAGAACTATATTTTATTTTTGAATAGTAGCATAATGTATCCATACAAAATGTAAGAGTTTTATGTCATAAAGATGCAACAGAAAAAAAAGAAGTCCCACCGTAGGAAGGCTGTTAATTACACATACAATGATATCATTGCATAATTATACCATTTAGTAATATTTGGCCACAAAAAAAAAGAAACCATAAAATTCTACCTACACTTCAAACCAGAAAAAAAACAGTTCCAAGATATAATTACGTTTTTAGCACAGTAAATTAACTTCCGAAATTGCTTTTCAATATTTTGCTCTTGTTATGGTCGTTAAATGCTTAATTCGGGTGCAAAACTTTACTTAACGCAGTGTTTGAAACAGATGTGTATTGTCATGAAAAACAAACTTCATTTCTTTACGGCAGGATGCCTAGTTACTGTATAGATTAAAAAAACATAGATTTTGAATGTGGCGGCTTCACAGCTGACCTAAATTCATTCTATTTGTTCTTTTTAATGATGACAACATAAGGGGGGGGGCTGGGCATTGGGTAAGATTTAAGAGATGGAGGTGGAAAGTAAACAGAATACCAGAGACCAGAGGGAGCCAACTTATTCTTGCTGGAGAATAAAGCTCAATTGAATTGGAAATATGGGGAAAAAATCTAGTAGTCGAGTATGACTCCAAGCCAATCCAAACCAAATAGGGTGCAACATTTTAAACCCATCTTCTCTTGCAGTATTCATTGGCGTTGTTATTCATCTATGGATAGATATTATATATATATATATATATTAGCACTTAGTACTTATACCTCTCCTGTTTACCCCGATAAAATAAAAATGTAATCACTTCTGATGGAACATAAAGCTCAGATCTGGCATGATCTTCTCGAAATAAAACCTTTTTTTTCGCCATGTTGTAATTTCTGTACACGTGCTGCTTCCGTCTGTGATGGCTAAAATAGCTGCCATAATAAGTAAAACTATCATAACCCTACAGGAAAAACCTACCGCTTGGAGCACTTTAAACCCTCTGCTTTGGAATCCAAGACCCTGCTACTGATTTCACAAGCAATTAAACTAAATCTTTAATAATAAAGTTGCAAAAACATTTTCTCAAAATATTGTTTAGGACAAATATACAAATAATAAAAAAATATACAATAGTAGTGATAATAGTGATGTTGATTTACAGATAATGGAAAAAAATGATCATTTTTAAAAAAAAATAGTGAATGATCAATTCTTTAGTTTTAGGCATTTTGTGATCTTCTTTTCACTTTCATAATTCTTCTTTTGTTCTTCAATGAAATATACCTGTGAATGTAAATATAAATAGTACTTTTAATTAAAAAATTATGTAACAGTGCTTTACATAATACCCCTGGAGGTCTGATAACATATTACAAATGTTGTGGAGCACATGTGAATTTTGTTGGAGGGGCTACAACAAAGTATTACTTAAATCGGTAACTTAGCCGAATGTTTGAAGTCTCTGTATGGAAGAGATCACAACTTTGACCTCACCAATTTGGTGAGATTCCGTTCTTGCAATCTGATACGTCTCTATTACAATTCATGCAAGTTATTTTACAAAAGTTTTAGGTTAAAATACCTAGGCCTTAAGCAGATTTATGCAATGGAGGTAACAGTTTATGTGTCTCAGTCTGTGTGTGGTATCCTTCAAAACCCTCTATACATTTTCCATGAAATTGGTAGACCTTCCTCCAAAATACTCTCAATCACCTGACGAAAAAAACAAGAGATCCATTATATAATGGAAATGATCATCATCGCCATCAAGTTTTACCGGTTCCCCATAGGTCAATACCATTGCTAACTCAACATGTCTCATTGACATACCTGGGAACTTCTTGATGGGCAGGGCTAGCGGGCCGTTAAGCCAGGGCAGTCGGCAGGAATAACCAAGTTGGCCTTAAATAGTAGGCGAAGTAAGAGGGGAGTGAGCATGGCTAGACGCTCCCCTCCCTGCCCAGAGAAAGAGGAAAGTGACCTGCTGCTAACCCGATGAAGTAGCACTTCACCTGGAGACTTCAAATGAAGCCCAAAGAGCCCATCTTACATGAACATCATCTCTGAAGCCAGAAAAATGAAACAGGTTGGGCATGTATTTAGATTTGTCGACTTGGATTTGTGTTGGATATTTCATTGATTGGTTGTTTGTTATAGCATTAAATGTTGAATTTATATTTGTTTCTTGCCACTCAGCTTGGAGGCTACTGTAGATGTTGGCTTCTTAATAAAATAGCTGCATTTTCTTCTGATGTCATAGAGTAGAACAGGGATGAATAACTCCAGTTCTCGTGGGCTGTATCCAGGCCGCAGTTTTAAAATATCCCAGCTTGAGTGCCGGCATCTCAATCAAAAATTCATTAAACTGCTTGTTTTCTGGTTAGGATCCATGGAGTTCCTGGCCTGCTTGTGGCATTTGAGGACTGGATTTGTGCAGCCCTGGACTAACAGGCCTCTCATGTAGGGCAAACGACCGACACATTTATGCTTAAATATATAGACCCAGCATACGTCCAATACACTGCGTGTGTGCGCAGACACACAGAAGGCTAATGTGAAGGATCACATATGGTCTCCAGGCTTTAAAAGCAGGATACTACTGAAAGCTTATTAACATTTAAATAGCTAAACCAAACATTTTCTAAAGCCACCGATCCTCAAAATCTTTTTGAAATGTGATATGCCCTGTACCCATTTCTGATTAGTTTTCAACAAACACATGCTCGCCGAGTACTGTACCTATAATTACAGGCCAGCTCTGTTACAGCTCTATCAAAAAAGCCGTTGAGCCATGAGAATTACTGACAATGAGGAGACTGTACCGAACAAGCAGGGATCTACAGCCCCCAAAAAGCCAATAAGGTAGAAAATGAAATATGTTCACTTAAACTCTCCAAAGCTACATAAGGGACCACGGAGCAGAACAGAACAGATGTAATGGATGAATGTATATGGAATGGTAATAGAATTATGTGATGTGCAATAGGTTTCCTGGGAAGTACATGTATTCCTCAATGAGTAACTACAATATACAGAGATAAACGTCTTATGAATCTGTCCTCCTCAGTCATTCAGCATTCATTCTAACTGGACATTTACGTTTCTCGGTAGCTCCTGCCAATGTAGCTGGTGGTAAAATTGTTAAGGTCTTTGGAATAAATATTGATGTCAACCGCAATCTTTTCCATAATAAACACAACTTACTCTCGTTTCCGAGAATGAAAAGCATGTTGGACCTATTAGCCACCAATTGACATTCTACATGTGGGTGAAATAATCATCTGTTACTGAAATATTGGACTTTATACAAAATAAATTCAAAAACTCATATATTAATCACTTGTTTGCTACTCAGTGAAATCGGTAATCATTGTGTGATTGGGCTGTGATTACCTGTAAAAATGCAGAACGCTCCTAAGAATATCAGAAGATATCTCAACAATCATATACACAGCGTGATCCGGCAAGAACACAACTGCTGTTATAAAGAACAAAGGTGCAAATATTCGGAAGCAGTTTCATAATATTGACTAGCAAACAAACCCCACTGTTCAGTTCTTGTAGGCATTATCTATTGTGTTTCCCCAGGCTAGAAATCCTCTGTTCGCTTTAGCCGTTTCCTTCCGATAATCCCCACAACCACGCCTGCTGCCCCTGGGCGTCTTAAAACATCTTTCATCTTCCTTCATTTGACTAACTGTGATTGACAGACTTCTTTAAGACTCATGCTAGTACCCTCCAATCTGATCAACCCTTCTGAAAAAAGCCAATCTCATAATAATAAAGGTTACAGATTGCATTTAATTAGTTATAGGCTTTTAGCTAAACTATGTGTAATTATTTAAGCTACAAACACAAACTGTTAAGACGGCTTCATTCCATCCCACCCCCGTTTGTCAACGGATCCTCATCATGTCCTCATTGATGAAATTAAATGAAACCCCTAAAGTCAAAACTAGGATTGCAGCCAAATTTTGCCTATTTTCACCAAGAAATACCAGTGAACCATTAAGGACAGTACTAATTATCATATACATTTAGTATATAACTGGCCTGATTTCAGCAGTCAAATTAAAAATATCTGTGCCACATCGTACTTATTGCTTAAATTAATAATGGGTAATTATAGAGACATTTCAAATATATATATATCTGTTATAAACAAAGAGTTTCAGCCAATAATGACGAATGGATTAATGCATTTTATAGATCCATGATAATGGGAACATGATTCCAATGACCTTACTTAGGTCTTAGGCTGCTCTGTAGATGGGTATATCATTTAGCCACCAGACCTCTGTTGAATTAAGAATAACATATTTAAGGCTCATGAAATGTAACAAATGAAAGATAAAACATTTATTCTCATTGGAAGACAGTATGCGATTTCATATTTGCAGATAAGCCATGGTGGTAGGGTAGTGAAAAGAAACTCACTACTCCTGTCTAACCTCTAATCTCTTTTTTGCCCCATTCCTGGTGTTTTTATTCTTTTTTTCTACTATTACTCTCCATAGCTTTTCCATTAGATGGTTACTCGTTTACACAGGTGCTATTGGAATACTTTCACACTCTCGCATATACTTATGTATTATGATGGTCAAAGATTCTCCAACCTTAAATTTAAATAAGAGCTACTTATGATTAATAACCCATTTTAAACTACTGGAACACACTGATGCTGACTCTTACAGATTCTATTCTAATTTAATGATATCTGAGCATCCCAAATGATGCTTTACTTGATATTGTATCACTGTCGAAGTCCGTGCTTGAACACAGTTGACTCAATTCAGAAAATCTTTTCCTCCTGACAAGGAAGGTTTTTTTCTTTTATTAAAATCATTTGGTTGCTGCCTTAGATGAGCCCCTGATGTTCTCACCTACGATACCTGATGACTTTCCCGAAGTTTGGTGTACCCTGTATTCCCAAAAAATAAAACAGAGCAATAGCAACCAATCACGCAGTACATTATGCCTGTTATATAGCATTTTGGCAACATGCACTTTCGGGACAGATTTTCATTATCTTTTTTGTGTATACCCTTTGGCGTAGGACTGAAAACCCTTTCTTATTTCAAACTGCTACCACCTAAGACTGTATTAAAGGCTAGAAAAAAATGACAGCTGGTCCCTCCATCTGTTAAAAATATTTCAGGGGCCAACTCAAATGGGTTATTTGTTTGGCCATGCCACGTCTTTTTCTACCCCCTTCCTATCAGAGCCTGCGGAGGACTAATCTGAATTTCACGCTCTGATTTCAACTGGCATTTTCTTACTACTGCCAGAATCTGAGCTTCTTCTGAGAGTCTTCATAGTTGCTGATTACTCTTTTTTTTTTTCTGCAACAAAAGAAATATTTTTCTTTTATAGGAAGCTCATTTGCAATGGACGGAATCCAGCTTAGGACCCTTTTTGCTGTATATTCATTTTTGTAAGCGCAGAAATAAATATTTCCAGATTTTTGCTCCAATTTACAACTGATGCTACCAGAACCAATCCACGTTTGCGAAGGAAGCCCTTTTTATACATTGCAGGTGCAATGGGGGTTAAAACAAAAGGCATACAAAGCCTAATGGTACTTCTTGTCATTAACAATTCTTTGATGTTCGTTCTCTAGGCTGTCTTTTATCTTTTTTCGCTCCTATCAGCTTTTCTTTTCCCCTAAGATCCACTACGTTGGAATATTTTGGCTTCTCCCTTTACAGAAGCAGGCAAACAGCTTATGCAAAGTTAGATCTTCTTGAACTCTTCGGGATGCAATCATTTAAATAGGTAGCAGTTCTTAAGGTAATTATTAAAGTCACTGGTAACACTAAGGTCTATGTAATATGTTAATTACCGAACGTGTAAAAAGAATTAACATGAATTTAAATGTAAATTTTTTGTTCTTTACTTTGAAGGATTTGACTTTTAATGGAGTCCTACTTTCCGCAATCTGTAACAAACCTATTGAAACGATTGAGTCAGCGCCATGGTAAAAATGTATCATGTTGCCAATAATAATATGTATTTTTCTCTTATAAATCTGTCCTCCTCAGTCACTCAGCATTCATTCTAACTGGACATTTACATTTCTCGGTAGCTCCTGCCAATGTAGCTGGTGGTAAAATTGTTAAGGTTTTTGGAATAAATATTGATGTCAACCGCAATCTTTCCATAATAAACACAACTTACTCTCGTTTCCGAGAATGAAAAGCATGTTGGAGCTATTAGCCACCAATTGACATTCTACATGTGGGTGAAATAATCATCTGTTACCGAAATATTGGACTTTATACAAAATAAATTCAAAAACTCATATTTTAATCACTTGTTTGCTATTCAGTGAAATCGGTAATCATTGTGTGATTGGGCTGTTATTTTCTGTAAAAATGCAGAACGCTCCTAGGAATATCAGAAGAAATCTCAACAGTCATATACACAGCGTGATCCGGCAAGAACACAACTACTGTTATAAAGAACAAAGGTACAAATATAAAAATAAATCTGGAAATATATACAAATACGATGCATTTGTCTGTTTTATTAAGAGGTGAAACCCTTTGCTCAGAGCCCTTATCTCTTTCACTAATGGTAAATACTGTTCCCAGGCTTTCCAATACCTATTGCTATTACCTTGGAACTCTTTGAAAGTTCTTACTCAAACTTGGCATCACAATGGCTAGTACCCAATGGCTAGTTTGGGCTGTGAAAAAGTCTGGTATGAGAGAGTTAAAGGTTATAGGTCCTACCAAACACTGTTAAACACTATTAAAGGGGTGGTTTGCTCTCCCCAATGAGAGTCCCACAAAGCAGGAATACATTTTAAAGTACTCTGTGTATATAATGTATATACATTTTGCAAAAAACTTACCTGAGGTAGAAGCTACATCCCTGCTGCAGCAGCTGCCCTCCCCCATGGTCTGAATATTCTTGCCACTGATTGGCTGAAATCAATGGAAGTGGAATGCCACTTTATTAGAAGGATTGGCATTCATTATTTGGTTTTCACAGCTAATCTACTTCATACCTCCTCATACCTTCTTCTCACTATTTTTGTGATATCGGGGTAAAATTGGCTATTTTTACTCTAGTATAGGCAGCTTCTGCCACTATGGCTTCTGTTACACTTAAGGTTTGTTAAATTACTGTTTGGAATTTGATGTAAAAATCATTAAGCTCTCACAGATCCCTGTTTATGCAGAGCTGTATTTTTAAGATATTATTGCTAAAGAAATGATTCTTTATTTTGAACTTGGAATGAGCAGCTATCAAGCTATCAACAGGTTGTGAGTGCCGAGTGACCTGCTGCATACACCTAACTTGCTGTGGGCATTTATCAGTCCACCCCGTGATTAATGTCACCTGTCCAGGCTTCTTTAATCTAAAAGTTAAGTTGAAACATTTTTATATCTCATAGCATTTGATGACATTTTATTTATTTTTTGAGTATCCTGGTTGACCCCGATGTATTAAATACACTGCATTTCTAAATGGATTACTAATCTGCAAACACGTTTCCTAAGGCATTCCTATGGTAAAGGACAGATCTTTTAGGTACGTTAGGAACATCCGTGCGGCAAATCTAAAGGCATAAATCGGTATTAAGGTTTGTGTACCTTCAGCGGGTATAAAGGGATTTTTAGTTATCATTTCTGATTAGTTACATAGAAATGTAACATATTGGTGCAGGATATTCTGTATAGCAAGATGCATTAATAACAGAAAGAGATTTTTGTTCCATTTTACATATTGGTATATATCACATCATTTACATAGCTGTAACATAAAGCTATACATGTAGAGCACCCATTCTTGTCTTCACTTTGTCACATATAGTATCATTAATGGCCTTTTTGAACAAAGATATTTGTTTCTCATACAAACATACATTTCTTAGCATATTGAAAAAAACCCACTACCATTTAAAGAAGATCTTTCACTTTCCCAAATCCTACATGTTACAGCTTCATTTAGCTACATAGTAAATACGGTTGAAAAAAAGACCTAAGTCCATCAACTTCAACCCTTCTACCTAACCTTCCCACTCTTGATCCAAAAGAAGGGAAAAAAAACCTGATTAAGCTACTTCAAATTCTGCCATCAGGGGAAAAATTTCTTCTTGACTCCAAAAGGCAGTTGGATTTCTCCTTGGATCAAGAAGCTCTAAAATATTAATTCTATTTATAGCCCTGTATGCCATGCCTTTCTAAAATAGTATCCAGACCCCTTTTGAAGGTATCTAATGTATTGGATAACACCACCTGCCTTGGAAGTGAATTCCATACCTTTATTGTCCTCACTGTAACGAATCCCTTCCTTTGTCGTCTATGAAATCTCCGCTCTTCTTTGTACGTTACTGTTAATGAACAGGTCACTGCTTATGTAATGGCGTTTATAGATAAAAATAAAAAATATATACGCATACCAAAAACTCATTTTCTCAAAGTGTACATAATTATTCCTCCCTTTCAATAAGTAGCCGATTGTTCTTCCAGGCAGACTTTATAAGTGAAAGCCTCAGAACAAGAAAATGTATTCTTTTTTTTGCATATCTGAGTTTAAGGTGACTTCTAAACAAACACAGTTCTCTAATATTTAACTTTTTTTTTGCTCCTGGAACTTGAGAAGTTTCTACGGAGAATTTTCCTGTCCCTGTTTAATAACCCCCCCCCCCCGAAAATTAATTTAGGCTGAATAACTAATATACACAGGAATACAGACTCCTCTACTATCCTCTACATTTTAGTGAGCGTCTATTTAACAGCTAAGACTTTATATATTTCTCTTTCATTTCGAAAGCAGGGACCTGTTATGGGGTGGCTAAACGGCTCCATTACTTGGTGATCAGATCGACTTGATTGAAAGCCAATTTTAAAATGTCGTCTGCTTTCATTCTTATCTCCACGTGGCAAGAGTAGATCAAACGCCGTGTTAGGGATTGCTGTGAAAAGAAGACTTTAAAAAATTGTTACGTAAATTGCCCTTAAATGGATCCTATCAAAATGATTAATAATCTACCCCGATGAAGGAGACACATGATCTGTCGCTCGCGTCCCTCCCTTCGCACGCCAGCTCCTGTTGAAAAAGGGCTAAGGTATAGATAGTGTTTTAGAAAAGTGTTTTTAGGAGCATCATGTTACCCAAATTATTATCTTCTATTAAAATTATTGATCTGCTTAAGCTTGACAAACCTGTTGTTTTTTTTTTTTTTGGATTTTTTATGTGTTCTAGTAACATGATGCCTGTATTTTTAGTCTTTTTTTAGTCTCTTTTTGTGGCTTCAATAAGTGTTTCCAACACTATCTAGGATAGTAAACGCAGAGATTTTTGTTTATCCCTACACCAAAACTGTCTGGTTTTCATTAGTTTTTAATAAACGTTGTCTTGCAACGAAGCTCAACAAACACACATTAAGATCTAAAACTGGTGCAAACATACAGCTGTGTGACAAAAAGAGACGGGAAGCAGGGCTGCAAAATCCAGAGATTTTCACTGTTGTTGGAATAAGTGTTTATTGGAAGATCATGAATGGGAAGGAGGAAACGCAGATAAAAGAGAAGGGAAAAAGAAAACTTGACATAGAAGAAGACTTTGATCTCTTGATCTAGCCAGTGCTCCAGGGCAAATTATAGAGGATTGTTAGGAATACAGAAAAAGATCTCTGGGTCTGAATTCTTTCAAGACCACATTAAGTATCTTGTAAATAGATGAAGATTATTCCCATTTGAGGGGTATGTACGAAGGGAAATAACAACAGAAAGAGCTTGTGAATATATCATTTTTGGAGCAAGAAAAGGACCACCAGTGGTCAACACTCCTGACGGGCAGTATATTTATAAATCTGTACCATCGCTTAACATTAAACTGTACATTGGAAACGTTTAAACATTAATTACTTATAGCTTGGAGAGAGGAGACTTGATTGTGCTGGCAATGTTCAATTTTGACCAATACTTTTGACTTTTTGTGTAACAGTGAGTTCTAAAACAAGTATATATTTTCTGGTGGCATTCACAACCATTTTAACTCATTAATTTCACTATATACAGTATTAAGGGAAAGTCCTGTGAGTTCCTCCTTAAGGATGGCCAGACAAATCAATCAGAACCCAGATTCATCCGTCAGACTTCCAGATAGTAATGTGGGATTTATCACTCAGGAGAACACGTCTCCTCTGCTCCAGAATCCAGTGGCCGTGCGCTTTACACCCCTCCAGCTGCTGCTTGGCATTGTGCACAGTGACCTTCAGCTCGCGTGAAGCGTCGTCTACTTCTAGATGCTTCCACTTCACAGCAATAGACATTTCAGGAACGGACTTGTAGCAAATGTGGCTTCCGATGGCAATTAAAGTCACTGAGCTCCTCAGTATGACCCGTTCTACCGCCAATGTTTGTCTATGGATATGGCTGCCTATGTGCTTGATTTTATATGCCTGTTAGCAATGGGTGGAAACACCTAAATTCAATAATTAGTAGGGGTGGCCAAATATTTTTTGTTATTTAGTATATTTTTGTTAATACTGATTCTATTACATTATTTTAAGCACCAAAGTATAAAACCAGGAAATTTTAAAGGAGACTCTCCACTTATCAGCGTGTATCAGTTTACATTCTGTATGCTAACATTTATTCTTTTGTGTATTCTTTTTCAACACGCGCTTGACCTCCACTTCCATCTTCTTTATTTATTTTACAACCGGTGCAGGAATCAGCAAGAAAGTGTCAAAGATCTTTTGATAACTGCATTTTAAACATTTTTTGACTTGCATGAGGTGGAAGTTGACTTATATTCAGGAGCCATCTGCTTATCCAATCCATGTTTAGATTCCTTTAGTTTATTAACCTCTGCCATATCTGCTGGGAGGCTGTTCCAAATCTCCATTACCCTCTCAGTGAAGTAAAATTTTCATTACATCTAAGACTCTGCCCCCCTAATTTTAGATTATGATCTCTTGTTCTAACTTTTCCCTTCAGTTTGATGGTTCTTTGTATTACCTTCCCATATCTGTGAAAATATTTGGACAATCTCTCTTTTTTATGCAGAAGTGCTATGACATCATAAGAGGGTTAGCCCTGTGTTCCATGAACACTCATGTTTTGATACGCTAAGAACAGATTCAAATGAACACACACAAGAGGTTACATTTAAAAAAACAAAAAAAAACAACATTTATTTAAGTTATAACAGAAAACAGCATATTGACAATGAAGGGAAAAAAATCCTTGTAGACCCCACCACGAACCTACAGCCTGATCCTAAACTTCCTGCCTAGCGATCCAGAGGAAGGTGAAAAAACTTGGGGGGCAAAAGGTTGTCTCTGTTCCAAGTAAAAAATTCTTCCTGACCCCTTGAATAGGCGATCGGCACGTTTCACACTAAAGAACAGAATAAAATGGTAACCAAAAAAGTAAATGTCCCCGGATCGAAGAGGGAACGCAGATCCTCACAAACATTCATCAAAAGCTGATAATGAGCTGTGCTGCCCGAGAGCGAGACGGACGGATCCCCCAAACCCTAACTGGAGTCGCTGGTTGTCTAAATAACTCAGGACTCTTTCGCCCTAACTGAGCTCACACACTGCCGGCTCCGGCTTTTACAGCTCCAGCCTATTATGACACGGCCAAGCTTTATGATGTAATGTGGGTGTGGCTCTAACAAGCTTCATATGGAAAACCTGCTTATATAACTCCAGCCTATTATGATACACTGAGCTTTATGAGTTAAGGTGGGCGTGGCTTCAACTAAAAAAAATAGTATGCATGTGCTGTTGTTTTAACTCATTGTTGCCCAGTTAATAACCAATGTGGTGGATTCAGCTCTCTATAGCTCTGTATGGCTCTAGGACTCCCTACACAAACCCACAAATTAAATTGTGTTTTATAAATAAATATTTAACAGAGTCTGGGCCCAGCTTCTTCCTTTATTTCTATATTACAAAAGCAGAGCAACAACGTTTTGATTAAATCAAATAAATCTTTTAGATCAAAACTTACTGTTTATTTCACTGGCATATTTTCCATACTGTGTGTGTGTGTGAGTGTACGTGTATTACTAAGCTTAGAGTGTAACCTGAGATTAGACATTGTATGACAATCCCAACATGCTTAGTGACAAATTCTGGTGGATGATGGGACATGTACTGTATCATCATATGTTTGACTGCTTGAAAGACAGATTCAAATCAATTTACAAACATTTGAAGCATGTTTTATAGCTTCCTATATAGTGTCCATTTGAATACGCTCCAAAAAAAAGTGAATCGTGTGTTGCATGCACTTAGCAAGCTGTTATTGTCTGTTCTTTCAAAGAGCCAGCGTCATGCATTTACAAAGTATATGGCAGCTGCAAACTTAAGAGAGACTTACTGTATATCTATGGACCAAGCAATTGTCTCACTGAATAAATGCAGAAAACTACTTTAAATAAAAATGTCAAAATTTCTGATTTCAAAATCAGGATTACGGACGAAAAAAATACAACAAGATCTGAATGTGTTTTTGCTTAAAAAATACACAATATGAAAAAAATAAAATAATAATATAGGAATCATGTTTTATTATCGGTAAACAAGTTCTAATATTTAAAGTAGGTTAAATAATGAAGTACAGCAAACCAGAATTATGTGAATATGTGATTGTTCAGACTTTAAATCCATTCTAAAATTGCTTTTTAGTATCCGACAGAAAGAAAGCTTGCTTTGGCTGTTTCACACGATAAGTAAAATAGACAGCTGGATTGAAAAGTAAAAATGAGATAATACCCCCATGCTAAGTGATCTTTCAGGAAACAACTTTAAGTTAAAGGTCATTTGTACACTTATTAGAATAAATACACCAAGCTTTTCCTAAGGGTCTGAATTTACTAAGCGCTTAGATGAAACAACCCAGGGAAGCTGTCCGCAGTTACCCGTCCACCTCAATTATAATCATCAAACCTGAGAAAAGTTCAGAATCAGATGACCCTGAGACTCTTCTAAATATGAAAACTTTTAATAGTTCATTCCAAATTTTATATTTTAGTGTCTCATTAATACAGACACCTAGTATTTATAATAAGGGGGACTATGAAAACCATTAGTTATCAAGAAGTGAAGATATTCTATGATTATGCCCATTTACCCTGACAATTCCCAACAGATCAATCCATCGAACTTAGAGATCACCTTACCCATTTCGAAGCAATCTGTATTCAGACACGGCATTTCAGCTGGGGGTAAAAAACACTCCTTCTTGGGTCAACACATTACTGAGAGACAGCTCCTCCTCAGGAATCGAATCGACCGCTGACAATAATCTATAATACTCATCCTCCCCGTCTAGTACTTTGACTTGGCTGAAAGAAATGTAAAGACAACACATTAACATCCGGTGGATCCGACTTCCCATAGTTGTCGTGACTTGCAAACCAGTCTTTATAGCTGGGAGAGGACCAGGGCACTCGCGTACCTAAAGGCATTTTCATTAGTGACTCAATATAAGTGACAAGGAGGCATTGACAATTTTATCCTACCCCAACTTTAATAAAAGTTCAAAAAATAAAAAATCCATTACTCCAACTTTAATAAAACCAAGCTTTAATTTTTTGCCATACTTTGGATAGCCTCTAGATCTAAATGTACAACACAATTTGAATAAGTGAGATTTCTTCACCAATTCTGATTTAACGTAATAATAAAGCTTTAGCTATAATTAGTTTGGGGTGGCAAAAAAAAATAGTAATGTTTCAAATTGTCTAGGGCTTAAAAATCTGTCCTTCCTCTATTTAGACAGACATTTTTGAGCTCAACTATTGTGCATTAAAATAAAAGCTGAACCAAGCATACCATGTCCTAGCTATGACTTCTCCCTATTCTTGCCTATCCCCATCACTAAATTACTATTATTTATGTACATGGAGAGGCAATGATAGTATTTATGTTTGAAAGTAATTCCAGTCTGTTCCATGTTTTATAAAATATAAAAAAACAAAAGTGTCTTGCTGAACCTTGTACCTACAAACTATAACTTTACTAAATAAGATATCATTATTTGAAACCTATTTGGAAAATAAATTAAGAATGACTCTCCCTAAATACATTTTAAATACTAAAATACTTTATTAACAATTATCCTTTATAGAGATATGCACTTCTGTGATGTCAAAAACTTTTTTGATTGTAAGCTCTGTTGAACAGACTTCCTCTCTTAATGTCTGCATATCCACTTTTTACCTATTTTCTATAATGCCTGTAGAGCGGCTATGTTTCTGTATATTTAACTATGCATTTAACTATTCTTCTTGTATTAAAATGCCTACACAGGGCTTGTATTAAACATAATCTTTTTTTTTTTTTACAAAGGGATTTTGGTTTACAGTTGTTTAAAATCATGATAGATATTTACCCAAGTTTTCTCGGCTTCCTCTTGCTCCCTTGATATTCTAGAGTTCCCTGCGGGAAGGACCAAGAACACACTTTCAGAAGCTAAGCAGGGAGTTGTTAATTTTTAATTCAAAGTGATTTTGTGTTGAATGCAAGCAGATGCTGATAATATCACAAGTCAAAGCATAATTTTTTTGATCAAAGGGTTCAAGCGAGCTTGATGAAGCATGCATGTTGCTCTTCTTTGATAAACCACATCAATTATTCACCGTGAAAGAAGACATCCTGATATGAAAGGAGCTGATAAAGGGAATAGGCACATGTTCAACCACTGCTATGTTAAGTGAGGGGATGGAGAAAAGGAATTGAGAGGTTAAGAAAAAGACAGCGTTTTGGAGAAACCCTTAAATGAAAATAAGATATATAGACAATATAAGACAATATAGCATATTGGTCCAAGAGAAGAGTCTTGAGTTGAGGTTGACACTTTGTAATAGGCCAACATAGGAAACAATTTAAAGTCACGTAAGTTTCTGGAGACATCAGAGGTATCATCTTCAGATGTTATCAATTACATTCCATCTGAAGAAAAGACTTCTTCTTTTTCTTCAGAGTTATGTAACCTTAGAGGAAACACTTACTATTAGATATTTATGAGCAGAGACAATACATAGAGAATAGTATATTATATGTATGTACATGTGTTAGTGGGGCTAAATTGTTGTAATGTAATCTAATCTGATTACAACCAGATTCCTAAACATTCAACTGGTCTGTAAAGAGCGTAAGATTGTGGAGAAGCCATGCGTTCGGTAACAGCACTTTAAAATGTAATTTTACTCTTAAGAAATAAAGTATTAAAAGTAACGTTTGCACAATTGTTCCTTTAAGGGGTTAAGAGGAATCCCCTTTTCAGTGACGGTCAGACAGCCCTTTATGTAAACAGTCAGCTCCTATACAGCCGGAGACTGGACGGGAGCGGAGAAGATGCCCAGAAGCATCAGTAGGTAAATCAAGGGAGAGATTTCTGTTAATCTTTTAAGCGAACTTTCAATATAAGTAATGTTTGCTTTATCATCATTAAAAAAAAAGATTAGCCCCACTTTAAACATCTTTCCACCACCATAGGTGATACTAAGAGAGCACCAAAATTGTTCTACGTTCTGAGATTGCAGTTCTAAGATTGCAGAACGTTTAATCAGATCCTTGATTGTGAATCAAAAGTAAGGTGGTTGATAATGTCTGTAGAACATACATTAATCTGATTGTAATAGAAGCTGTCCTCTGGGCTGTTTAGAGTTTTCGGTTGTTGGCAACGTCTTCGGGTTGTCCTTTGTTTCTTCTCAAGATACTTCTCGGAACCTGCCATAAAGGGAAAGTCTAACTTTAAATGCATCTGAATATTACAACACTCTGCAAATTACTATATTCCTGTGCAATTAATACGTAGTCTTCACATTGGAGGAGCCACAATGGAAATACATATTTTCCATAAAACAAAGCCAGAATTCAGGGCATGCCCAGCCAATACTATTCAAAAACACCTATCTAAGGCATGGACATTGGCGATTCTGTCACACTATATGGCCAGATATTGCTTAGCCCTCCACTACGTCAAAGTACCCCAGGTTTGGTCAGTCACATCTAATTTTACATGGCTATAGTGGTTATCAAGGTTCTGACCAAACCTTGAGGTTGAGCAGCCCCTCCGGCCACACAGGCGCCTCATTAATGGTGTCCAGAGAAGGTTGTAAATTGCTTAAAAGTCTCATTGGGTTAAAGTGCAGTGCAGTCACACTGATTCAATTTTGATTAGGAGTCTGGGTGCGTTTGCCTTTTGTACTTTTTGTACATATTTTACATGCAGATTCGTACTCTTGCACAAAGCAGTAAGAATAATTGATTAGTGTTCGGGGTCATTCTAGGCCACATATTGTACATAATGAACTGTTTGACATTGTATGGTCAGGAAAGATTGTGATGACCCTAAACGATGACACAATAGCAGTTATTAAAGGAGCATAATTCATTCTAGTGTCATAGGTGCAGAACTCTATTGCAGGCATTGTGCAAGTGGTACACTGAACGTATGACACAATCAAAACTTCGTATATTATGAATACCAAAAGGTCAGTTATGTTGTCTGGTTATTTTAAGTAGGAAACTACGTGTCCAAGCTTCCCATCATTGCCTTTCGCTCACAAAGCTTCTCACCAGTTTGAAAAGTGAGAGCTCAGTGTGAGTGTATTCTCAATCTCAGCTTCCAGCTGTACTTGCTTCTGGCAGCCGCAATGATGTCATCAAATTGCAGTGATTTGCAATTGCTTTATGATTACCTGTCATCAAATAACTTATTTCAATGAATATTCAGATTTAAAAGGGGCAGTTCTGGTTCCGTGTTAAGTCTTCTTAAGGGAGTAGATTAAAGTAGTAAAAAATACGGACCATTCCTCATCATAATTATAGAATGCCCAACTATTAAACCACGTTACTGACTTATGCGCACATAAATCCTCTACAATTAAGAAAAGTTTCTATTTGCCTAATGAGATTTGGGATTACAAAGCAGATGTGATATCACATTTGAGCATCTGGACATCCTAAACAGCTGCTCTGCCGTGTAAAACCAGACGCTGATCTTAGATGAGGAGCTCATCCAAAAGCTAGGAGCTGGAACTGGGGTGGATCGATACATTTGTCCGGATGTAGTTAAATGGCTTTGCCATTCCAAAATGTTATAAAAGCCACTTCTACTTATATTCAGAAACTGTTTTAAATGAAGATAACATACAATGCAGAATTATTTAACATGAAAGTGACTATTAGAAGCACTTCTAATCTGATTATTACCCAATTAAAAAGATAAGATGAATAATCACAAAAAAGTGATATAGGTTGTGGGATCTCAGTGCGCTTATTTCGACCAAAGCACTTTTTGAATCTTAAATATGATGTTTAACTTGCTATTTCAAATAGATAGCCTTTATTGCCATAGTGAGATAGTAGGTGTTTAGGGTGCTTAATGGGGGATTGCCACAGATTTTAGCTTAACTAAATTCATATAATAGGACTACCTATAACTATAACAGGGAACCTGCCAGGTTAAGCCACCCAGAGCCCCCGCTATTCTGGAGGAATGATTTCATCTCGTATGTTAAACATTAGCAGATATGTATTTTTGAGTTTCCACATCAACAACCAGTCGGCGGGTGCATTTGTGTTACTTGGCAATTTAGTGTTCCCGGGAAAAAAATGAATGGTTTTCATTATTAAGTATTATTTCTGGAGTTGGAGCATTCACCGGTGCTATAAGTGGCAGGAGATGCGTTCAGCCCCTCTGTTTATGCCAAGTGGTCTAATGTCCGCCCCCCCCTCCAATGGAATATGAAAGTGGTGCAAGAATCAGCTCTGGAGCTGCAGCTTCTTCTGAAGGTAAATGCTTTGGGCTGTCTTCCAGACTGGTTACATAAATATATTAAAGTACATACAAAGTACTTAAATACATGTTCCTCATTGATGGGGCTGCATGGGACACTAAATTCATATAATAGTCTACCCCTAAATCTAAATCTATGTAGTTTAATGTTGAGTTTTGCATTGCTAAAAAGGTTTACTGTGATAATTAACTCTTTTCTGGAAGATGTATTTATGGTTGGCCCGTGAATCCAGTACAGTATTGTAAAAGAAGTCCATGTAATTCAGACAAAGTGGAAATTTCCATATATATGTTTATGAGAGCATGAGACTCATTACATTTGGAGAAATATAAGTATTTTTCATTTTTTTCTCTATGCTTGTTCCCTATACACTATTGTTCATGTTATTTAAATGAAGACTGGGTTGCTCTTTAATTAGAATTTGATACAGTATTAATATTCCTATTTATCTTTAGCATGTCATTTTGATTATATTCCCACTGCTTTTGATCTTAATATTTTTAAATATATTAATCAGAACAGACATTTTATCCAGACAAAGTTTTGTACCACATCTGATTAATGCTGGAGGCAAAGAGAAATCTTCTGGGCTAGTAAAGACACTGAAACCCACGCATTACCATTATTGGTACATATAAACACAGACATTTTAATATAATATATATATTTCATTCATATATATATATATATATATATATATCTATATATATATATATAGATATATATATATATATATATATATATATATCTATATATATATATATACGGTATATATATATATATATATATATATATATATATATATGTTTTTTATTATTATTATTTTTTTTTTATTCCAATACTTGGCATAAGAAATGAAATAGACAAAAAATGGCAAACTTCTTAAAAAATCTGATTTGCATGCACAAGCTTCAACTTAACAAAATACTAGAAGCAATTGTCACCCAATAAGTATCTTTAGAATCCTAAAAGAGAGGCTGTCTCTCTCAGCACTCCAGAGACTACGTGGCTCAACTTGTGCTCTCTTTTGATAATGTTTCGACTGAAGAAATATCGGTTGTTGGGTACTTGGCTAACGCACACGGCACCTTTCATTATGTGTCCAGATCCTGCCTCCTGCAAGCCTTTTGGGGACAGACCCCTAGCACGGCCATGTCGACTACCTGTCTCCTATACCGTGAAGTTCTCCAGTATGCTTAATCATCATTTGGTGGATGTGTAGGTACCTCCAACAGAGGAGATATCAAATTCATTTGCAAAAACAGCAAAAAAAAGTGTGTAAAAAATGCCACAAAGAAAGCAGATTTGGAAGGGTGTGTGATGTAAGAGTAATTAATTTACAATAAATAAAAAATTTGGTGGGATTTTATCTTCAAAGTATGGATCTCAATCTACTTTGGACACTTTAGAGATAAATATGTTGACAAAGTTTTTACAAAAATGAATCGATTATACCTTGGATTGTAATTCATTTTTCTCTAATATTTTTTGTTATGTTAGGCTCATGGTAAAGTGTTGCACCGAATGAATCCAGATTTTGTGCTTTTTGTGAAATTGCATGTTTCAGCGTATTAGACAGAAATATACTGATGTAAAATTGTTCTTTGGTGTTCTGATCCATAGAGGTTATTACACGGAATATTGTACCTGTACTTAATCTGGACCCGCTGCTTGATAAGCGATGATTTGCAGTCACTCGCGGTGTATTCTCCAACATGTTTGTATTGCTCGTATGTGACAATGGCGACTCCTGAAATCAAATAAAAAAAGAAAATGCCACCATAAAAAAATGCTGTAAATGTAAAAATGTACTGTTTAGAACGTTCGAATTAATGGAGTTCTATTATGTTTTATTGAACTTTTAGTACCTATTTTTTTCAGATTATACAAGGGAAATCGACAACTAAAAATCTGACGGAACTACTAAACCTACTGCAGCTGCTGAAGCCTTTACTTACAGATGTACTGAAACATCAAGGTTATGTATAAAGAAACAATGTGTTATAACATAAGAAATGGGGCAATTGCCATGATAATTGCTCCACTTTCAGAATATCTCTTTATAGATAACCCTCGTTGATTCACTCAAGAGGATTGGGAATCACTATATCACTCTTTAGTGACACTAAATCCCTAGTAAATGCATTGATCAATATATTCAGTTTATACACTCCTCTGCCATCAGAAAAGAGACATATACTAATATTCTAATATTACGCTGGAGAGAGGGATCTGCTTGCACGCAGAAGCATGCGATACCATGCAGAATGCCCTCGTACTAACCCACTGTTAAGAGCTATATACATTTGTTAGCATGTCACCGAGCACAATGTACAGTTAATTAAAAGTTATGCTAAGCAACAAAAAAATTGGATAAAATTAAACCAAGCAATCCAGACAGGCTTTTTTTTTTTTTTTTTTTTTTTTAAATCATACCCAACTCTCCATATTGTGAAAGAGGTTATTTATTTAATCATCATCTTCTAGCTGATCTACAATGAAAGTTCTTCAGTATTTCCCAATTTAGTACATCTTCCCAAGAAGATAAATGTATTAGTGAATGGGTCAATCTGACTGGAGATTGGGTCCATCCTGCAAATATTAGTCCACCAGTCCCATTACCCTCATACAACCCTGGTTCTGGCTAATAATACTGTACATTTTTAGCATATACAGGAGCCGAAAGGATTGTCCTCGCTTAATCTTTCATTTCTAGTGGCCTTCCTGGCCGTAGATTACGCAGAGGAATCATATTTTACAATTCTTCCCGACTACCCCGTGAACTATCCACCTTCGAATTGCCACTTTGGAGTGATCTCCCTAGCCTCTAAAATACAGGAAGGGGTTAAATAAGGCTTAACAAACATTTTGTATCACAATGTGTCTTTTTTTTAATAATCTGCTCTTTTTAAGGATATTTTTATGGTATGGAAATCAGAGTTTGTATTACGCTCTGATTTCTCCCATGCTCTGTTTGTATTAGCAAAAAAAGCTATAGGAAGGTATTAATCTGCTTAACATTTTTTAAGTACATCATCCAAAGGATTTTGTGGGTTTTTTTTATTTTTTTTTTAATCTTACATATGCTCTGCAGAGTTACTGGCGGGAAAAAAAAAAAAAAAAAACTGTACATTTTCTTCATTTCATCCTTTCAACATCAAATGGTAAGCAGCAAAAATTGGATCAGACTTCAAAGAGCGCGCTATGCTCCAAGTCACAGAGCGGTTCCTCCATTTCACATATTGAATTCGAGAAGGATATCAAAGTGCTACCATAGAACCTCAGGTCTTTACCGAAATAGAGGCTGTAACATCTGTAGCAAAGCGAAGTGCAGAGACACACCACCTCGGGGAGCAGCTAGCGTTTATTCTTGGCAGCAAATTTCCAGCCTTTTGATTTTCTCATTCACTGTACCTCCCTGTCTTTCCACAGAGCCGAAGTTCTTAGCAAGCAGGCTTTTGTCTCGGAAACTTCAAAACATAACTAACGGTTTCATGTTCGCAGGGCCCAGCCAAATAGCCATGAACGCGTTTCGGAAAAGGAGACCCAGGAATGCCGGGTAACAATACCACGTTACTTTAGAGGCTACATGCAAGAATACCTTGTCTGTCGGATTGTCCGTGCCGTTCGATTCGGTGAAATAGCCTGTATCGTAATCCTCCTGCCTGTAATGAAGAGAGCACAAAACAACACCTTAAGAGAAACGTACAAAGATAATATATTGTTATTTTTTGGCTTAGTTAAGATTAAGGGTCATCGTTAATTAAAAAGAAATATGCAAGGCTGGTGGTTCAGTGACTCAAGAAATCAACATTTATTAGGACAAAGTAGATACCTTTTCCTCCCAGTTCCTGTAAAGTGCCAGCACTGCAGAACATAATGACTATATATATAAAACAATAAATAATAATAATAATAATAATGTGACTTGACTCTATTGCCAGCCGCCAACCATACAAGTGCCGACAGTGTCCATAACGCTCTGTCGGACGCGCACTTCTGACAGCGAGGATCTGACGGCAGCTGGCAATATAGCGGAGACACATTCAATGAAGCAGGCAGCAAAAGGTTAAATTTCTTTTTCATGTTCATTTAATAAATCTGGGTAGACAGTGGCTGTAAAATCATTTCTTTTAGCATAGATTTATACAGCAGATAAGAATAATTGGGCCCATCCAGTCTGCCCATCTGTTCTCGCGGGAAAGACGGAAATCTTATGTGGTCCTTGGTCTCATCTTCCCTCATCTGACCCTGTTGTTTTAGACTATGACATTTTGGTCGTAACATTTCTCCTTTGAGATAAGCTTCCCTTCTGTAGTTTGTTAAATGTAAATGTAAAGCAGGACTACAGACAATAGATAACTTTAATGCAACATCTCTGATGTTCAAATGAACTGTTGGTCCGCACGAGTACCGATCCTGAGTACCGATCCTGAGTACCGATCCTGAGTACCGATCCTGAGTACCGATCCTGAGTACCGATCCTGCTGTCTTAGCAAGACCTCTGCAAGTTATTTGGTCATTTACTTACCTTCTGCCCCTAGAAGTCCTACACCATGCTAAGCCCAGGTAATAGTTTCAGAAGATTATTTTGAATGAGGAGCTCCATTTAAACCACATTTTTATGGGTGAAATGTCTCCATTTATGCCGTTATGAATAATTACTATTTTGGGGTATTTTCTTTTATAAATAGTTCTATATATACTGCTATTTGTTGGACTTATGCATTTTTCCTGCCCAAGTTAACGGTATAAGTTACATGTATAATTTTTGGGCAACGTCTCTATTTTTTTATTTTTCAATTTTTTTTATTTTTTTTCCTTTTTGTTTTTGAACATCAGACACAAAACACAGAACAATGTATGAGCAGGTCTACTTGCACCTAATTGATTGATTTAAACATACTTTGCACGGCCAAGTTAAATATTTTAACTTGCAAAGTCTTTTTCTTTTAAATGTTTCTATTATATCCCCTCTCTCTTTTTTTTTCTTTAAGCTATACATACTAAACGTCTTTCCTGATATTTTCTATCCTCCAAACCATTTTTGAAGTCCTTCACTGCAAAGGTGAGGATTGACTTCATTATTATCAATAAATAGTGCTTTTGTGTACTTGAATTATTATTATTGTATTATATATGATATGTTTTATATCATATATCTATATATATTTGGCATATACTTTACAACTTTTAATTAGGGCTGGGGAAGTTAATCAAAAATTCTTAGCATTATGTGTTAAAATTGTACAAACTTTAAAAAAAGAGGTTGTATCACCATAGCAACCAATGGAATGGTCCAATAAACAACCCATAATATGTGAAAAAAAACATTTTTTTTTTATTTCCCTGGCATATTAATAATAATGGCAAACATGTATTATGGCACATTTGCAGTGTATGTGTTCATTGAGGGTTAGCGACACATAATGGGATTCATTTACCTTTTACCAATGTTCGGTTTAAAGTTTTCTGGTTCATTGTTTGAAATGGAATCTTTGCAGGCATCCCGCTTATTATTCTTTAATCCAATATAGTTTCTTCGGGCAACATATCCCTTGAAGGCTGAAAATAACAAAAAAGAGGCAATTGTTACAAGGACTAGCCAGGATTATACGATGTATAGAAATGCTGGACAGTTATATATCTCTGATCTCACATGGCAAGAGATTGAAATATCGCAGAACACCATACTGGTATCTTGAGGTTAATACAAGTGGATCCTCTTCCTTTTGTTTCACATATTTTATGTAATTTTACGTAATTCTTTAAATTATTATTTCTAATTTTGTTTTTTTTCTTCTCGAAAAGCGTACCAGCAAGAATTTATTGACATTTCAAGAGGTTGACAGCATGAAACGGCATCTTGTTTCTGGTATATGAAGGGGCCATACCGGACTGGAAATTCTAAAAGGATTGGAGTCAGACCATATCATTTGTGTTGGAAATAATATCTTCAGACCCGTTTGAGCTTTGTATCCGAGGCTCAGTTCAGTACAGTCTTTGTTTGAAATATACACACAAGAGCGACTGTGAGTATCAATCAATCATTGTTCTGTTACGTTAATATTGTATGTAAGTCTCACTGATACACGCAATCTATTAATATCAATCATTTCGATTTTATGGCAGTATGGAAAGGTTTTTTTTTGTATGAAACCATTGTATATGTACCTTGAAAAAGACAAAGTCCATCAAGTTCAACCTTGCTGTTAATACAGAAAAAGGCAAAACCCCCTCAATGAAGCAATTTGTAATTGTGCCTCAACAGAAAAGCGAAATTTCCTTCTTGACTGCAAAACAGCAAAGTGATTTCTCACTGGATCATCAAGCTATAGCTAATCATGTATAGTAATATAGAAATTTAGGTTGAAAAAGAGACACGGTCATTAAGATCAACTTCACTGTTGATCCAGAAGAAGCCAAAAATCTCACATTGGCACAAATACCAAGTATGCCTCCAATGGTGTTTGGATATTTCGTTTTTTGGGCTTGTTCCTTGGACTTTAGAGATGGGTTATCACTGACCATGTTTATTGTATTACCTGATGTATTTCCTCTTCTCTAACCTGTCCTTCTGATTTGTGTATTATCGGTCCCCTCCGCAGGTACCTGCATACCGGACACTCACATCAACTCTGTGCTCCTTGCTATTCAGTCTTGCCCTCAATCATTTATTTAATTTGAGACTACATCATTTCTCAAACGTTCTTTCTTGCAGTTGTTTCTGATGTATTGTGTATATGTGTATGTGATGTATTGTTTAAATATCCTGTGTGACCTCCAGGGGAGGGCAAGGCACCCCCCATGCTCCACCTATGGTTTATCTGCTGGTTAGTTGGGTATTTTGTGTGTTTCTCTGACTAAATGTATTTGGTTAGGTTGCCTTCATTTATCACACAAACTAGATTCATTTCTTAAAATTCTAAGTAATTTTAAGAGTAATACCCAGAAGACAATGTCATAATAGTATGCCACTCCAGTAAGGAAATCCTGTAGTAATCAATCATTTAGACTAGACAGTTGTCACAAAGCCCTCGGATTGCTGCTAAACTGAAAAAGAGAATGTTTTTTTTTTACCATTTTTTGTAGAAAAAAAAAATAGATTAAAAAAATTAACCCGATTATAATCTAATGTACTAATATAATGCTTTCTGATCTGATTAACCCCACATTGGAAAAAGTGGAGCAATTACCTATTTTACCTAACGCATTTTGTGTGTGTCCATGCTGAAACCTTCATTAAATCTATTTGTTGTCTTGTTCCTGCTTTGAAACGTTTTGAGGACCCCTTGTTCCAGGTGGTTTAAAATGCATTGAAATCCTTGCAATACTTTGAATTCTGAAGAGGATTGTTTTAGACATGTCTGCATTATTCGCTGGCCATATGTATTTTTACAGAAAGGGTAATGTGGGTTAGGTTCAGTACCCTCATACCAGGTCTGATCACCATACCTTGCGCTACCATTTGGCTACCTCTGGATGTTTATGCAATAATAATAATAATAATAATTTAGTAAAGTTCCACCATATTCCATAGCATTTAATGGGGTTGACAATTGAGCTGACATAAATGAAAGCATACGGGATTAAGTTAATGAGCCTTGTTTGCCAAGGACAATAATATGTTTTAAAAACCTCTGTTGATCAATGCTAGCTAAGGAGACATCAATAAAATTAACTATTCTGTGATGACTGTTTAATAGCTTATGATCGACTTTTAAAGCACCACCTTGCCACCACCACCAGTTTTGTCAGACAACAGAAGAAAAGACTAAATAGAGAGATATTACCATAGATAATGTAGATAGATAAATGAATAGATAGATAGATAGATAGATAGATAGATAGATAGATAGTGAATAGGTCATGTTTAGATATCTAGAGTCAGCAGTGGAGGTGTTCATGGAGGTATGATCTTGTACATATTCTTGTAACACAATGCCATCAGTCGTCAATGCAGTATTGTGTAGTAGCTACTCTTGATTTGTGTGTATACGTCCATACCCACAGGGAATGTATCCTCCACTAGATTATTTTTCCTTTTTGTCTCCTCCACTTGATCAGAGGGTAGTGAAGTACATAAGCCCACAGAGATCTCTCGACCACCAGCTCATGTATTTGAAAGGCATCTGTTTATTTTTAAAATGCAAATTCATCATTCCCCAAAAGACTGCAATGAAAGAAAAACTCTCACTTAAGAGATTTTCATTAGGGGGGGCCGTGCTCCTGTTTTCAACCAGTATGAGATCAATCGTTGTCAGAACCATTCAACATTCTGAAAGAACACCCTCCCTAAATAAAAGCAGAGTAATCTTTATAGTATAATATTTCACACAGTTCATAGCAATGATCATAAGGGGAAATCAGATGTAGAAAAGCTTGACTTGTAGCCAGATTTCTACTTGGGAGGAATGCCATAGACAACAATTATGAGTGGTCCCCACGCTAACATCACAGTCTTTGGAACGGATTCTGGTGGAGTGGAGGTCCAATAAGGTTAATACCACACTTTGATCTCTGTCAAAGCGTACCAGCAAGAATTAATTTACATTTCGGATTAAAAAGGTTGACAGCATGAAAAGGCATCTTGTTTCTGGTAGGTGAAGGTTCCATAACAGACTAGAAATTCTAAAAGGAAGTTCTAAGGGCAACAGGGGATAAACCCCCACTTAGGATTTTACTGGGTAGAAGATAAAAGGGAAACAAATTAATATATGAGCTGGTTTGTAGAAACATGTATGACAAATGTTTTCTAAATAGTCAAGACATTTCTTATATGCTAGGCTTTGAGTCACTGTACCACTATCAGTATGTAGATGATGTTAATGTAAATGCATTACTATTTACATTAAATGGTCAGAAGGTTATATTTAGAAGATGCATCCTATAAAGACTACAAACATTCAGAAAGCATCTCATTACAACAAAAATAATAATAACTCGCAGGAGTGGCTCTATAGTTTTGGGTGCACAAAGTAGAGAACGTGTCATCCTTCCAACATTTTAGGTGCCCAAATTGTGATACCTTTGTTGGCGAGAGGTGAGGAGGTGAGTGAATGGACCTGGGAGGGGAATGGCCAGACCTCAGAGGTGGGTGGTTGGTGTGCCTTGCAGTCCTCAGCAGTAGAGTGTTGTGAGGTGGTCATGGTAGAGCTGCAATGGAAGTCTGTGCTGCAGCAGTACAGAACATCATTGATTTTACAGCTCCTTGGTCAGTGAAGATCAGAGGAACTGCCCAACTGGCCTGCAAAACTGGAACATCAGGGCAGCTAGGTGAGACAGGGGGACATTGGCCAAAAACCTGGACACTTGGGATACAATGAGAGTTATCTGTTTCCCCTAGCTGGCCTTCATTGGGAAGAATTGGACAAATTTTGTATATAACACACGGTCTGAATAATTTATTTTGGATGCTTCCAGCCTAATGAGTACCTACCTGTTGTATGTAATGTAACTGTTCGCCGTGAAGGATAAAAAACAGGTGACAATTGGTGCCTAATTAAGCCCACAATGGGAACCGGATCTCCCAGTCTTTATATTCAAGGGGGCCCCCTCCCAGAAAGCATATGCAATCCCTTAATTTCCTCCCCATTCCCAAAGGCCTGCAGGAGGGCTGGATCTTCGTGGTTTGTTCATTACTTCGGCAACTCTGTACAATCATCTCCTGTAGAGAAACTTACTTGCATAGTGACTGTGAAGACAGTTTTTTCATTTTTATCATTCAATTAACCACTGCACCAGAGGACAGATGTGTGGCATGGTAACTTTACAGTCGCCTTACAGAGGATAGACACAAAAGATAGATGAATTTATCCTCTGCGGTGACGCTGTTGTGTTACCATGATGTCCTCCATTTCACCATGTGTATTAATGATCGAAATGGAATCCTTGTCCACAACGTGAGAAGCATTAGTTTAGATTAGAAAGGAATTAGAAATGAGACAACATTAATCTGGAGTATATCGCTCCAAGTCCAAAAAGGGGTAAAATGACTGGCTCCTCTAAGGAGGTAGTGGAACTAGAGCTTTCATACAAAGCGGTAGGGAATATATATATGAATAATTAGTGATATAATGTTGAGAAAAGCATACTTAAACTGTGATTGATCACTGATTAATGTTTTGTGCTAAATTGGTATATATTTTCTCCATTGGCATTTATGTGAAATTTATTTGCTCCATTATATAACCACATAATGATTTATTTGCTGTTCCTTAACAAAGCCTCATATCCTCCAGGCACAACTTAAATTCAGCTTCCCAGTTACGCAAATTCATTTCCTTAACAAGAGTAGCTTGGGGGAAAATTATGTTTTCAGGCAATGGGTGATGCTATTTAAAAAGGGAATCCACTCCACTAAATCATGCAGAATTTCTTTAATTCTGGTCAATGTTCCCTTGTAGGAAATGGAAATGCAGTAAAATGACAAAAACAGGGCATTAGCTGCTAGTTTTAGAAATGATTACATAAGCATGAATTTCTTATTTTATTTTCAATGTAAATTATCAAAAGTGGAAACTTATATTTTTTCATATCACTCATTACCGTACCTGGGAACTCTTTGGGTTTTGCCTGGAGACTCCGGGTGAAGTGCCACCTTTCCGGGTCTCCAGGTAACTGCACAAAATCTTGGGGTTGCGGGAGCAGCGCTTAGGCACAAACCCCGCCCATTTCCCCCTCCTACCCCTTATAGAATGAAGACGTTTTGGGTTAGCCCTGCCTGCAACATCATTGGCCCTGTCTATTCATGTCTGTGGGCCCGCCCACTTATGTCAAGGGACCCGCCCACCTGTATCCCGAAGTGGGAGAGCTCTGGGTAGCCAGTGCCAGGATGTTCCCATGTATGCTCATAACTCATTTTCTTTATCTTTAAAAGATGCCGTCCCTACTCATGATCCATCTGTTGCAGCTCTTTATAAATATCCCATATTTACAGTAAAGGAGCACATTGTGTTCAGAATACACATGACATATTTTTGCGGCTTTAACTCAAGCAGCTTTAATGTTCCAAACCCTAGCACAGCTAAAGCATGTGGATGTTTGATACTAAAAAAAGTATAGTTTTAAACATGAGAGAAAGATTACTATATAAACCTATAAATGGTGGGAATTTTCTTAACACAAAGGTATCAGGTCTCTGACATCTGGACAGTCACTAAGCATTGTGTAGAGCTTTGTTCTGCACCTGCAAAGTTAAGCAGCACAGTGGGCTATAAAGTTGGTTGCTATTTAATCTAGGTTCTAGATGACACCTTCTTAGCACAAACATTGTTATTACCTGATTGAATGACAGTTGCTGCTCCATTTCTCCTGGCCCTCAATTCCTGGAAATTCCTTCGGGCGTAATATCCTCTCCATGCTAGAATTTTAAAATATATATCATCAGTTTAGTTAAGGGCTAGTCAAGTTAAGGGTGCAACTTGACAAAGCAGACTTGACTGGGGTTGTATGTGTCACATGGTAACACTCAAAATAAACTCACTAAAATGCAAGTTGTTTGCGAGTGTCTGTAATAAAAACTCACATGTCCTCACCTGAAACATGCAAGATTTAGAAAAAACATCACCGCAACTATAAATGATTAAAAGATAAAATAAATAATAATAATAAAAAATACTAAATGGGGGCTCCCAGGACCCCTATGAACTGGGGAGGTGGGGCAGTGATCAAGCACCTCTTCCCCCACCCAATGCATGGGTAAATTAAATAACCTAAAAGGTATCAAGTATACCCCTGCCTGATCAGTGGGTGAGGGGTAAACATGTATACAATTACTGTATGGAAGGAACATACTCCAAGCTATGCTTCACCTTCACAAACATCGCATTCCGGGGGGTTAAGAATAAATTAAATTTTCTATGTGAACATCTATGCCCCTCTCAGCCCATTGTATGACCCCATTCCATGCCTCTCCCACTCCTTCCATCCACACTCTTTGTACACCTAGGAACAATTCATATATATTGCTTCTTTAAACACAAATACATAGTTTAGTTTAAAGCATAACTTTACATCAATTTACCTGACTGAATGCATGTGGCACTCCTGTCCCTCTTCTCTTTCATGCGCTTGTATCTCCTTGCTCCGAGCCATCCCTTGGTGTAAGCCTGCATCACCACCACTCTGCCAATAACTTCCCGTAACAAGAGGTTCAATTGCTCAACATGATAGTATTTTAGGAACACCTAACACAGGGAATATTGTTAAGGAAGCATAAGGTTCAATGCAGAAGTAATTTAACTTCAGTTTCCAGAAGATTTATTCCAGGCCATTTATTCATAATATTTTTTTTGCTGTAAGGTGGCATTATATTTATATAAAAACATGTATTTTTACAAATACTTCGCAGCTGTCTATAGCATACTTAAAACATTTGTTCACTAACAATAGTTACGCACATCCCCTGCCCTTTACCTTAGATTTGCCTAGGACCCACTTGTCGAGTTTTGCCTTTTCTAGAATCGCTTTACAACTTTCTTTTGTTGCCGGTGGGTTTTGATGTGCTTTAAAGGCAAGATAATAATACCTAGAAAACAAAGAAATAGAAAAGGATAGCTTTAGCTTATGTCTAAGAATCGGTTTCTTGGTACAGTTAAAGTAGATGAAGAATTGACCTTTTCTTTTCCCTTTTTGTCAAATAAATTTCACTTAAGCTGAGATACAGGTTACGGCGTAATACTGGATTTCCTTCCTCTCTTTAATAATGGCCGCTATATGGTGGGGCAGTAGCTCATTTACAAACTAATGGTTGAGTGATTAAACATCTTAGTACCAAACACAATACTATTGTTATAATAATTATTTTCCAACGAGGGCTAGCTAAAGAGTAGCACTACTAGGTTCACACAAGAAGACCACCTGGAAATGAGATCATTGAAAATAATGACAGCCCGAACAGCTGCTCTATATAGTAATATCTACTGTACCCTTTTCAGCTTTCATTGATAAATGTTAATTCTCTTTACCCCTGTGCCGGCATGTGCTCAGATGTCTAACTAGTAGTTTATAAAATGCAACTGTCAAAAAAGAATTGTTTGAAAATTCCAGGGGAAATCTGCTTGCTCATCTATTTTTGTTGTTCCGCAGCTCAGAGGGATCAAAGTGCCAATTAAGTTTCAGGCTTAAGAATCCTTCACATCCTTAGATTTACCACAAGGCGCTAGCTTGTGTTCATTCTTACCTAATGGATTTTTGAATATGAACAAAGAACTGTCAATCTGTTTACCATTTGATGTCTGCCTTTAAATATTTCAAGCTTTTCATGGACCATCAACTAATGTGTTTATTCCCAATATTTCATTTAAAGAAACATCTTCAAACTTTAAAAATGGCCACTCTTACATACAGAATTATTTTGTACAGTTTCAAGGTCGTGGACAAAAACTTTCCTTTTCGTTCTAAATATTTCTTATCGTGTATTTTTTGATAATAATGTTATATTTAAAGTCACTTGAAAGCCCTCACAAGAAAATAATTTGGAACGGATGCCACAGCAGGATTTCCAGCTTCTAAAAATATCTGTTTCCAACACTCACCTGATTAACCACTCAAACTCTGGCAAGTGCAGCTAGAGACGGTGGCTGCTCTTTATTATAAACAGGTGGACTTCCAATATTATATATATAATAATTTACTGCTCCAGTATTGTATGTAATCATCTTTAGATAGGCTTATTAAGTAACTCATTGAACTTTAGATGTACAGTTTGAGAAAATGAAACAGTCCACATTGAATTGTTTACATAGAAGCCCTTAGGGAAAATAAATGATATAAACTCTGAGTACAATTCAGTGACCCGTCTGAACCTAGATTTCAACACATACTGTAGGATAAAAAATATGCTACAGCTACACTACATTATATGCCACTGAACGAGGATCATTCATAGTCACTTCTTACCCAATGATATATTGTCACTTTCTTCCCAACATTTGATACATTTTTAGAACTTATTTATATCAGTTGACACATTATTAATAGCAGAAGCAAAATATACTCATTAAACATAGACATCAAAATAAACACAAACATAAACATTGTCGCATTTGGCTGCATTCATCCACTACTGGCTGCACCATATTGACTCTAATGAGCTGCTGCTGTGGCAGTGACATGTCCTAACATCAATTAGAAGTTTTCCTTTGGTATTATTGGGATCAAAGTGGTTTAAACATGGAATCAGTGCACAAAACCAGTTGAGAGCTGCGCAGACTCTTTACTACCAGGTAAAATGAATTCTTTAACAAAAACATTGATATTGCTTTTCTTTCACTCCAGTATATTATGTGTATTTCACAGTAACCATAATTATTATGTTTTATAGAAATCTGTGGATGGAGCCTTGTCACATACCGTTTCAGAAATTCTTCAAATAGAATTCTGTGGGAATACCCCTGTCTTCGGATATTAACGGTTTCCAGAATTCCTGTGTAGCGCAGCTGCATGAGTACCCGTTCCCGAGAAAATTTCATTGCCTCTCGGTCATCATTTGGTTTAATACAACGGACAAAATGAGGCTGTCCAACAACCATTTTGGATAGAAGATCCATCAAGGAATACTAGATGAGAAAGAGGATAATCACAGGGAATTACTGGCACGGGCTATTATGTCAAGCTTAATTTACACATCTGTTGCAATTGTGCATTAAAATGTGTGTACGATATTTTTCAAGAAATCTAAGTTTAACATAAGGCAAACTTTTCAAATATCAGTAAAAGAAATAACAACCTCTTTAAAAGATTTACAAGAGAAAGGAAAAACTTATGTTCCAGCAAAACAGAGCAAATCCAAAACATACACTATCAATCTAAAAAAGCCAATTAGCTACATTACCTACATTAACGTTAATTAAAAAATACATGATTATACCCTAAAGTATGAGGCCACCGTTTGTCTTTTCATATTCGTTGTCTCCTCTGGATGTCTCATCATTTCCATTGTATCCACCTAAAAAACAAAGATATTTGAAGAGGTTAGGCATATGTTTAAGTTTTGTAACCATATGTTCTAGAAGTATATTTTGGATAGTAATTAGCCATGTGTAGACTTGGTCATATTCTGCATATAATTAAGATTATTTTGTTGACCTAGGGTCACAGTCCAGTTCTTACCCGCAGGAGCAGTATGTGGCTGTGTGTGATCGTGGGTGACCATGGGTGACTGGATCATTGTCTGCAAGCACCCAGAGAAAGTAGCTTGTAATTTGAAGCAATGTTGGTATCTATTCAGTGAAAGGGTTAAACTATCCACGTTTAAGTGGATGTTGGTTTTACCTTTTAATAGTTTGTTAAGGCCCGTCAACAAATTTCCAGACAAGATTTTAGATTGTCTAGAAGATCTGGCTAAACTGCATTGTATGTAACATACTTCATTTTTCTACAGACCCCAATTTATCACTTAAGTGCAGAGGTTTCAGTTGACTTTAATTCATTTTTAGTGCAGATTCTACGCATGAGGATTTAAGAGGTCTTAAATCATGCATTCATTACCTTCACTACAACAAATTAAGGTTTAGACGCGCCGCTAAATTGTTCGAAGCAGGTTAAGTCACTCCCCATTTACAATTCAATATGGTTTTCTTCCAAAGGTACACAAAATGAAGAAATGCCTTTACTCACCCATTACAGGGAACTAATGATTCGTTAAATATTTTGCTTTTAGTGAGCTGCACAGACTAATCTGAAATCAAACAACATTTTCAGGTCATCCACTAGAGAGCTTCTAATGACTTGCTCTGATAACTTTGCAGGCTCCTATCTGTCTGCGGGAGAGAGGTCACTGTAGCAGAAATAATGCTAAATTTTAAAAGGTGACTCAAGCAGACCATAAGAACACCCAAAGGTGTCTCAAAATTCACTAAAGTGAGTCATGTGTAATTGGATCAACACACATACGGGAGAGACCGCAGATGGGTAAAACACTTTTTCTTACAAGTAGAATGTTTTATTTAAAAAAAGATTTGATAGTAGATTTGTAGAAACAGAAAAAAACTTTCTGTTCTAATAACTAGAATAAAACATAGAATTTTACAGCAGGCAAGAACCCTTCGGCCCACCTAGGTGAGACCTTGATCATTAATTGGTCTTGTCTTAAGACTTAATACCTATCACATGCATGTTAAAACTCCCCACTACATTATCCTTTTTTCCATTTATCTACCACCGTCTCAGTAAAATAAAACATCCTTAGAATATATCTAAACCTCTTACCCTCTAGTTTTAGACTATGACCTATTGTTCTTACCTATTATCCTCCTAATAATAGAAATAAACGTCCCTCTTTTGCTTTGTATTACTTTGCATTACAAAGTATTCAAATGTTTCTATTACATACCCCAAGCTATACATATTAAGTTCCCTTGGTCTTTCCCGATAATGTTTGTCCTGCAAACTGTTTTTGTAGTCCTCTTCTGCCAATATCTTTCTGGGGATGGAGGTACACAACACTCTAGATGAGTTCTGACCAGAGATTCTGTAAAGTAGTAGAGCCATCTCCTTCTTTCTGCTACTAATGCCTCTAGCTATACAATCCACCAACTCTTTATTGCCTGCTTAGCTTTAAAACATACCAGTAATGTTTGTTAAAACAATGACACAATAAAAAGGTTGAGTGGAACAACACCATTACCTTATGGGTAAATACTTGACAGGACAGATTGTATTCCTGAATTGTTACCAAGTGAGTTGAGGAAAGCATCCTGCATGCCAAATATCCCGCCATTAAAAACTCAATTTCAAATGCTAAGAAAAAGATAACTCTTATGAAATGCTGTGTTTTAGTACTGCTGATTGGACCATTTGTCCATGAGAACACAAAATGACGTTGTGACAATGCACATAATAGTCATGAGTTATGTAGAAAAATTTCAAAGTATTGAAAGAGAATAGGAAGGGCTTAGTGTGTGTATGAAAATTAATGAATGTTAATAAGACATATTCCGAGATTGTAAGCGTAGAGCCCCAAGTGGAAAGTGTACTGTATGGAATGAATACCAAGGAGAAGTGACAAGGATTGTACAGTGTGGGGCCTTTTCAGTAACTGCTCCCATGAGGTGTAATGCTCTGCATTTTGTATTTGCAGAGCACCACCAAGTTTCAGATTATCCCAGGTCGAGAACTAAATGTAGGGGGAATTTGCTGGACCTCAGATGGCAGCAACTGTTCAAGAGTTTTCCTAACTACCAGAAGGTGCCAATCCTCCCATGGACTAAGATATAAGGCTTTCCCAAGACTTTTCATGTGACTTTGTGACGCTTTGAAAGTTGACTATGCAGATCAGTAAGACATTTAGAAGAGTAATAATCTATTTACAGATATTCATTTATAAAACACTTCCTTCTGTGTCAAGTAATTGTGACTTTATGGCAGTAGACCACTTTGATACTCTCACCTCCAGCATAAGCTCCTAGTTAAGGGTGACATCAAGAAAAAAAGTAGGATGGGGGGCTATGTGGGTATCAAGGGTGGAATCACCCTCTTAAATAAAACCTGGAGATAAATAACAAAATATTATGAGGCATACCTCAGGACCTACTGCCCAAAATGTTGGCTAAACAATATTAACAGAATATTCTCCTTTAAGAAATACAACCGACATAAAAAAGTTGTTTAACAGAAGTGATTGTTCAGCTGGGTTTTTAAATGAAGGGAGAATGTTCAGCATATTTGTCCCTTTTAGGCATGGCATGGTACAAGGCACAGAGACGCGTAGAGTAAAAAGGTATCAGAATGTCGTCTTGTTTTATTAACAATACCGCTAATTTTCAATCAAGAATTTGAGACCCCTGATTCTCCAGCTCCCCTGGATTGCCATTTACACTCTGTCATTTGTTGGCTGGACATGATAAGAGTTTTAGTACACATTAACTGAAGAGTCAGGATTCTATGTGCCTGAATATATATTTAACTTGTTTTTTATTTAAGCAATATAACATGTAGCGAATAGAAACGGTAAAATGTAGGAAGTGGGATAAATCCACATTGAGCTCATCAAACTGCTCATCTTCCAGGGAGTCACCGCTTGTGACTCGTGGTATTGCTTTCAAGGCTTGCTGCCTACCCATGAAATAGAAACCAGACTTAACAATCTAACTGCTTCAACACTAAGACTCCTGGACACTGGATTGGATATCACATTCAGTCTACTGCAGATTTTTTATTAGTGGCATTTAATTTATCCCTGGTTACATAAATCATCAAAATGATCTTTTCTGTGCAGTTCAATTTTAATTATGTCTTATGTTCTGACTACACTAGAGATTTTCTTTTTATAATGCCAAATTTGTTCTATGTCACATATTAGAGTAAACTAATGTTCGATCGTTAAGAGGCTGTGTTACCAAAGGAGTTACAACCTTTAATATTACAACATTTCATTCACTTTTTTTTACATATATACAAAAAGCATATATCTCATTTATTATGAATGTTATATTGCGAACAAGTTCTCTCATCTTCTGTCATCTCTGTCTCTTTTTTCTCTTCCAACATCAAAGGCATAACTAGGGCTCCTGGGGCAAGGTTGGAGATCCTACCCCGCTCTGATGTCATATTTGCTTCTGGAAATGGAAGGGGGCATGAAGGCATTGCCACTTGATGGCTCAAACCTGCCCCTCACCTTGTGACACTTGGAGCAGGACACCTAAGGACTCAAAGGCATAAAGCCTATTGGAATGACGGAGTTCCGAAATCCAATTTCAGGGCTGATAAAAATAAGACCTTTACGTTGTTGGATAGTATGTAAATTCTTGTCTAAGTTCAGAATCATCCAAAAGATAACTACGTACCTTAATACGTCCTGCATTTAGTTGAGGTGGTAATGACCTTGATGCTGCTGTGACTTTTGCTCTTGACTGTGCCAGGTTACCTATGAACATAAGAAAAAAATAATCAGAAAAAGGCAAAGCATTACTCCATCCAAATATCAAAAGTTGCCCCCGGGGCCAGATAATCAACTCTGATTCCAAACAAGGGGGCACTCTCTCCCTGCATGCTGTGTCTGACTGGATCAGTCCGCACACAGCACAGACACGCCACTCCTGCAAGTAAGTGGGCAGTGGCAGACTGATTGGGTTCAAAGATGGCACGGGCAGGCTGTTTGGGGCAAATATGGCACAGACAGTCTGCTAGGGGCACTGACAAGCTGTTTGACTGCAGAGATGGCACAGACAGGCTGTTTGGGGTCACTGGCCTTACATTTATTTATAAAGTGCTAGCAGATTCCATAGCTCTGTTACAATCAGGAAATAAATAGAATAGTTCAAGAAGCCACACACAATAACGAACTGGTACAAGAGGAGAAGAGGGCTCTGCTCTTGTGAGCTAACAACCTAGTCAGAGATTGAAGTGGAAGTGACACAATAGGAGAGGACTGCTTGGATGGTAATGAGTGAATAGGGTCCAGGTACTCAGCTGAGATTGTTGATAGTTCAGATGGCTTGATAAAGATGATGGCTGAGTGTTAGGAGAAAAGGTTGTATGCTTCTCAAAAAAGGGGGTTTTCAGAGAGCTTTAGAAAGTTGCGTATGAGGGAAAAAGTCTAATGGAACGCATAAGGGAATTCCATAGAAGGGCTACAGAACCGGTGAATGACTGAATATAGGAGTGGGAAGAGGTAATGACAGTAGAAGAGAGACCAAGTCATGAGATGAACGAAGAGAGTTGTTAGGGGTGTATTTGGACAGGTAGGTAGAGATATAGGGGGTGCAGAGTTGTTAGGGGCTCTGTAGGTCAGGCTGTAGGTCAAGCTGTTTCTGGATAAAGATGGCACATTAAAGCTGTTTAGGGGCAAAGATGGCACATGCAAGCTGTTTTGGGACAGAGATAGCACTGATAAGCTGTTTGGGGCACAGGTGGCACTGTAGTGAAGTTGGAGGGCCCCGGGGCAATTTTAAAAGATTAATCTTGCTGCAGTGTTAAGGATGGATTAGAGAGGTAAAAGGTGGTTTGGTGGCAAATATGGCACATACAAGCTTTTTGGGGCACTGAGAAGTTGTTTGGGGACAAAGATGATACTTACATGCTGTTTGGTGAAAAAGATGGCACAGACAAGCTGTTTGGGGGCACTGATAGTACTGATAAGTTTTTGGAACTGTGGGACATTTTGCTTGGTGAAGTTGGGGGGGGGGGCATGGCAGTTTTCACACTCCTGCCCTGTGTTTTCTATGTATGTCCATGTCTGGAGGACTGGAAATGTGTTCTCTACAATCTTGCAGAAAACATTCCCAAAATAGTGGAACAAATACAGCAACTCCATATTAATGCCCATGGGTCTGCAACGGGATGTCCGACAAGGTCATATATGTGTGATGGCCAGCTGGCCACGTAATTTTGGTCATATAGTGTGTATTTGTAGTCTTATCAAAAATATTTAATGCTAAGATACAATATTTTACATGCATATGTACCATCAGTGTTAATGGTACTTGAATATAGCAAATCATTTCTCTGCAGCCCTAAAACTAATAAAAGTAATATTACAAAAAACAGATGATTAAGAGCTTTTATTTTACAAAAAAAAACAGAAAAAACCTCTGAATATTAGTTACCGTACCCAGTGAGGAGGAAGGGATATGTTCATGTGCCACACATGCAGTGTACTGTATTTCAAAGTTTTACTGATTTTAACACAAGATGTCCAAATGTTTTCTCTGGCTATGTCTTCAGAGGCTGAAGTGATTAATAGCATTGTAAGAACCCTTTGAAGAAGGATCGGTGACATCAAAGTCCTAATCCATGGGTGGCAGATTTCTTTTTTTATAATGAGTAGGGAGCTTTTTAACACATTTCAAAGGATTTAAAATATGAATAAACAATATATCCCTGCGCACGCACCACACACCTTTACCAAACATGACACCTACAAACGATCTCAAATCCGTTAAAATACAACCCCATTCCCATGTTAAGCATTCTTTAGCTACAAGAGACAGTTTAACTAAGGAAAGCAAGGAGATAACCATATATAATATTCACACATACACTCCCCAACTGTTCTTTTTTAGAAGGGACAGTCCCTCTCTGGGATTTAGACCACCCCTGTCCTCTCTCTTCTCATGATGTCCCTCTTTTTCTAGAATCCCAGAATTATTATTGTAAATAAATATATCACTGTATTATATGACTTATAAATTATACCATAATGTATTTGTAAACAACAGTAAATGTTTTCTTCAATTGTTTTTTTTCTTCAAAATAAAATATATCTGTTTTTAGGTTCCTTATTCAGTTCCGTAAATCTTTTTTTCTTTGCGCCATATAGTGTGATTAGATGTATGCATAAATATGTAGCATTCCTGTTTAAAAGGCATTTCATATGGAGTTGTGTGCTTGACAATGTACAGCCGTGTAGAGAACTGCCAGATAAGCTCTTTCTTGAGTTTAGGAAGTGAAGCAGAAATATTTTCTTTAGATGCACCAAGACATTTGGGTTTCCGAGGATAGCTATAGAGATGATTGAAGGATATTACTGTATGATCTATAGCGCAGACACAACAAAAAAATTAATTATGCACTATAGAAGTAATTTGGGTTGTTTGCTTTCAGAAGTCTGTGTATACTCAGATATAATAGCTGAAAGTGACATTGGTTGAGGTCAAGATGTCATGGGTTATATCGTGAAATGCCTTTTATCTGAGGACAGTGGGGAAACATGGCAGACGTGGGCTTTTCAGAGTGGCTGTGTCCTGGGCAAATGGACATTGACCTGATGGAAAAGAAGACTTGGAGTAGAGGGGATGAAGACAGGACACATGGCTGCTGCACACAAAGCATAGTTGCTTATTGTGCGTGGTGGAGTGCGATATGACATTATGTCACCAAGTGATGCGTGCAGACAATGACATGATGTCACTACTGTGTCCACTTTCTGAAATACAACCATACTGAGAGTAGCACAGGGCAGAACACTGACAAGCTTGAAATGTTAACTAGTGTAAATGATATTTTATAAATTATCTAATTGGTCCTTTAGGTGTCTGATCAGAGATCACATAACATTTGGCATATAGAGACTTTCCGTTGACATTTAAATTCAGAATTATTAAACCTGGGAGATTATGTTACTTCTCATCATGATAAACCTTCCTATCAATCTAAATGATTTTTGGTTAGGATGTTTAATTGTGAGCAAACACTACAGGATTAGTGTTGAAGGCATCAATTAAATTATTTTTATAATGTTTTATGTAGCACCATCATATTCGGTAGCGTTGTACAATGGGTAGACAGGACAAAAGCTTACAATCTACTCGGTTATATGTGCTTTTTGGTGCTAGCTGGTCCTGAATGTTGGGAAATGTAAAGCTGACATCAGTGGCATATTGACCAGGAGATTTCCAACTGCGGGCCAAAGGTCAATCTGATCAGAGTGACTTAGTAAATGTATATTGACTGCCTGGTTGGCATGCCAACTTAATTAAAAAGATCTAAAGCCCCCTTCTAGAAAATGAAGTGTTCATCATTGATTTATCTGGATCTCAGAGATTTGTTGAGTGAAACTACTAGTAGAACAAGTAGAAGAATTCTCAAGAGTCAACACCGGTATGTTTTCAGCCTGGGTGTGGAAACGGAATACCCTAGTCAACTCAAATGGTCTATTGGTGTGGTCAACATACAGGGGCACAGTCATGCTGGAATAAAAATGTCCCTTTCAGCATATCAAGACATTTTGGACAATGCTATGCTTCCAAGTTTGTGGGAAAAGGCCCTTTTCTATTCCAGCAAAATAGCAACATCTACAAAGACATGGTTGGATGAGTTTGGTGTGGAAGAACTTCTGTGGCCTGCACAGAGCCCTGACCTCAACCCCATTGAACACCAGACGCCAGGCGTTCTCATTCAACATCAGTGCCTGGCCTCACAAATACTCCGAAATCTTGTGGAAAGCCTTCCCAGAAGAGTGGAAGCTGTTATTGCTGCAAAGGGGGACCAACTACATATTAATGTCTATGTACAGTATTTAGAATGCCATAAAAGTCCCTTTTGGTGTAATGGTCAGGTGTCACAAAACTTTTGTCCATAAAGTGTACGTCTTGTGGGATTTTCACTAGCGCATATAACGCATTAACTGCATTGTGATATATTTATTTAATGATCCAAATACTGTCTACATCTATCTATCTATCTATCTATCTATCTATCTATCTATCTTTCTATCTATCTATCTACCGTATTTGCTCGATTATAAGACGAGGTTTTTTTCAGAGCAAATGCTCTGAAAAATACCCCTCGTCTTATAATCGGGGTCGTCTTCTAATCAGACCTCAAATAGAGGTCTGATTAGGAGACTAAGATCCAGATCCCCCGCACCGCTGCAGGGGACCTGGATCCTCCTGTCGTCGCCCCCCCCCCACACTTACCGGTGCTTCCGGAGGTGAAGTTGGCAGCGGGGGTTTGTATGCGTCCGTCGCAAATACCTTCCCCGACTGTCAGAGATCAGAGTTCCAGAGTTCCTGATCTCTGGCAGCCGGGGACGGTATTTGCGATGGACGCATACAAACCCGCGCTGCCAACTCCACCTCCTTCCGGCTGCCGCGGAATGAGACGTCAACCCGCTGCCCCGGCAATACAGCAGGAAATTGGAAGCACCGGTAAGTAAGTAAGTAAGTAAGTGTGTGTGTGTGTGTGTGTGTGTGTGTGTGTGTGTGTGTAGGGCATTTCTGGAATGCCTTACACCCCTATATGCCACTCTGGCACTTAGGGGGTTAAAAGGCATATTATGGGGCAGAGTGGCATATAGGGAGGTATAAGGCATTTCAGGAGGCAGAGTGGCGTTAAGGGGGCATTTAATAGTGCACTCTGCCTCCTGAAATGCCTTATACCTCCCTATATGCCACTCTGCCCCACAATATGCCTTTTAACCCCCTAAATGCCAGAGTGGCATATAGGGGTATAAGGCATTTCTGGAGGCAGAGTGCTCTATATAATGCCTTTTAACTCCCTTAATGCCACTCTGCCTCCTGGAATGCCTTATACCTCCCTATATGCCACTCTGCCCCATAATATGCATTTTAACCCCCTAAATGCCAGAATGGGATATAGGGGTATAAGGCATTTCTGGAGGCAGAGTGGCACATAGGGGGTCAAAAGGCATACCATGGGGCACAGTGGCATATAGAGGGTTAAAAGGCATATCATGGGCCACAGTGCCATATTGGTGTGGCAAGCCTGGGGGCAGATGTGCGTAACTGGGGGGCAGGTTGGAAAATACAAGGAAATAAAAACAAAAAAAATATTTTTCTCAATCATAGCTTTTATTAAAAAAAATAGTTTACATGAATTAACATTTACTGGTAAAACTTTTTTCCTTTAGGGTCGTCTTATATTCAGGCTTTTTCTTTTTTTCCTAAGTTAATATTCAGATTTTGGGGGGTCGTCTTATAATCAGGGTCGTCTTATAATCGAGCAAATACGGTATCTATCTATCTATATCTTTTTTTGTGTCCCTGTGTCCATCAACCATTTATTCTGACTGTCTGCCTGTCAGAGATGACAGAGAATCTCTCTATAGCAATTAAAACACATTTTCTTTTATTTTGTGAATTAATTATTTTTCCCTTATTCATTATTTTTACATATGTTCAATATTTCTTCTCTTTCCTGCACATGCCAATAATTGGTTCTCTATTGGGTCTGAAGCCCTTTAAATGTCCCATACAATTATTTAGGAATCATCTGTAAATTTAATGACATTTGTCTTGATATGACATTGATTATGTAATCATTCGGCTTAATGGGTGGATATGAACAGATTTGTTTTTTAAATTATGCATGCCATTTTGTACTATGCTAAAGGAATTCATTTGCCCCGCTGTTGGTGTTTTAACTTATTATTCATTAAATATATTGATTTGTATTTTTTTAATGACAGATGTGAGATTTGGCTTTGATCTGTTTATTTTATCTTTCCCAATGGCATTGCGCATCTCTTCTCCAATTTCGCCAGTTGTTTTGCTTATCATTGTGGGACACAAATATGTCACTCACTAGATTGTTTTGCCATGATTCTTCCCAAGTTCTAAATTAAAAGAAGCTATGATGTCACTGCTTCTAATATTGTTATGTCGATAGAGGTGTATTATCAGGCCCTCACCTGGTATCTTACATAGAAGATGAGAATGATATACATTGTTGCACTCTATAGGGGCTAATAGAGTGTGGTAGAATAAGGGGATTTAAACATGCATGGGATAGGCATTTGGTTATCCTGACTATAAGACCAAGGACTGATTAAGGTGAGTTTTACATCAGGGAAAATGGGCAGACTATAGATGGGCAGATGGTTCATGTCTGCGTAGGTTGGCGCTATATAAATAAACGATAATAATAATAATAATAATAATGCTGTCAAATTCTATGTTTCTATGTAAGTCTTCTAAAACTGGAGCTGCTGCAGCCCACTTGGTTTGGCCTACACTGTAGCCGTCTCTTTACATGTTATGAAGAGTATGTAGTGAAACAAATGCTCCCGTGGAAGTTACTGAAGTCACCATCATGGTTTTACTGCATATGGTCATGTGATGTAAACATCAAGACGCTTGGGATTCAATTGACCAGTGAAAAGCCCATGAAACATGTTTTTTTTTCCATGGAAATTTTCCACAGAAAGTAAGTGCTACTTTCTGGATATGGGTAAAACATTTCACTTAAGTCTAATTTCCAACCCAGTCTTCATTGTTCACCAACAGTCCAGGTTCTATGAATATCCCAACAAGATATGTATTTACCTTCCACGGTCAGCACCTTAGGTGCTTTAAAAGGTGCCTTTAAGACATGGAGCATCAAGATACAATGTGAAAGGCTGGCGTGCAGGGCCTCCTAATGCAGTCTATGGAGGCTCTGCGGAGGCTGTGATCGAAGATCTCCCCTCTACCCGGCCCACTGAGCAGCAAGACACCGGGGGACCTGATCACCCAAGAGGCCGATCGGACCTAGATTTTGCAGCAAGGGAACTGACGCTCCAAGACCTGGGCCTTGTCAGCCTAGGTCAGAAATCGCCACTGGATTGGAACTCAATAAGGTAAATTCTTCATTATTGGTATGTCTACTTCATATATAAATAATATATATAACAATAAATCTATACATAAAGTACATAAAAAAATATGTAGAATCGATGCTGTTCTTTGTATAAATGGAATAGAAAGCTCAGAAAGTAGAGTTAACAAAATTAGCTGCATACACAGAATTGTGTTCCATTCATCAGCTGAGCATTCATGGACGGCAGTAAAGAGATTTAAATACATGCTTGACACCCTGCTGCGTGCGCTTGCATTAATAGACAGAATCATTTTAACCAAACCCTTCGGAAGACATAATTGTTTTTAATTTGACTCAGTCAAATGCAATAATGTTAACTTTATTATGTAAAGTGAAAGTAAGTGAAAAAATGCTATCAAGATATACTTTATCGAATCATTTAGGAAACACCCAATAACCAGGACAATTATTAACACCGTGTGCAACAAAATGAAGGGTAATGGAATTTACCTCACCTGGTAACCGTGCCTATAGGTGTACCAAAAGCAGGCCAAAAGTAAAGCCAGATGGCACTGATTAAATCAACAGCTCTGGTCTATTCTAAAAGGGTGCTGTGACTTAAATAAACCTAAAAACTATTTACTAGAACTTTACAGACAACATGTGGGCATCGTTTAAGCCTAGAGGGAAACGCATTCCAAGTTAAGCATAAGAAAATCTTTTATGCTCAGGACAGTTAAGATGCGGAATTCACCGCCAGGTGAAAGAAAAGGTTTTTTTTTTTTTATTAAGTGTATATTTTCAAGGCTTGATACCTTTCTAGTGGGCAAAGGCCTTCGAGGATTCGAACAAGTTAATCTTATGTTAAGGTTGATCCAGGAAGAAATTGTCTTTGTAGTCAAGAATTATTTTTTAACTCGCCGGGATATGATATCCCGACGCCCAGTAGAAAGGACAGTGTAGAGGTTGGCAGGCGACGCTTGCACTGGGTTAGGCCTAGGACAGGTAGCTACGCCACCACTTAGGACAATATTGGATAAAAGTCTCATTTATCTTTGTGGGGGGTTTTGACCTTCTTTTGGCCAACAGAACTTAATTATTTTTTGTCAACAAACGTGACCATGTCATTTTTAGAGTGAAAGCAACAGAATTATTTAGTTTGCCATTAAATTGTTCTGACAATGAAAAGTTGAGTTTGGATCCTTGAAAATATTTGTAAGGTAAAAAAAGCAGGCTATTTACAAAGCTCTAACATAAAACCTTCAGCACATACAGGTACTTTCTTTTTCAGTATTATCAGGGGATAATGCACTTTTAGAAAGCAAGAGCTACAGAGAAATAACAATATCTTCCGCTTTATCAAACACTAACAAGCTCTTTATTGTTTTGGCATGATAGAAAATTACTGTTCTAAAAATAGTAGAGACAATAAGCTCGCAGCGGCAATACGTTCCGGTGAATCTATAGTAAGGAAGCTAACAGCGACACCTACAGAGAACACCTTTGAGTTACAATGGAACTAGTATCAGCTTCGGATACTAAAGGGATATTTAACAGATCTGTCTTCTGCAATAAAAAATATTACATGGCTCTGAGGTTAATTGTGAGGTTAGTGGCAGCGGTCTTGCACAGTCCTTTTGGGCTAAGAAAAGCTTACAAAAAAATGTAATCTTTCCTTTATGGATATAATGAGGTATCATTTTGTACCCCTCCAAAAAACCAATACCTGGAATCGATATATTTATATATCTGACAAAGCCATCTTTAAAATGCATGGCTGTATACCCATTGCTGCTATTACAGTTATAGATCAATTAAAAAAATTATGTGATTACTACAGACATTCTGTCAGAAGCCAAAGGATTGGACCTGGCAGTAGGGCCGCCATCACAAACTTTGGGGCCCGGTATAGGATAAAAACCTGGGTCCCCAATGCTCCTCTCATCAGCCTGCTCCATGTACATCAGAACCTACAGAATTACCTGTTTTGGTCAGTGGACTTGAGAACAGCTGCTGTAGCAGTTTGTCCTCTGATGTTCTCAGGAGGACTACAATGTCCGCTGGCAGAGTGTCCCTGTTCTTCTCAAGGAACCCACATGCATCATAAAGAACCTGTGAGCAGAAGTCAGAAAATGTTTCAGTAAAGAGGCCCAATTGCGCTTTCCACATCTGATGAGCTATTGAAAATCTGCAAATATTCTATTTTCTCATTATATCAAAAAGAGTTGCTTACCTTTCCAGCATAGTGCTGAATTCCAAAACACAGTTCAACGCATTTTGGTCGCCAGAAGTATTTACATCTCAGATTATCTTCATATTTATCTGCACAGGATAATAAAATCATGTATTCAGGTTCTTGTTAAATGAGCATTTAAATACATTAAAAGATATTTAAGTTTTATATTATTAATTAGTAATTATTTTTAGTGTAGATATACTATAGTCCATATGGATATCCTCTACATTATCACAAGAAAATGGTTTAATGGGGGAAAAAAGGTTTCTAACCAAGTCCTATGCGTTTAAAAAAAAACATGGCATTTTTTCTAAAAATCATTACGTTTGCAGCAGTTCTATGAATTATAAACCTAAACACGGAGTTTTTGCAATGTATGCAAATTCATTGGTAGGGTATAAATAGCATATGACAAAAAGCTGTCCCAATGTAATTACTAGGCACTTAAATCCCAGCTGTTAGCGTCCTCTGTGAGTCATGTATTTTACCATCAGTAACATGGAGAAGATACAGAAACTCCACAAGGGTAACATACATTTTCTTCTGTGCGTATGTGTCTATGTCACTACTGTGATAATGTAACTTGAAATAGAGTGAACAATTGAGAGACCATGTACTAAACAAAGTAAGATTTTTATAGTAAATTAGTGCATTAACATATATGTGTATTTCAGTCTATTTATTTGCATTATAATATTGACTGAATTATCTGTTGATGCCTAGAATTGTATTTAATATAATACAGACTAAATATTTACGACAAGATTATCAAAAAATGACTTCTTTCGTCCAAAGAAATTCATAGCTTGCAGAATGGCTCACTGACTTGTTTATGAGTTGTCCACGTATTTGGCTGGAAGCCTCAAACCGAGGTATATTCACTAAAGCTGCATGTTGCAGGACAGCAAACATGTCAACTCCCTTATACCACTATGCAACATGTAGGGCCAACTCCACCAAGATTCCCCAGCAGAAGATGCAGATGATCACCATAAGTGATTAAAGCACAAGGAAAGTTATGGAGAAGAACCATCAAAGTGCTTTATTGTTTGCCTCTCATCAGCAAGTAGTTACTCAAAGGACTTATCTTCAGCATCCCTTGTCCCTTTAAACTGCATGATCCATGTAATAGCTCTCTGCCAACCTAAGCTTCTGAATACTGCATCTCGGCTTAAAGCACCAACACAATCAACCAGGCCTTGTATAAAATCTAAAAGTAGTATTGGTCCACATGAGGACATTCCAATGAAGTCAAACACCGCTGAAGGGCTCGTGAATTTAAAAGGAATATGTGCTTGCTTACCAACTAATGTCTGGTCCGTTGCTTGAGGAAATCTGCTTTCTTCATCTAGCAATGACAGAAGTCCCATAGGTTTCTGTAAAAAGGTGTCTAAAAGGGGCCGATTGTCTTCATACTTCACCAGTGCAGCATCAATGCCTTCACTCTGATATTCCATCTGTAGAAGAGACGATTAACCCATCAGATGTAGAGAGAAAAACATTACACTCTGACGTTCAAAGAGCCCCAACCCACAAACAATGCAAGCTAAATTGAGAATGATTTAATTTCCATGTTGATGAAATGTATTAGAATTTTGTGAGCTCGCTACAATACGGGGAAGACTATAACAGCAAAGGTATAGCTGGCAGAAGCTTTGTGTTTGGGGCAAGTAGAGATAATTGGCTCACACTTAACTTGGGTAAATAAATACAAACTCGGTACTATATTCAGGGATATTTTAATTATTAGGATAACTTTTTGGGTACTATTACTTCAATTATGAAGTTTAAATGCGACATATCCTAGATTTACATTGTAAAGGCAGCAGAACAATATACTGAATGATTTAGGGAAACGTAGCATAACATTAAAACATTCTATAAGTTCTACAACCTTAAATAAACTTAAGCACAATTTACAGTAAGCCGGCAAACACAGTTCTATAAATTCAGAAATTGCCTGAAAATGATCTTACCTGTTCCAGTGCAAAAATGTGCTGATTAAAATAGAACTGAATCTGCTCGTTGGCAATGTTAATGCAAAGCTGCTCAAAGGAGTTTCGTTTGAAGTTCTCAAATCCAAAAATATCTAGAATGCCGACATTCATACCGCTTTCAACATTGCTACAGCAAAACAAAAAAAAACAATATATAGGTAAATGGATGCACATGGTTTTACATTTAGCTTTAATTACAGTAGCATGGAAATGATGTTAACCTGGATACTTCCAGACGAATTAGAGGAGATCCTCACTTCATTTTTTATACCATGAACCCAATGTCCTATGAAGACTGACACAGATAGTACCTTATTATTATTATTATATTTATTATTAATAATAATTGATGTTATATAGTATCACCATATTCCACAGCGCTTTACAATGAGTAAACAGGACAAAACAAGCAGTGATTTTCTTTTTGTATATCTTAATGTATACAATATACATATTCACCACTGCCCTGATGATCACATATTTAACACAGCAAGTAATGTATTCTTCTGATATCTTACCCACCCTCTGTGTATAGAAGGCTAACCGAGCCAGCTGCATGGTTGCGTTCATTACCCTGGAGCCACTTACTACTTTGGGAGCATTTCCTACAATACAAGGACTGTGTTCTCTGCATCCTTTTAATTCAGCGGAGCTCAGCATCTGAATAGACTCACATAAATAAATACATTTTACTTGCCATATATTTTTGTCAGGCTGGAGAAGGGAGTTAATGCGATTAACTATCCAGCTAAAGAGTCTGCCATAGAGCGCTTTGGACATAGCGTCACGGACGTCTGCAGCTTTATCCACGGTGTTTGTGCGGATGATGGTTTCTCCTCTTGTGACTACGCAGTGCGAGGTTAGAGCCTCCTGAAGCTCCTCTGCACCAATGCTGAGAAGAGCAGCAGCTAGGAAGAAGATGATTGTGGAAAGAAGTATCATTCTAAAGACATTGTGAAAACAAAAATGAACTCAAGATTATATCTGAAGTTGGAAATTCAGATATATAACTCGTAACTCTGTAAAGATCTCCCTACATTACTATAGGTGGATCAATGTGTATGGAAACACTGATCTATTAGTAGCCTGGAGTCCTCTTTTTCCTATATGGGTAGGAAAGGGGATGGGTCACAAATTGATGGAAATACATTTTTTGCCAATGGTCCCTATTTGACCAAAACCAGCAACACTCGAAAGTAAATCCTGGTACTTTGCACTAATTATCATTCCAGTAGACTGACTAACACATTCACACAAGGCATTTAAGCCAGGCATAACCATATACGAATATTAATATAATTATGCATTTTAACGTTACCATTTTCCAACGCTTCTCCATTTGGAACCTCACTTTTGTCTGTCTGGTGCTTAGAGGAAATTGATGTGAATTCAATGTTTCCGGTGTTTAATATTCCAGCCAGAATCCTGTATACTGAATGAACTTCCTATTAATAAAAATATATTCTTAATCAAATTAACTATTTAAAACACAAATACACGAGCAATGAACAAAAACCATAAGTTTAAGTTTACAAGGCTAAAATGTTCTAATAGTAGTATATATATATATATATATATATATATATATATATATATATATACACACATTTATATATAAGGCTCGCTCATAAAAAAAACTTCTGCCCACAAAGAAGTTGCCCACCTCATTACTGAACCCTATAATCCTAAAACAATGTTGAATTGCTGCAAATTGTCTTCTATATGATTCCTTAGTGATAATGTCTTGCATTACGGTACCGCTTTCATTGCCAATATACCTAGAAACAAAGAAAATAATTGTCAAGATAAAATCAGGTACATTTGTAAACATACAATAATGTAAAAAAATGTATAGTGTACCGGGGAGGTTTCTTTTCTGGAAGGCTGTATTCCTCCAGCTTCTGGTGATGGTGGAGTCCAGCGTAAATATAATAAAATATATGGAAGTTTTTCTCGCCCCTGCCAGAATAAGGACATATAGGTGACACAAAAGCTCTAGTTACTGTAAATTCTAGACCCACGCAACATCAGTGTGAAAAGTACCACTACTTTTTTATGTGTTGGCCAAACAAATGTAATTATCATACAATTAATACAACAAAATGACATTTTTATCAAAAGCTAAATAAAGGAATATAATAGCAAAAAGTATTACCAATGTAGCATTGATTTGACCCCTTTCAAGTTCTACCAGGTGGAAGCTGAGTTATCCCAGATAAGCCGAAGAAGACTTACATAGCCTGCTTTATGACACGGGATTTCTCTAGTAGATACTCGGAAATCTTTGCGCCCATGACAGCCCCAGTTGGTGTAAACATCATTTCAAGGTATTTTCCAAACCGACTTGAGTTGTCGTTGATGGCGGTGCATGCATTTCCAAAGGCTTCAACCAAAGGGTTGACTTGTAGAATCTTCTCCCGCAAGGCACGGTTATTAGCCTGTGCGAAAAGAATCAATGTCCATAATTTCATTGATAATTCGTTTTATGATTAGATTTCTTTAAGATATGGGTTTCTTTGAACTCCATAAAGAGTAACTTTTAAGTTAAAAATTGCTCAACGACTAAAAAGAGAATTCACAACATCATGTATATTAGCTTCATGGTTAGCTACATTGTAACTTTAGGTGGTGGGTGAGTGATTATTGATATAACAATTCTGAGGCTGTTGTATGAGAATGGTCACACCTTGAGTGCACTCAAACAGTGAACGGACCCCAAAGACTCGTCATTAATCATTTTTGTTTTGGTGTTTAGTTTATCTTTCTAGTGAAATCCACCAGATTGTTAGCACAGGGCAGATGAATGTTCACAACCGTCATCCATCCAAAAGGGGGCACAAAGCCTAGGCCCCTAACACCTCTCAAGTACATGTAATGCACAGTAAGATATCTGCACACCAACATTGATGAGGTGACTTTATGGTGTTGTCAAATAAAAGCCAAACTGATTGACATTTGGCTTGAGAAAGCACACTCGGAACTGTACCGTGACATTCATTTTTCTGCTTTAAATGTATCTTCTTATGTCAGAAGACTGCAAGCTAACACTCAACATATTATCCAACAAATTAAGTTATGAGCAGAAACAAGGGATTCTAAGGGGGGGGGGGGGGGGCGTCAGGCAACCTGGATGTGTCCAGGGCAAGAGACTGGAGATCTGTTTCTCTGACTTAGATCTCTGTCATTTGATTTCTTGGGCTACTATACATCGTAAAGAGCCAGGCTATGATGTCATATGTCAAAACTAAATGTTAACTGACACACACAAAAAAAAATCTATATATGGACAGATATCCACGTTATAGTAATCTTTTTACTATTTTTTAAATTACCGCTAAAAAATGTTTTGTAATCTTTATACAGCAATATAGCTTATTATTATTATTATTATTATTATTATATCTTACAGTTAGCAACATAAAACTGTTGTGATCACTCTTTTCCTGTTGATGCAATGTAGCAGACGGTACCTTTCCCAAGAAGGTCAGGTGCTGCACAATCAGATGCGCGCTCTCCGTCTTGCCAGCTCCGCTCTCTCCGCTGATGATAATGCACTGACATATAGCAGAAATAATGATGTGTAAGAAATTACCATAATTCAATTGGGTGAACTCAGTTATAGAAAATGTATTCTCAGATAGAGCTGCATTTTAAATGTTTTTTCAGTTCCAGTGATTTCATATATTTCATTTTAGAATGATTGTAATGAATAAAAAAAAAAAAAAAAAGAAAAGAAATGATAATTATACCAGACATTGAATGTCAATTTACAAAGGCAGCACAAAATGAATTTTGACATCTTCTATGTATAATGTCAATACCGCACGTGAAATAGAAGAAGACGGGGATATAGGTAAATCACATCTATTGAATATTTGTTGTCTAATGGCAGACTCACAAAACAGAGGGAGATATAAGTGTAGGCAAATGGTTTACATTTTCTACGTTTTGATATTAGAGATGAATTAAAGGGACAGTAATGTAGAGAATATTAAAACACTGCTAGTGTGGATTGCTTTTATAGAGGGCAATCATGGGCGTAGGAACCCCTAAAAATCTGGGGGGGGACAGCATTTTCCCCCATCAGATCCCCACTTTCTCCCCATCTCTCACACTATCTATCCCCTCTCACACTTTCTTACTATCTACCCCCTCCCTACCCTCCCTTCTCACTAGCTACCCTCCCTTCTCACTAGCTACCCTCTCTCTACCCTCCCTTCTCACTAGCTACCCTCTCCCTATCACCCCTTTCTCGCTAGCTACACTCTCCCTACCCCCCCTTCTCACTAGCTACCCTCTCCCTACCCCCCTTCTCACTAGCTACCCTCTCCCTACCCCCCCTTCTCACTAGCTACCCTCTCCCTACCCCCCCTTCTCACTGTCTACCCCAGGGGTGTCCAAGTTTTTTCTGCAGTGGGCCACTTCATCAGAATTGTATATGTGCGCGGGCCGCACTCATTTTTCACTGTGAGAAAATATGGCCTTTAATAAAATATGAGATTAAAATAAAGTAAATGACACAAAACCTTTACTTTTCCTCTCACTGATTTCTGGGCCTAGAAAGTTTTGTGACTACAAATTCAGGATAATTAAAAATGAAATAGTTCTATTTATTCTAGGGATCCACCAAAATGAAAATTCTGGACCAAAATAATAATAAAATAATAATAATAAATAATAATAAAAACTCACATTTTTAATAAAAGTAGGTATCACACCACAACTGGACAAAAAAAATAGCAATATGACTTGGCATGATAGGAGTGTGATTGCTAACAGCAATCACACCCCTATCATACCCAGGCAGCCAGTACATGCTGGTACAGGGTGGCTGTAAGTGATGTGCAGACCCCATACTGCTGGCAGCATCAATACACAAGGGGGGCAGCTAGCTAGGTTTCAGCATGTACTGGCTGACTTGGCATGATAGGAGTGTTATTGCTAACAGCAATCACAGTCCCATCATGCCTAGGTTCCAGCACTTACACATCCATGCTATCACACACACAGTCATTCATTCATATACTCATTCATTCACAGATTCATTCCCTCAAAAACGCATACTGATTCAAACACCCTCCCCACCCCCTTACCTGCACTGTAGCTTCTCGATGCCGCTCACAGACTTCCGCTGGGTTCCGCTTCCTCTGTGCAGTACAGAAGACCCTCCCACAGGTAAGTAGCAGGGCTCGAGGTGCGGACCGCGTAAGATCGGTTGCCCTGGCTGCCGATCTTACATTGGCTGCACCTCGAGGTCTCGCGGGCCGCATTTGCGGCGTTTCTATTGGGGGGGGTCCTACGGCCCTGGGGGGGATTTCTTCATTATCGGTCCCCCCCCGCATGAGTTACTGGGGGGATCTGTCCCCCCCCGGTTCCTACGCCCATGAGGGCAATGGCAACTTTGTTATAGTGGGTAAAGAATAAGATCTATATATCCAATATTAGTTTAGAGCGAGGTTTAGCATACAGATGATAAAGGCAAAGGCAGCATGTTATGGTAATATATATATATATATACTATATATATATATATATATATATATATATATATATATCTTATAGATATCTATAAAAGGGCAGTAAAATAATAAAATCAAGTATTTTTATTGGTTAATAAATGAAACACATTGTTGTTGTGATATAATGAGACTGGTATTTACCTGATCCTTGCAAAAAGTAACCATTCCTTGATACGCTGCATCCGCAGAGGCAAATATATGCGGGGGGTTTGAAGAACGCTTCACCCCATGATAAAGCTTGGAGAACTGCAAAAGATTTTATAAAAATAATATTAAAACATAAGAATTGCCAACTCCTACAAAAAAAGACAGAAATGGAGAAATAGTCAAAGCAGATTGGAAGGCGGTCTAGCTTTGGGAAAAGGGGGTGAGGACAGTTGTGGGGTTGGAAAAGACAATAAGGAGGTACAAAAATGTGTGGTCATGAAGTGTTTGTCAATGGATGAACCAAAAATGGGGAATATTCTTAAATGTCTTTGAGCTAATGTTTGACAAACGAAATGGGTGAGATGGAGATATTGTTGGAGATGGAGATATTGGTAGGTGAGGAACAGTATGATTTGATTGGTATCACAGAAACGTGGTGGCATGATGCACATGACTGGTCAGTAAAAGGTTATTCACTTTTGAAGGGATGGAATTAATAGAAAGGGGGAGAGGTTTGTTTATATGTAAACCCTAAATTAAAGCCCAGTATTAAGGAAGGTGATGTGTGTGATGATTCTGGTGGAGACACTATGCTTGTAGGGATATGCTTCATATCGCCAAACATTGGCATTGATGAGGAGGATCAGCTTTTATCGCAAATTGAAAAGGCTGCAAATCTGGGTGAAGTTTTTAACATGGGAGATTTTAATTACCCAGATACAGTTTGGAATTGTGGAACAACTACTTCCATGAAGGGCAGCAAGTTTCTGGACCTGCTAAATGACAATTTATACCACAATTAGTAGAGACCCCATCCAAAATGAAGGGCTGAATCTGGTAATGTCTATTAACGAGGAGCTTATCTCAAACATGGAAAATGGTGACATTAACATTTTCATTCTTTCATTGGAGATTAGTTTGAAAAAGCAAATTGGTATCTACTCCACCAAAATACTAAAAAGGCCAGCTTTGACAGGCTAAGGGCATCTATTAAGCACGAGGACTGGAATGGTTTGTTTTCTGGAGAGAACACAGAAGACAAGTGGAATACCACACATTACACAATTATTCAATGTATACCTTTGGGAAACAAATGTTAAAGAAGCAAATTAAAACCAATGTGGCTTACCCGTAAAGTAAGTAAAGGAAATAAAAAAACAAGAAAATGGCATTCAGAAATTATAAAAATGAGGGATCAGCAGCATCATTCATAGAGTTTAAAGATGCCAGCAAAGCCTGCAAATATTTTTTTTCTGTTTACACCAAGGAAGGACCGCCGGCCGAGATACTGCTGGCTGTTTATATGAAACTGTTACAACAAACATGGGATGGGCTGACACAGGAAAACGGGTGTCATGGGAGCAGGCCTGCTAATAAAGTTACAATGAGTGGGAGGAGTCACATTGGTAACTGACTCCAGAGGGAGGGTAACTGACAGCAGCCATGACAGACACTGCCTGTGAGTTATGCTAGATGTTTCATGAATAAAGCAGTTAACAGAAGATCTACTGGAGTGTTTATTTCATGACATGGTGTCAGAAGTGCTGTTTACCCTACATTAACAGTCTGCAAGTTTGCCAACATGTCCAAGTTTCAGCCTCCTGAACCCTTTGATTTCTCTCAGCCTGCAGCATGGCCAGCATGGCGTCAGAGGTTCTCCCGGTTTCGCATCGCTTCAAAATTGGATAAGGAGAGTGGAGAGGTACAGGTTAACTCACTCTTGTATGCCATGGGGAAGGATGTAGAGCCCATATATAATGCATTCATTTTCCAGGAAGGGGAAGAATATAACTTTGATATTGTCATGGACAAACTGAGTGCCCATTTTGTCCCACGGAGAAATGTAATCCATGAAAGGGCCTGTTTCTATAAACGCAGTCAGCTAGCAGGAGAGTCTGTGGAGTCCTTTGTACGCAGTTTATTTGAAATGGCAGAGTACTGTGAATTTGGTCCTGCTAAGGAGGAACACATCCGTGACCGAATTGTTATTGGTGTAGCTGATGCTGATGTGTCGCAGAAGTTGCAGCTGGAGCCTGAACTGACACTAGATGTGGCTATCAGAATGGCACGCCAAAGCGAGATGGTAAAAGCACAGAATGTGACCATGAGGTCTGAATGCATGGTGAATGAAATGCAGACTACCACACGTTCTATTAGAGAGAAGCATAGTACGGGCAGTAGGCTGCAGACTGCAGAAGGGCTGAAATCACGCTGCTCTCGCTGTAACCGCATTCATGGACCGAAAACCCCCTGCCCTGCTAAGAATAAGAGATGTAGAAAATGCAATCGCATGGGTCATTTTGAAGTTACATGTAAAACAGAGATGGTAAAGGAAATTGAAGTTGGATGTGAATCTGAATGTACAGATGAACTATTCCTTGGATCAGTATCACAGTGGCTGGACACCGATGACTGTTGGAGTGTGGAACTCCCTGTGATGGGGGCATGCATCAAATTCAAGATTGACACAGGGGCAGATATCTCTGTTATGTCTGAGAAAAGCTTTAAATCATTACCACAATGCCCCATCTTGGAAGCTAGCAGAGCATGTGTCCGCAGCCCAGGAGGGCGTGTAGACTGTGTGGGCAGATTCCTCGCACGCAGTGTGTATAAATCAAGGCACTTCACCTTCTGGATCTATGTCATAAGAGGTCGGTGTGGTAACAACCTCCTTAGCCGCACAGTGGCTTGTAGATTAGGCCTTGTCTCTAGAATTAATGAAATACAGAGTGACATGTTTGGAGACATAGGACTATTAAACTGTGAACCGGTACGGATTCAACTGAGACCCGATGCTGTTCCTTACAGTTTGTCTACTCCTCGCAGGATACCATTTCCTATTTTGCCCAAGGTAGAGGCTGAACTGAAGCGTATGCAGGCTCTAGGGATAATTGAGGTGGTGACGGAAGCAACCGACTGGTGTGCACCCATGGTGCCGGTAACAAAGAAAAATGGAAAAATCAGAATTTGCGTGGATTTAAAACGTCTGAATGCGGCAGTAAAAAGAGAACGGTATGTCTTGCCTACACTTGAGGATATTGCACCTAAGCTGGCGGGGGCACGATTCTTTTCCACACTAGATGCCTCTAGTGGATTTTGGCAGATCCCCTTAGATCCAGGTAGCCAGAAATTAACTACTTTTATCACCCCTGTCGGGCGGTTCTGCTTCCGCCGCCTCCCTTTTGGCATCTCCTCGGCTCCAGAGATCTTCCAGCGAGAGATGAGTGCTCTCTTGAGGGACCATGAAGGCGCAGTAGTTGTCATGGATGATATTCTGGTCTATGGCTCTACAGCAGAGGAACATGATCACCGTTTGGAAAAAGTGCTACAGACTATCAGACAGTCTGGACTTAAGCTGAACAAAGATAAATGTTGCTTTAAACAATCTGAATTGCGCTATTTTGGACATCTTGTAAGCAGTCAGGGCATAAGGCCCGATGAAAGCAAAGTACATGCCGTCACAGAAATGAAAAGCCCTGCGACAGTGCAAGAACTTAGGCAGATTCTGGGTCTTATTAATTTTCTGGGCAAATTCTTGCCAGATCTATCAACAGTTTTGCACCCGGTGACCGAACTGTTAAAAAATGATGTTGCCTGGTACTGGGGTGAGCCCCAAGAGAAGGCTTTGGCTCAGGTGAAGAAGATGTTGGTGTCAGCACCAGTATTAAAATTCTATGAGTCTACCAGGACAACAGTGGTGAGTGCAGATGCAAGTTGTTATGGGCTTGGCGCCGCACTGCTACAGGAACATGATGGGGAATTGTGTCCAGTGGCCTTCTGTTCACGGACCCTAACAGATACTGAAAAGCGGTATGCCCAAATTGAGAAAGAGTGTCTGGCGGGTGTGTGGGCCTGCGAGAGATTTCAACGATATCTAGTGGGCCTGGATTTCTTCAGCCTGGAAACAGATCATAAGCCCCTGGTGCCTCTGATTAACTCATTTGATCTGGATAAGGCCCCAATTCGCTGCCAACGGCTACTAATGCGCCTTCTGAGGTTCAATGTCAAAGCCATACATGTTCCTGGGAAGAGGATGGTGGTAGCTGATACTCTGTCAAGACTTCCCTTAGAAGACAGTGACTTCTCTGACTCTGACTATGAGGTCCAAATGTTTGTGGACTCTGTTATGTCTTCACGTCCAGTTTCAGAAGCAAGACTAGAAAAAATCAAACAAGAAACCTTGCAGGATGCTGATCTCCAGGATGTTATCCGGTTCATTCGGGAGGGTTGGCCAAGCTGCCGATCCGCCTGTGTGTCCCTAAGCAGGTATTATACTGAGAGGGCTCACCTCTCTGAGGTGGATGGCCTTATTCTTTTCCAGGATAGGATTGTCATCCCAACAAGCTTGAGGCGCGAGGTGCTAGAACAGCTGCACCATGGCCACCAGGGCATCACAAAGTGCAGAGAAAGGGCTGCGCTATCAGTTTGGTGGCCTGGCATCAATGTGGATATAGCAGAACTGATCTTAAGGTGTGCTTTCTGTCGTGATAATCGGCCTACTCAGAGGAAGGAGCCCCTGGTAACATCCCCACTGCCTGGGGGCCCCTGGCAAAGGATTGCTGCTGACCTATGTGAGATGAGGGGTAGGAGATACCTGATTGTGGTAGACTACTACTCAAGATACATTGAAATAGCACCTCTCACTGCAATGACTAGCCGAAGTGTCATCTCCCATCTCAAAAGCATGTTTGCTAGATGGGGCATTCCACTGGAGTTTGTGAGTGATAATGGCATGCAGTTTGCCTCTGATGAGTTCAAAAAGTTCAGTGAGGAATATGATTTTCGGCACGCCACGTCTAGCCCACACTACCCGCAGTCCAATGGGGCTGCTGAGAGGGCCGTCCAGACTGCTAAGCATATTCTGAAACAGCAGGATCCGTACCTAGCCCTCATGGCTTATAGGGCCACACCGCTGCAGGCAACCGGTACAAGTCCAGCTCACCTCATGTTGGGCCGCCACATGCGTACCACTGTCCCTCAGTGGAATCTCAGTGTACCGGCAAGTGATGACCTTCCATGGGCAGTGAAGGAGAGAGACGAAAAGATGAAGACGTCTTATCAATTCTTCTACAACAGAAGACATTCAGCACGCCCTCTGTCTAAATTGTCCCCTGGCCAGAGTGTTAGGGTGAAGCTAGACCAGGAGACAAGCTGGAAGACCCCTGCTACTGTTATATGTCACTCTCAAGACCCACGTTCCTATGTAGTACAGACCAACACAGGTGCCGCAGGCATCTCCAAGCTATTCCAGATTTAGACTGCAGAGAACAACCTGGGGAACACTGCACTGATACTCCACTGGCAGATAGTGGACCATGCCCAGTTTCGCAACCAGAGCGTAATACAGTTGTTCCAGGAGGTTCCCAGGTCTCTGCTGCCTCCAATAACTTCAAGACAACTTCCAGCGGCAGAGTGGTGAAACCTCCAATCCGTTACAGGGACACAAACTGTATAATGTTTAGTTAGTACAGTAACATGAAGAATGGGCAGAATAATCCCTATGTTACTGGGGGCTAGGGTAGTCTACCCCGATGCCCAAGTCAGGAATATGTTGTTGTTTAGTTTAAAATATATGCATATTACCCACCTCCCTGCTGATGGTACCTTTTATATTGTTATGTATTGCTGGTGTTTGTTCTTATTTCTTTAAGGAGGAAGATGTCATGGGAGCAGGCCTGCTAATAAAGTTACAATGAGTGGGAGGAGTCACATTGGTAACTGACTCCAGAGGGAGGGTAACTGACAGCAGCCATGACAGACACTGCCTGTGAGTTATGCTAGATGTTTCATGAATAAAGCAGTTAACAGAAGATCTACTGGAGTGTTTATTTCATGACAACGGGTAAAAACAATTAAACACTATTAGGGTAGACAAGACCCCAGGGTACTCAATGGTACATAGGGAGCTAACCTTTTATGGCCAGACCACTATTTTTGATCTTTAGCTAGATATAGTGCCGATAGACTGATGTAAGGCAGACGTGGTGCCCATATTTAAAAAGGGCCCAAAATCTCAAGGATAAAATACAATCTATCCTTGATACATCTTCTTTGTAGGAGGATTGAGACAGAGTCCGGGACTGGGCAGGCGAATGGTAGTAGAAGTTCAATACAGAGAAATGTTAAACTTGATGGACTTAGGTATTTTCTCAACATCATTAAAATGAGCATGTAACATTCAACCCATAATTGGCATCCAAAATGATTTAGCATATTTGGATGTTCTAGCATTTGTTTGGGGAGTTGAAGTAAGATATTTTGCATTTAAACTGTGACAAAAGTCCTTGGATTATACCTGGGATGGAATGTCATGGAATAGTTTGGTATGGGATGGTATGGTACTCTACGGTGGCGTTTGGTATGTTTTGGTGTTACAGTGCTTTGTGATAATATGGCATGGTTTGGTAGTTTTAGTATGCTATTCTATGATACAGTTTGGCATGTTATGGTGTTGTTTAGTGAGGTATAAAAAGGTATGGTTTGGTATGATAAGGTTTGGTTACATATAATATCTTATGGTTTGGCTTGGTACAGTATGATGTGGTTTGGTAAGGTATGATATGGTATGATTTGGTATAATGCGGTTTGGTGAGGTAAATGCTTTGGTATGATATGATTTGGCAGAGTATGCCTTGGTACAGTTTTGTAGGCTATATTACAGTACAACTGGTTCATTTTCTAGTGCAGATTAACTCAGAAGGAGGATTTATGTTTATTCTTACCTGGGGAGAGTAAATGCTGAGATTCTGGAAGGGGTTTAAAGCTATTAAAATATCACCAACATATGTATAAATCTGTAAATCCGCATAACGTGTCTGTAACTGATGAATTATGGTTTCCTAAAACAAGGAGAAAAGGCAAATGAGCCAATCTTTCAATAAACCATTGATAATTCTGCAATTATTAGATCTCATTAACATTCACTTGCCTTCTGTGTACGGAAAGATTTATAGATCGATGACCCGTTGATAGCAAAGCCTCTCGCTCATCCTGCATCTCTGTTGTTATTTATTTTTATTGCATTCAAAAACTGCAGTCAGTATATGAGATTCTGAATATAAAGCTGCTATTTGTTATAAATCTAGGGGTTTTTTTTCTTTCACGAATCTCTCTGCAGAAATAAACTACATCAGTTTCCATCTAAAACCCATCACATCAACTGCCGTATCAACAAAATGTTTGCAACCATGTTGTTTGGGTTGCCACGTGGGCCATTTTTGTTGACCAGCATAGGATGCCCTGAAGTATGTGAAAGTTATGGCGTACGTGCCTGAAACATTTCTGTTCTTTGTGGCTTCCAGACATGCAGTGCTGTGAAAAATGATTTGCCCCCCTTTGTTTTTTTGTTTTTTCTATTTTTGCCAAATGTAAATGTTTCAGATCATCCAACTTATTTTAATATTCGTCAAAGAAATTTGTCTAAACACAAAATGCAACTTTTAAATGATGATTTCCTGTATAGAATGGAAAAAAAGCTATCCAACCCTACCTGGCCCTATGATAAACAGTAATTCCACAACATATTAATCATGTTTTCCTTTTCACTTAATTAAGAATATCAAAAAGTTCCTTCCTTATTTTTGTTGTGATATATGTAGAAGCTGCCGTCATCACATTTTAGGGCGCAGGGGTCTACAAATGGGAGCACTTGTTCCCCTCATTGAAAATTCCCTATCGCTCTATCCTCCCAATAACTCACTCCAAGGACAATTTCTCTCCTAACGCCTCTTGCCACGACTCTCTGCTATAAAAATTGAAGTGCATAAGGAGTGTTACAATTACCCACATGGTCTGACGGTCGGATTCCAAAGTAACGTTCACTAAGATATCATGGGAAATTAAGGAAACATGTATGAGATGCCCTGCCCATGCTTCGCGTTATGTCCGTTATAGTATCCTCGGCTAGAATTATTTTAGTGTCTTCACATCCTATAGCTAAAGTCTTCCAGGTCACCAACTATTGGCATTCTTCCTCTTTGCTTTGGAACAGTCCACAGTACTCTCTAGAAAATGTGTGTACCTAAAGCCAGGGTACATAATAACAAACCTCACAGACATTAAGTATCTGAGAGCATAAGAAAATGATAGATATACTGTACAGATGAGCCATTTCACAGCTTCTATAAATATTACCTCTTCCAAAACCTCCAGATTCACTAAATCATCATCCAGACAGCTGTTTTCCTTGGTTTGCAGAACATTTTGCCGCCTGGTATTCATTCGTTCATACCTTCGATTGAATCACATATACATACAACAAATGATTATTGATTATAACGATAAGTCTTGTTACCCATGAAATGACATCCCCGGTTATATAGTTATGTTGACCAGCCTGCTTATCTAGAATTAGCATTTACTTCGAGGGTAAGAGATTTTTATGTAAAACACAAACTGTTTTTTATTGTTCAGAGAGAGAGTAATGATCGCCTTCTTGGATACAAGGTCATTTGATTTTGTGAGCACTCACTGTTCCTTGAAGTCCAGGCTGCTAATGTTTAGGTGATAGAACCCTTTCTCTTTAGTGATTTCCAACAAGGTCAAACCAAGCTGGCAACCCGGTTGATTTTAGGAGCGTCCTTGGAAGCATTGCAGTTATAGAGTCTTTCATTGTAGGTTAGCATGTTCCATATCTTAGTGCACATGGACATTAAACAAGCGCTTGTGCTGCTGTACCCTGAATTATGGAGAACTTGAGGGTTAGCCTTTCCCAAGGGCAGGGATAATAACTTAGAGAACATGTTACACCACAGAGAGGTAACATATCACATAACATGTGATGTATTGTGGCTTGATGCTCTTCTTTACTGTTTTCTATTTCGTCTGCTGGTGACAAAATGGGGAAACAGGACCCCGAGCAAGACTCCCAACTCCCCAGAGTGCTGGAAGCAGCAGAGAACCAGACCAGAATGGGCAGATGCTGCTGGCCAATAACATCCCATGGTTACCCGTACTGCTGCCCCAGAGGCAGTTTGCCACCTGCAGGGTGCATTGACCACTGGATACATGCCGACACATGCTGTGACACATGTTGCGCCAATCTAGCTGCATGTACATTATTTAATAACCACTGATCTTAAAGTGCCACGGACACTTGGCTATCCCCAGTCTGATCCTACAGAAAACAGTTTATCTCCTACACTCAAAACACCAACAAAAACATTTTTTAAAGGTGAAAAAAGTAACATTACCTTCTCTTTAGTTTGTGCTGGTTATCTGGTTATCTCAACCAGACCAGCTCTAGAGTAGTTACCTCTCTCTTTCACATAAGGCCTCTTTGAACATCGAATCTTCCTGAAGCATGACTCCTCTCTAATGCACTATATGTGACTGTACAGGGCACAGAGCTTGTTGCAACAGATTTAATCTTGCTCTTTATGTTACGGAATTAGAAGCATTTTATCTGCTAACTCAGTTTAATCTGATTAACCGAAATCTGCGATCTATTCAGCTACTATTCAGAGTCCATTCAGTGAGAAAACAGCATTAATAACTCAAAAAGATGACGAGATCAGTTGCGTGGTTCCACTACAAGAGGTGAGTATTTAATTCATCTTGTGCTTTTTATTTTGGTTGGATATTTTAACTTGTAGAGAGAAGGAATCACAGATGTGAAGCTCAGTAGACCCCTGCTGTGGAGCATTTAACACTGATCCGTGATGACGGCTCCTGACAGACACTTTCTTAATAAAACCTACAAATAGTCCTCCACTAAGACAATAGCCATAGTCCCAAGATATAAAACATTCATAATCAGGGCCACCCCAGGTTGAGGTTGAAGGGCATCAGGGGCAGCTGGTCAAGGCTTACTTTAGGGACCCATGGCAGCTGTCCCTTTGCAGTAGGGTCCTGAGATATAGGACTGCGCTTTACTGCCACTAGTAATTTCTTTACACGCTACCCGATTTTACTAAGTGATGGAATATTACAAATCAAGTGGCACACAGACTACAAAGGAGCAATTAATAGTGTAGAGGTTAATGCCAATGGCTTGGGGAAAATATCAAGTACTAGCATTTTCCTTAAACGAGTGCATAATGAAGCCAACAGGGACCGATTCCGCTGCATTCAGATTTCTTCGAGTTAAAATCTATAGATGTCAAAGAAAACTCAACTCTTAGAAACTCACGAGCTGTGAGATGATTACGGATAGATATAGATAATTATCTATCATTCATATAATCTCAGATGTTCCTGTATTCTTTTAGATGTATTGTTCATTTTACACAATGGAGTAAGCAGAGGGGAATACAGACCATGCAGGCGTATTGCTTTATTTCATAGAGGTTAGATGCAAGTTAAGATTAGAGCTGTAGGCAATTATTTTTGTGCAGTGCAGAGATCTGGAAATGGAATTAGCTGAAGTGTAAAATAATTGTTTTACTTTGTAAACAGGATAACTAAATATATGCTGAGATCCATGGAGAACAACGAGCAGCAACTGTTTTTGTTTAATAATCAAGTGACATTCAGGTCACAATAGGTTAAAACCAATGGATCTCTATGAACAGATCTTTCTCTAGTGATACTTATCTATCTTTTGACGTTCCACAGTAGTGGAATATAACATGTGGCAAGTTAGTTTTGTTCTCCATTCTCAACCCTTGCTACTTTTACTAGTATGGCTACAAAGTCAGGATGGCCTCAGGATGATCCTCCAAATGGATCACTTCGATGTCACCAATGATGAACAAACTGCTGTTGGCAATAATGCCATGGATAATGAACAAATGTAATTAACATCGTGATAAATTTGTCACACTTTCCAATGTCTTTCCCATCGATCGTATGATGAAAGTTCCAAACAGATCACTTTGGTGTCCAGTGGTGACCAAAATGCTGCACCAGAACATTCTAATGCCTTTTCCATCAGTCATCTCTTAGAGGTGCCAAATGGATCACTTTGGTGTCACCAGTAATGTTCAATGACATCCAAAATGCTGTTGGTGCCATCTATAATGTCCAAAATTACTTAACAGAATTTAGCATGTACTGTATCTCAGCCAATACACACGTTTTCAAGGTTTGTAAAAAAAAAAAAGGTATGCATTGCAAAATGTTATTATTCTTAAGATATTTTTTTTAAAAAAATATTGATTTTATTTGATTTGAATAATATTTGCCACAAATATCAAAATAATCTATCCTCGGCCTTGAGAATAATGCTTTCCGGAAATTCCTTTGCACAAATTACAATCCAAAAAAAAAAGGGAGCTGGGGGAAAACATGAAATAACAGTACTTGACATAAACAGCTCAGGAGACGCCTGCAGGTCACTCATGCAGAACGTAAGAATGTGACCAAGATGTGTGAAATACAGATCACGTGATGCCTGCCAGCAATTGACTTGCTAGTTTATATCAGTGAGAGTAGGAATAAATAATAGGGGAGCAGATCCCTAGGAAGGGTACAGAGGATGACTCAGAATGCCATTATTTGACAGTTATGTAAGAAGGGCTAAAAAAATGTAAAGCATGAAGAGAACATATTATTGTCAAGTGCGTGCCAGATCAAGAAATATTTTATCAGGCAAAGTGTACATGGACACCAGTGTCTGTGAAAATGACTCTATGGACGTCACTGGTCCCTGTGGGACATTTTGTTTTGGAGGTGACCACTCGATCTTCAGGCCTCACTTTCTTTTCGTAGCAGACTGTGATATAAACCTTGTGTTTGGTTATCTTGTCAATACACCACACAAGGCCTCGATACACCACACAATGTGGTCAATACACCACACAAGGCCTCGATACACCACACAAGGCCTCAGTTCTTCTTAGTCTCTTAATATCTGTATGATTTTAATTGTGTTATTCGGGGGGAACTTCTTTGGTATCTATGGCCGATGTACTGTACAGTTTCAAATACCCTTCAAATATGTTTCCACTTTTCAGCGCTGGAGTTATTTCACGCACACTAGTCATTCTTTCATTGTCACAAAGAAAGCACGTGTACATTTACAGCATATATATCAATCTCATTAGTGGGGTAGATTAAGTCCGCCTACCCTTTAGTGTCATACAGCGCATGTGTGTGTGACCAATTAAAAGGATTCATTAATACATTTTGCATGGCATATATAAGGAAAATTCTGCTTCTGGGGCCTTTTCCTTTCCAAGATGAATAGCACCATGCGCGTCTGCATGTTAGCACTGTCTGCTTGCATCTTGCTATATGACAGTGAAGCAAACAGCAGTTGGTGGATAAAGTATTGGTACTATGATACTGATACTAGTATTTAACCATTTGTACTGTGCATTTGACAAAGACAATTGGGAAACATTGTTTTTGTGGTCAAATCAGTAATACATTTCTCATTACTATTCATTACTAATCCCTAGGTGCAAGGGGGCCAGCCCCAATTCCCCAAACAGGGTCGGTCTGTTTGCAGAGGTGGGACTCAATGGGGTCACTCAATGTGTTAGATGGCCCTGTGATGAGGGGTGCTAGGTGAGTAAGGGTCCATTTAAATTTTACATCTGACCTGGGTTCTAGGCTCTTTGTCCCCATTGACGCACCATCACCTTAGGCTTCCTTCATGATTATTCCGTTGTGTATGCATGTATTTATATTTATATATGATACATAAAATGACATTAATACTAGCAGTATTTTGGTCTTCAAACACAACCAACTATTTTCACTCATTGCTCACTGAACACCTTTGTAGTTCAGCTAAATCAGGAGTCGCATAACCACGCTGATGACATTTTAGACAAATATCATTACAGTGGAAAAAAAACATGCAGCGGAATCGTCAGCTAAATGTTAGCAGGCTACATTTGGGGTCAGTAGTGACACCTCTAGGAAACATTGTTTGTTATTTTGGTGCAATTCAGAGGTAGAACAGCACATCGGTTCAGATGAATAATGAATCGGATACGTAATATGATCTCTCGAGTAGTGAAATTCTGCCACCCTGTGGATAACACATGGGTGCAGGCATAACGCATGAACGATAACATGGGGGATTGAAATAAGAGCTTTTTGGAAAAGCTCTTTAATCATTAAAATATCATTTTAAAAGTTTTCAATATTTCCACAAGAAATAATGGTTATATTTGGGTATCGGATTATATATATTGCTAATGCCTATAATATTTCAGATTTAAATAAATGATAATGCACAGCACAGCAATAAACACAGGCATATATAGATAAATCAAAGTACCAAATTAAAATAAATAAGCAAGTACGGTGGTATCAGTATCCATCTAACCAGCAGATTCATATAATTGCTTTGAGTTTTCCAAGCAAAAAAATTCAGGTATTTTTATCTATATTTTTTGTAAATATGTTTTGCTACAGGAGGAAGTGTCAGCAGCTCAATAAATCAGAGGTCTCATCTTTCATTAAACTCCATTTTTCTTAATCAAAATTGGGCGCCGTATGTAAATGATATATGATCGTGGAGAAAACCACATTTCATATGGTGATGTCACAGAGGAGAAAGGGGCCGATTTATATCAAAAACCTTTTTTTTGTACATTTGCAACTCTGCTTAGACAATATTACTAGTAGAACTATGAATTAGTGGGAATATTTTTGTTTTAAAATGTCTTACAATCACAGCAACCAAAGGAATGCATTGAATACTATGGTAATAAGATTATTTTTAAAACTGCTCCAAAATTACTCTGTAACAATCACACTTTTGTCTTTTTATTCTTGAATACATTTTAAGCAACACAGTCCATTTAATTTGCGTCAAACTTTAAAACGGAAGATTTATCATACTTACAGACGTATATATGTATGTATATACATATATGTGTGTGTGTGTGTGTATTTATATATACATTGCTGTGTGTTAGTGGGTAGGGTTTATATTAAATGCATTATTCCGCTCAGGTACTGCAATAGCCCAGTGAATGATTCACGCACCTCGTTTTAGCCATGGAGCCGGACTGTTGTTGTGTCTGAATGAGTTTGGCCAGCTGTCTTTGTAAGGCTACTTCTTTGCCATGTGCTTGTCTGATAAATGGATGCTCCAGCAGATGAATGACTGATGGCCTCTTTTCAAAATCCTTAATAAGACACCTATAAGGACATGAAAAGAAAATTACACAGGCAGATGCTCTTTTTGTATCTTCATTTTCATGACAATCCCACCTGCAATTCCACAGAGAGCAGACATGCCTAATCTAAGTATTTTATGGAACTTCATTAATTGTAAGTGAATAGACTCATAGAGTGTACTTATAGCGTGCATATTTCATAAATTGTGTTGCAAAATATTAAAAGACATGTTTTCCCTCCTGGTTCTGAGATTTGTGTTGGATTCCTCTTTCATGTTCATCTAGGGTTTTTTATGTGGATTTACGTAAAAGGTAATGCTAGTCATCCATTAGTAGACTTAACCCCCAGAGATCACATTCCTGGTAGACAACGTGAATTGTTTAGGGAAGTGTTATTGTTCCAGAAGATACAGCAATGGAAAACTGTATGACAGGCAAGAAACCATAAAACCATGATATAAGACTCATGCAAGTTTCAATATCTGCTTGGTGGGAGAAATCAAATGTCTATGTTTCGACCATGTAAGATGGCAGGAAACCCTACAATTCCATTCTTGGACTGGATTAAACAAACTGTCTCCCAAGGGAAGTGAGGAGGCAAAACAGAAGAGAAAAACAAAAGCATACAATAGAGATTGATCCCCTGGAATTATCGGACTCTGATGGGATGCATGTTATCCAAATAACCAACTAAAGCTCTTCTAATGAAGAGATACTATCAACCATTGGAAATCCTGGATTCTAAGACTATTGATCACTGCATCAACCTGGTGATATCCAGACATCATTAGGGGATTCTGAAGTCTTTAACCCCAGACTAGTAATAGACAAGGTGATAAAAATGCATTTTTGGTAGCATGGAGCAGACCATATCCCTGATACCATATTTATGCATATTGTTACTGCTGAGAAACACAATCATCTATACAGCGGCATCCCTTATCTTTCCTTGTATATACTTACTTTCATGTCTAAGGTTTTGGCAGAACAGACAAAAGCAAATAGTACTTTAAAGAGCCGTTGTGTTCCTTGTTAATGTATCATAGTGACAGTAATATCGGTGTACAGGCCAAGAAACAGTCATATTCTTACATCTTTAACTTGATGTTCACTGTTAAACATGGCGATAATGTCTAGTAAAATAGTCTAGAGGTGGAAATATGTATTTCAATTACAATGGAACTTGTCTTGCTGTATAATGAAAACTGTAGCAAATTGAAAGTTCTTCTTATGGAAAAATATTTGCAGAATATGACTACAGATACTATTGTGGACATCAAGAGTTGTATTCTGGATACAAGGAGTTGCAGGTTCTACAGAAACATAAGCAGGTCCGATGGTAGTAAGATTTATAGATAGATTGATTGCAGAGGAAAATAAGCACACACCTTCTAGAGGTTGTTACAATCATAAGAACTGATTCATTTTACTTTATAACAATTAACGTCAATATACATTATGACATAGGTGGGTTTCAACAGTAATACGTAGACATTCTTTACAAATGTAAGTTATGTTAACCAAAAGGCTACTAAACGTATCAATCTTGAGTTCATTATTGGTTTTTACAAGTTTTGCTTACATACCAGATTGTGCCGCATTGTATCACACACACAATTATTGTAAATTATTTATATCAATACATACATATATCACAATTCGTTACTTGAAAGTAGGAAACTTTAAGAGCTGCAAGCCACCATAAAACAAAATATATATCAATTGCAGCAAAATTCCCACATTTTATCAATCCCATTATCTGATAAAATATTTTCATGGATGAATAAATCTCACCTGGGATTTGTGTGAAAGCATTAAAACAAGCTTCTGTAATAATCTTGTTCGTCAGGTCTTTTTGAATACTTTTCCGGTGATGGCTGTTTAAATTGTACCTTCCTATCAGGGAGTTTGATCACTGAAAAGATGTCACCACAAACCGCTTGTCATTGCTTAAAGGTTCTTTAGTGTCTCGATGTGGGATTCTAGGCTCCCCTTCTCTGAAGGCTGGCCCAAGGAAAACTAAATCATTTGACTGCTCTGCCTGTAAGCCATTTACCCTCCCAAATAAAAGGCATTTATCACCAACTCCAACTCCTCTCTGGTTATCTTGTTATTCTCCAAGCTCATTGTTCAAAATAATCTGCATATCACATTTGTTAGTTTTCTGGTGCACATAGATACATTGATTCTTTAATTTTTATTCTGTTCGGAAATCAGAAAAAAAATACAATGTCCGCCTGACTAGCCCAAATTATTCAGATTAAAGCTAAAGTTCTATACATTTAAGATAACAACAAGGCGTTATTGTCTTAAAATTGTCAATAAAACAAGAACAAACTAGTAACATACAAGTCCGAATTGGTGCGGGGACCATGTGTATGAAGGGAAGCCCTGATTAGTATTGGGGTCCTGGAGGCCACCAGAAGACAGGTGCATTTGTATCTCCAATCTTACGTCCTTGGTCTTCCCCTTGTAGCCCTAATGGTGCCAGCACAGAAGCGATTGTGTGCAGGAAAAGAAGGCATATAAGCAGGGAAGAAAGAATTAGGTAAAACTGCACAGAAATTCAATAACCACAATTGTTTAGTTGTAAATAATACAAAATTGCATCTGACGCGTGCCAGCCTTCATGTACCAGCTTTTCTCATTTGCAATGTAACTAAACAAAATAGAGTTCAAGTTCTTCCACACCAAACTCATCATCATATCTTTATGGACCTTGGTTTGTGAAGAAAAGTATTGGGACGCACCTCTTAATTATTGAAATCAGAGTTGAGCCTCTTACTTCCACTGAAGGAAAATCTTAATGCTTCAGCATACCAAGACACTTTGGACAATGCTATGTGAGAACAGTTTGGGGGTCCATAAAGACATATTTGGTTGAGTTTTAGTATAGATAAAGGGGAATCAATTATGTTGTGGGTTCTAATGACATCACTAATGAACTGCTTCTGCACACCACACTGAAGGCATTGGTGACATCACTGGGGTCTATATATTTTTCATTTTCATCTTTTATTTGAATGTATAATTCTATTTTAATAAGTTCAAGCATTCAAAGGCTGTAAGTGTAACAGTGTTTGCATGGACCCCTGTTGTGCTGAAGCTATCCACATGTGATGACTCCTTAGGATATCATTAAGTCTCCCTGTCAACACAAAAAAATGTAGGACATACTATTACGTCCTAATGGTTGTTAAACCCTCTTTACAGGATATAATAGTTCATCCTAAGGTTGCGAACAGGTTAATACATGAATGAGTTGGGACCCCCACTTGTTCAAAGGTGTTGGACTGTAACCGAAATTGTCACATGGGTAATCTGTCAATCACAAGTCATATACGCATAGATCATCCAAGGTTTTCTTGAAGATATAAAATATAATGAATGTAAAATATCCTACATACATCCCTTGTGGTCCTGTTGCTTTTATATGTTTTTGAGACATTTAAATTAAAATCCAGAATTAAATGTAGTCTACCTTAAACATAGAATTCTGTCATTGTATGCTGTCTTCAAGGCTAAACACTAGCCCTATTCATCAACAATTGCAGGGCAATTCATGTAGTAATGAACATGATGAGACATACACATACACACAACTGTCCATACAAACACACAGACCACATGCACAGGGATGATAACATTGTAGGAACTGTGGGATCTCAACAATAAGAATAGCCATTTTATAACCAGTAAATCAAGCAGTGTTCAATTGGGTGTTGATTCTTTACAGCCGGGAGGAAAATATATTTAGCACAGATAAAGTGGAAATGTTACAGGCAGATAATAAGCCATATGGCTGAAATCATAAACACAGCCTGCTTTACAAAAGTGTTGTCACTGTTAATTTTAAACGGTCTGCACTCTTTTATTTATACTCATTGTAAATCTATCCGCAGACTGTTCCTTTCTAAAATAGGTGGCGTTTTTGTTGAAATCCATCTTTTTTTAAATTCTATCTTGTCCAAGTGAGTTTTTTTTGTCTCTTAATGGGATTTGTAAACTAAGCTATATATTTAGTTCCATGGTGAGAGTTTTGTGATTACAAAATACGAATCAAGAGGTTTATTAATTAAAGTGAAAAAGAGCAATTGTAAGAATTGAAGTAAAGGGGACTCAGTTTCATGAGATCAGGAACAGGCCGCGTAAGGACATCCATTAATCAAGCTGTCCTATAGCAGAATTAAATGACTATAGCCGGGAAATGAAAGCAGGGCCACTAGTTTGGGTGGCTGTACAAAAGGAGAACTGTCATTTTGGGCAGTGATGAAGTCAAGTTTATATTAGCGCTGACTGACAAATACTAGTAAAGGCTCCGTAGATGGATGGACAATTTCCTATTTTAAAAAATTAAGAAAAAAAATTGAAAATTGGAGTCAATTAATGATACCTGGCGCCTGTACAGAGAATATGACATAATATTCGTCTTTGTGTACAATTTCATGCTTTTCTGTATTAGTATTAGTATTTTTAAATTAAGATTTAATTGACATGAGGCTTTATTTATGATGTCATAAACACAGTTAGTGACTGGAGAAATGTAAGAAAACAGGCATGGACAAATTGTGTGACTGTCCCTTTGAGAGATTCTGATGTCATACCTATCTTTTACATAGGGTAAGAATTACCATAAAAACAAAGGTATTATAATAGCGGTGCTGGATTACCAGTCATACTAGACTTGAATGTGAAAATTCCTTAAATATATCAATGAGGTTTCCTACCTTCTTTTGGACACCGCATGGTTAAAAAATAATTTCGTACAACACACAACACTGTGATGTTTGAACAATTTATATACTGTATGCAATACTTATATTTTGAAATTATTATTTTTTTTTCGAGTTATTTGGATTATCCACACATTTTAGGAAATTTTAGGAAATTTTTCTTTCTTATCTGTTTAGCTCGGCAGTACTCACAGCACGCCTCTTTTGACATTATATGAGTTATCCAGCAATTGTTTCTCGGACATCACGCAGGAAAGGGTTAATCAACAGCTGGACAACCTTTCAGCAGAAAAAATACGAAGAATACCTTACATGGTTAAACGTATTCAATCTCAACACCAAGCACACAATGATAAATAACATACATTCTCTCCTTTCCACTTGTCTTCAGAGATAATAAGATGATTGATTTAATTTACACCTTAGTGGTCAATTATGCTCTGCGTTATAGATATTCTGCTGCGCAGAGGGCATTATATCTGAATTGATCTGGTGACTCCATCCAGCAGCTACTGATATCCAGTAAAATACGCTAAAATTAGCAGAAAAAAGCAGAATTTTCCTTTTTAATATGTTGCTTCACAAGATGTTTTCTCAGGATGCCTGATCTATATTTAGAAGCTGTATAAAAACAACAATAATCTATATTTTCAAAAATTATTTATTTGAATATTTTACGGACATAGCTATTGGACGATGAAGTATCTGGGAGCTTCCTAGGGTTGGCTGCCCAGAGCTCCCCCTGGGGACGTGTCTGTGATGAGGTAGGGGTTAGCTGTGTATGGGGGGTAAGTCACAGTTATGGTTTTGGGGGGGATAGGTGGGATTTTGCGTGATTAAAGACCATTCCCCCTGCCCAGAGATTGACGACACTAACCTGGTGATACCAGGGCAGGTGCGAGGTATTGAGACCGGGTGTCCGGCTTCCGTTCTCCAGAGATTTAAACAAATTTGGAAAATACATGTTAAATTGCCCAGGGCTGCGTAATCGCTCAGGGATTCCTAGTTTAAATTGCCCAATTAAAACATTGTCTGGATTATGGCCTGCAATGGTCCATAAAGCTTAGTGACAGGTGTAAATCACCATGATGCTTACAACACATTGATTGACGGGTAAAACAGAAGCTTTGCAGTCTTGTGGTTATACAGGATAAGATGGAGATGCGTATTATTGCCTTTCAGATTTGATGCAGGTAATTAAATTACCAGGTAGAAAGCACTCATGGGGAGAATAGTAAAAATAGCAGGCTGATGCAAAACTTGCAAAAAAAGAGCAATATTCCTTTTATAGAAATAGAGGAATAGCTATTAATTCATCATAACGAAGCTATGAAAAGGCCTGTATTGACAAATGCATAACTAATACAAATAAATGAGTCAATTATCCCTAATGGCCAAATGCTCAACACTCCGCGCTCTGATGTTTTCATTTAAATGAAACATTGATTATTAATGTGAATTCAGCTCATGCTGGAATCACTCTGTCCTTTTACTTGTGCTAATAATGGTATAGACCGGCAACAATGAACTGTAGCTCTTCAGGTAGCAAACGATAACTCCCATCAGCGGAGGCAGAAAGGTACACTTGTAACAGGGTTCTAGGCTTTATTCACTAAAGTGGGAGTTTGCAATTTACCAACTGCATTAAGAAGGCTCAAACACTCTGAGCTTCTCCTTAAAGAAGGACCAAGCTCATCTTAAATAATATCTAATTAATTTAGTGAGATTAGCGAACAAATTGCATCTTTAATGCATAAATCGCATTTGAGGCTTTGGGCCTAATTGCTCTGTATCCCATACTAGCTGTATCATTGGTGTCTAGTCGGGGGAGCCTGAGATGTATCTTTCCCTGCTCCCTGTGCCAACTAAGCGGCTGGCTTATGATGTCATATAGCAGTACAGTCAGTGAGATAATAAATAAAATTGCCCTGTCTCTCACTGAATATGTAGTATGATGTCATCTCCCAGCACCATCTTTCAGGGCTGCCATCAAGGGGGTACAACCTGTACAACAGACAACCAGGGGCAAAATGCTTAATGTGTTTCGCACCAGATAAAGCACATCTGGGGCAAAACACATTAAGCCTCAAATATCACCATGGTCTTTGGGCTACTAAAGGATAGCACCAACTAAATCTATTAGTAAAAATAGTAGTGAAAATGTAATGGCAGCATTCCGAAAGACACGTATTAACAATATGAGCAAAGGCATCAGAAATCCCAGCTTTATTTAAAATGTTGTTTATACTTAAGATATTTCTCTTGCTTTATGCTTCATTACCCCATGATCTATTACAGAGAAAACACGTTTAAAAACTGCTTGCATAGATGATTAAATTACAAAAATGCAGATTGCGTAATCGGAGGTCAGGAAATGCACAGTGAACAATTTTGCAGAGAGAACTAAATATACAGCGAATTTAAACCCGAGGAACACCGATTAGATTAAAATTATGATTAAAAGATGTTCTTTCGAGAGAAAGATTTCTCATTCATGTAAAATATTAGTAAGTATACCGTAAAACACATGTAATCTTGGGTAGGAGACGTTATCTCCAAAAGAGATATCCTACTGTCCTTCACATTTCCAAGAATTTTGGTGGCTACCCCAACCAGATTGGTGGATTCCCCCCCTAATGATGTTGTGTAATGCATCACAGACCTAGTTATCCAGAGATTTTTCAGTCTGATTTTCAGTATTTTTTTTAGCACTTTCTCACAAGGGAGATCTTTATTCTCCTTAACCAGCCTACTTTCACTATGAAGGCTGCTCAGCACAGCCTCCAGAGGCCTCACCAAAAGGCGATGCACCAAAAGGCGACACATCACGCCATGATATGACATAATATCCCCGTGATCCATTTCCTAAAGCCACACAGCCTTTTATGACACGGACATGTAATGATGTAATGTGGGTGTGGCTCTTACAAGCCTTATATGAATATATATATCTATGTGTTATATATGTTTATTTATATAATCTTTCTACATTGCACTTATACAACAATACCTACTACAACATGCCTTATTTCAGTTCTGAAATAAAATGACTAAATTATTTTTCTACCAAAATGTATATATTTTTTTCATCTATAGATTATATCATACTAAAAATTTATATTGTATGTTACAATAAATATTGTTAACCCTTAAAATATTTCTTCTTATCTATGTTAGCGATACACAATGATACCCAAAATCTATAATCTCCCTATATATTGAATTATTAACCCATACTTGGTTAACACTAGACTTGCAGATTTGTTTTCGTACTAATGCATTTTTGTGCTGAATTCGTCCAAATAACGAAGCAACAAATGCAACATTGGGCAAAAGAAACGAAAAACGGGCACCAGTTTAACTACACTAAGAGGAGGAGAATCTCGCCATTTTGCCTGCACTAAGAGAAGGGACATTGATCTTTGTTTGTCCAGCTCACTTTTTGTCACATCATGCTGAGGGCTTGTCCAATGGCTGTGCTGCATCTTTCCAAGAATAAAAAGCAGACTATGAATGAAGAGAGCCTATATAAGAGCAGAGCAGGCAGGGGATCCGTTCATTTCACTGGGACTGCTTTATGTGACACTGCTGTGCTGCATCTGAGCATTTACAGAGTGAGATTCTTCTGTGTGAGACTTGGTGAGCTTCAGCTTTCCATTTCTCACAGTGAAAGAACTGATACTTCCTTAATAACACCTATTAAAAATTAACATTTCCAAGTCCACTACTATCCTTAGCCCTATAACTCTAAGCTAATTGTGACCCTCTTTATTCTATCCATTGGTCTTCAATTCCCTATTCAACTTCTTCTAGGCGTTTATTTCTTGTTGTCGTGACGAATGGAATTTCCGAAAAATGAAAATGCTGGCCGAATTTCATCCAAACCGAACACAGACACGGAGGAATTTCATAGAATAGGAAGAAATGTTCCCCTACTGTAACTAAAACCCATCCTATATTGGTGACTCTGAGACTCCTGACAGCTTTGTGATATACGGCACTCAGTTTTAGGCTATTTGCATCACTGGAGTGTGTTTTTTACAATCCTTGCTGTATGTTATGGGCTGCTTATAGCATCTGTGATGCCCCAATGTTCCTTTACCAGTAATCACTTTCGGTATTAGCTGTTACTCTGGAAACACAACCTGTAGCATTTATTTGCTGAAACACAATTGTCATCCCTTTATATTAGAACCAGATGCTGGAACCCCTGCTTTGTGTAGTATGGGTTAACTGTTATATAACTCACATAGATTGGTATATATTTTAAGCACAAATTGATATAAATGCTTTGTTTTATCTCCAGCGTCTCAGCTGTAAGAAGAATTGGTTATGTCTACTATTTTATCTCTAAAACACACAAGCTGTTCATTCATCATTCTCGGTGAATGTGGCAAAACAAAGAATAAGGGAAGAAACAGACAAAAAATGCATAGGAAAGAAAAAAAAATCTTTAAGAAATGCAAGTGGCTCTAATGTAGCGCTTCCCATTAGTGACAATTGATTGTCACCATCGCTCTAAATCTTAGAGTGGTTACAGATAGATTATAGAATCTGTGTATCTGTTAAAATGCTCTTAGTCCGTAAGGAGAGATAAACATGGAGTGCCAGAACTAAAATGATAAGAAGATGATTCAGAAAAGTTAAACTTGTCTTATTTTCTTTTTTTAGCCACTTAACAAACACTATTTTTAAAACATGTTATCTATTTAAAGTACAGGAGGAGGAACAAGGTCTAAAAAAAATATTGTACTCTTCCCATTTAAGTGGAAGTCACTACGAGCATTCGGAGCGGCTAAAATGTATGTTTAGTGCTGTTGGTTCTTTTGTGCGATGGAAAATTGTGTTCCAGGTCTTTACTGCCATTTGTGGTGGGGTTAATCTGATATGTGGATGTATATATATATATATATATTTCCTCAGTAATGGAATAAAGGAGTAAAAATTATTTTCACTGAACCCTTATTGGGGACTTCAGGTGTCCCAGGACATAAAGAGGTGGAGCCTAAAGTGGGCGGAGTTACGCAGCATTGTGTAGCTCCACTTGCTTTAGGCTCCACTCCTTCTGTCCTGGGGTGTCTAGAGGTCATTTACCAACGTTTACACTGTGTAATTCATTGTGCATAGGTAGTATTTTTATGCCGGGCAGACCCAAATTTGACAGGACATGAACCAAAAAAAATGGGACTGTCGGAGCAAATTCAGGACTGTTGGCAGGTATACCAATGCTTTCCCAATGTAAAAGAGCAGTCTAGATGTGAATCTTTTGGTTAAAGTGCCTGGGCTGACCACAGCACCTACCTATAGAACTACAGAACAGAGGATATGTATGTATGTGATTACAGATGTATTCATCGGGATTATTTCATAGGTGAGGTCAGTCTGACCGATACTTTTCCTACATAACACTACAAAATGTTTCAAATATTTTTTATTTAATAATTCATTTTGTGTGTATATGCCCAGTAAAGATTATCTCCAGGATTTTTTATTTATTAAATTATTTTGTGTGTAAATGCCCAGTAAAAATTTTTTTAAGGATTCTTTTTTTAATAAATCATTTTGTGTGTAAATGCCCAGTAAAGATTATTTCTAGGATTTTATATTTTATTAATAATTAATTTTGTGTGGATATGTCCAGTAAAGATTATCTCCATGATTTTTATTAATAATTAATTTTGTTTGTATATGCCCAGTAAAGATTAGCTCCAGGATTTCCTACTATATGCACTTTTCTACGTGTGAAATGTTTATGCCGGCGGTTAGGTCACAAACTCTTTTACCGATATGTTAGGCTCTTATGGTCTATGAGTGGATTTTTTTCTTGCTACTTACTGTGAAATGAAGTGGCTAAATCCTCTGCACCATTTTTCAGGATGAAGTAAGGTTGGGGGAGGGTTTCTGGGGAAAGAAACAGACATTTAGCCGTGAGACTGTCTGCGGTATTTATAACACATAGAAAATAGATTATTTAACTAGTCCGTATTCACAAAGGTTGGAAGCACATTTGACAACAGATATGGTTCCTCTAATGAAATATTAATCCAATGCAAGATTTCTGAACAAATGTCTAATGATGTCATAGCAGAAGTATTGGCTTTGGACCATATAAAAATAGACAACGTGGTTTATTCGCTAACAGTGAGACGTGGTGAATGGCTAATACTAATCGGGATCTGGAGAGAGTGAAAATTACCAATAGCATTAAAAATGACAATACTGAAAATAACAAAATGAAAAATAACATGTTACATCGGTAACAGAAAGCAAAGAGGGCTCTACCCTTGTGAGCTTGCAATCTAATTCTCACTGTGAATGTAGTGTTTATTTACATGAAATATGTGTGAGATTTTCTCTTCTTCTTAGGGCTGGCCGTCCGAAGCCCCCTTCTGCTCCTTATAGAAGCTAAAGACGGGGTGTGGTCATGATAATAGGCGGGGCTAGTTGTGCACATGGGTGGGGCTACTCTAATTGGTCTTTAGAGGGTTAAGCTTCAGCGGAGCTCAGTGTTAGTGCTAACATTTTAGCTCAAAACTAATTCTGTTGATGCTCAGATGCACCTAATAATAAAATAATGAACTGTCCAAAGTAAACCAGATGGAACAACATACGATATACTATACTATACCTCCTCCACTACCTGAAAATAATACCCATGAAAATAAATAAAGACGGTGAGAAGCGAGGATCCCCGAGAACCACAATGTGCGATAACTTATTCTGGTTGTGGAAAAGTGCTTTCCATCGATTCTCCATTGTAGTTTTGATTAATTCAGAATGCTGAATTATGCATACATGACTGTGATATTTTTATATAATTATGCATTGATATGTAAGTGACCTTTAAATGGCAAAATGCTAGAAAATAAATATAAGATTTAAAATGTCCAGAGGAAACAATATTTAAAGGGAATTTTCTTGACTTGGCCTTTTGCCTATTTCCAAACATTTGTGTAACCGTTGAAAATACATTTTTTAAACATTTTTAAAAATTTGTATAGCACCCTGCGGATCAAATATCACTGATGTATCCTTTTATCAAGATAAATTAAATTTGCTGAAGGCAGGCTATAGCTGTGAAGGGGAATGAACCCACTCAACACCCTATGATGATACCTGGGAACCCTCTGGGGTTGGTCCACCCCACAACTCCAATCCTTATAGAAAGATGGGGCAGTAATGGTTTAGGGTGGGTGCCAGGCCCAGTATATGCCCACTGAGCATAAAAACATAACGTAACCTGAAATCCAGCCATTGGCCACAATTACGTTGTTTGGCGGCTGCCAGCCATAGGGGCCACCTAATCATCCCCAGTCCGGCCCTAGTGGGTGCAGCACTGGTAGATGTACATGTCTATGGCTGCCCCAGAGGCTATATTAAGGTTTGCGTATGTATGTATGCCTATAATTAGGTGTCTGTGTCTAGGACTGCTGCCCTACCCATTATATTAAGAATAATAATCATGTACTTCCATATCATTAGTTACAAGGTACTTAGCTTGGCTGAAAACTCTAAGAGAGAAAGTTTATTGTTTCCCAGATATGTTCTTCTAGACATTATAAGTTATGAGTTGTATTTTCTGGAAGCCAGATAGTTTTATGTTAATTTTCAGGTATGTTTTCAGGGGTGACGGTATACTTAAAGGGTATACGGTATACTTAAAGGGTGTGGAAAGGAGAAATTGCACTATTGCTAATGAATCAATGGGAACGTGCTCTCCAAACATTCTGTGCTATGAGGCAATAGCCCAAAGAATTATGCAGAATGATGCCGAGGTGAGTAAGTGAGTATAACTGTACAGCAGATGGTCAATTTACTCAATGATTTCATGCTAATAATTAAGTTACTCTGAGAATTGTTTCTCAATCTATATGTAGATTATTATTCACAGGGAAGTAGACATCTGGAGGTAAATGCCATTTAACCTTTCTATGTAACAGAGCATGACATCCATCATACGAAATGTGCATTGTAGCATTTTTACCCAATCCTTTGTAGCCATTTAAAACTAAATCCTAGTTGGTTTTCCCAAATCAGATTCATAAAAGATACTAAAATGATCATATGTTATAAATGTGTAGCCAAGTGTATCTGAATGGGAGAAAATATAGTACTGCGCAAACATTTTAGGTAGGCATAAAACAATGCTGTAAAGTAAGGATGCTTTCAAAAAAATGTTAATAGTTTTTTTTTTATCATTTAGCAAAATGCTAAGTGAGTGAACAGAAAAAAAACCTTTGCCTTAAAAAAAGCATCAATTCCTCTAGGTACATGTGCACAAAGTATTGAACAGGGCAGTGAACAGTGTAGATACTCATGTAGTGTATTAGCTAATAAGTGATTTTTTTAAAATTTTATATCAAAATTCTATATCAAACAGAAAATGGTAACTGTAGTAATCTAAACGTGTATAAATGTATTTATATTCTATATCTATACAGTTTTAATACAAAGTAGTCATATGACACTTTATGAAAGTTCTGTCCATGGTGCTGAAATCCTAGGTGAATAATTAGGAGTACATAAATAAAGATATGTACAGAACTGGACTACTCATCAGACAAACTGGGCAAGTGCCTGGTGGCCCAGTGGCTATATATATATATATATATATATATATATATATATCTATTCTGTATATACTGTATGCATGTAGTGCTATACTAAGTAGCGAGAGTTAATTGCTGGAGTCTCCTTTATGTACTACAATATATGTTTCCTACTTTCTAGAGTAAAATGAATGTGATTTGTTTCTGTCTCCAATGTACACGATACTTAAGAACTGAACTCTGACCTATTCCGGAGTTTAGGATGTTTATATGCATATATTGTCACATTGTCAGATTTTGGAATCTGCGTATTTGTGTTTAGCTTATAGATAATAAAGTATTTATTATACTTGTGACAAAATAATTACCTTCTTAAAAAATCTATATAGCAATATGGATGATTTACTATAATGGAACAGATGGTATTAATGACTTGAATGTTTTTTTTTATTTGCAATTAATAATTTCTTTGCTTAATATACTGTATATACTCTGTATATAATTATTAAAGATATTTTAACTCTCAGACTCTTCTTATTTATACTTTTTAGTTATATATTTAATTAACGTATAGTCATTCTACATATATAGGATTCGGGTATTGTAACTTGTATGTCACACATTACATTGGAAGAAAGGTATAACCCGCTATAGAGTATCAGTCTGACTCTATCTATCTATCTACAGAATACCGACACACTTTCTTCCGCACACTTTTACCATATCAGTGATTGAGGCAACAGCAATAGAGTGAGTGACTGCTTCTCCCAAGACACTTGCTGAGACATCCGCATACAAGCTGAATAATATATTAACATAATAGTATAATTATTATGTATAATTATATAATTATGATAATAACCTAAGCCCGAGGGGAATGGGTCATACCGACTAAAACTTTTTGCCAATCGCAATACGTTTGACAGTTTTAATAGTCCTCCCCATAACCCCCTAGAATTTATATACCGCGCCATCATCCATATTCCCTAAAAAAGACCCAAACCCTGCTCACTTTTTTTAATTAAAAGGTCTCATTGAGCTTTGATTATATATCCTGGGGTGAATTCTATCAAGCTTAGCTAGGATGGATACATAAATATTTTAGGTTCTTCTGTACGGTCAGTCTAACAAAAAGAATTATATTTCGTTTGTGGTAATACATCTCTCTGCGGATTACTAATTTAAAATGTCATGCTAATTAATCTGATTAGAAATACAAAAGTACCACGTGCAAAGTAGTATTCCATTCTGCCGTTACATTTTTTTCACTGTACTGCAAAAATTCAACCTATTTGACACCAAATTGTCCTTGAATTAACAGATGTTCAATTACCCAGTCAAATAAGCAGCCACATTCCATGTCTTTCTTATTTCTTACAAAAATGCTAACGCTGTGTGTTTAAAAACTTTTCTGTTACTCAAAGCCATCTAACAGCTGAGTTACAAAAGTGCTGGTACTCGAGAAACAGGTATCGTGTGTTTATGGGCCGATGGCATTTTACTATGGCTCAAAACGGCTCTTATTTACAGCATACAAGAAATGTAGACGATGCATTCAACCTTTGTAGAATAATTAAAACACAATTGTTCAAATAATAACATTGCGTTTTATTGCAATGAGTTCTTTTCTGTTGATTGCCTGTGAAAAAGTTAGTACATAAAATGATTACCTCCATATCATGCGACATTAATTGCAATAGTTGTCTATTGTCTGCTGTAATGCACGTTTTATATCTCCTCGGTGCATTGTGGGTAATATTTATAAAGAGCAGTTTTGGGGGGCATGGTCATCTTAGTCTAAGCTTTGAAGTCCTAGCTTCGAAAATGACCTATTGTTGTGCTGAATGCACTGCCATGTAGGTTCTCCATGCTTGAAATAGGGCTTACACCCCAAGATATTTGCAATTATAGGTTTATGAAGGAGCTGCGCAGTTATTAGTGCTAACACAATGGGATTAAACAGAGATTGTTAAAACAGAGTCCAGAAAGATACCCCTGAAGTCATCAGGTTAAAGGGGTGAATGACTTCTGACAGTACAGGATGGTACCCCCTTCCTCCATAGTTGGTAACAGGGGGATGTGCTGGCTTTGGGGGTGATGGGGACTGGTGGATGCTAATAAATAGCCCAACCACATGTGGCAGGGGATTCATATCTCCACCTGTGATTGGCTCTGGAGATACAGCTGATGGTGGAGGAGTTCCTGGTGGGTGTTGGGTTCTACAAGTCATGTTCCAATGGTTACCAGTTAGAGTAAAGTTAAGTGGCGCTGTATGGCAAATCTGCTCAGCCTGACCTACATTGACATTCATTAGTCAGAGAGTCTGGCTGGGATATAATGACTGAGTTATTCTATTGTTTCCCACAGGCAGTATGATAAGGAGTCAGAGTAAATAAGAGAATTAGAACGCATACCAATGGCCAATATGCCGCTGCCTGAAAACATTATATTATACAAAGACTAGAACTGTTTTGAAAATGTATTTTTACCCTGATACTATGATACTAGTAATAAAAAATGGTGGGAGATTCACTGTAAAGATTTATTTTAGATGTAAGAGTTTCCCCTTTCATATGGTATACATAGAAAACAGATGCAGTCATGCTAGGGGTTGCATTCCCTTATAGCTTGCAAAGATTTGTTTAGATTTTGGTAATAATACAGCTTTTTGTTATAACTATTTTGAGTACATTATGAAAAACAGGGAAATCTACTTATAAATAGAAAACGTATGCAATTCTAGAAGAAAGAGCTAAATTAGGAGCAATCAGCAGAAACATCCACTTATTATGCAGAGCTCCACAGCTCCAGCTTTTGGGCTTTGCCTAGTAAAGGAATGAAATTGCTCATCAATAACGGGATTTTTTTTCTGTAGATTTTTATTTATTTTCTGTCAATACGTGGACAGATATATGCTACGTATTACTTTGGTGGTAAAAGTACTCCAGGTTTGAAACCGTGCTGCGGCTGAGGTATTGTTACCATTCAGTCAATTTCAAAGTCACAGCTGGCAAGACAAAATGTGTCATCGTGGCACAATAAGACCAATGGCATGGTTCATTGGCTGCCATGCGCTGTTCCATTAAGCAATCTGCCTAATTATACCCATACAGAAGTTAATAGTTTACAACACGCAGAATTCTATCTCGTTCGACCTCTAAAAACATTATGGTAAAAAACAGAGACATAAAATATAACACTGACATGAATCACATTTGTTTTTATTTACTTAGTTTAGCATGGTAATATAATCTCTCTGCATATTCCAGGGAAATCTGTGATCAACAGATTGTATAATCAGACCTTACAAAATCATTTCTAATAGGGAAATTAGCCGTTGCTCACCAACACCTGCCATCATTAGTCACTGCAGGCAAAAGCACGGGTTTACAAGCGGCTGGAGCTGTGATATATTCGGGAGAAATACACAGACGTTGTAAAGGATATGATATATGGATCCAACTCACTACATTTTTTTTGTTCAAAATATAATCAGGTTGCCATCTGTTAGGAAAAAAGGTCTTTTCCAACAAATACGTACGTGCACTATTAACTTTTGTGGTTTTGAAGCTGTGATAAAATTCGACATCAGACTCTACAAAGGATGATATGTAAAGTACATCTGTGCACAGGCATTGACACTGCGTGCATGCATTTACACCTGTTCTCATACATCTACAGGACATCTGTAAAGAAGGTTTCTGGTTATATGTAAACCGGTTGGTGATCTCATACATGAGAATATTAAAAGCTATGTGTTGCACAATATAGGCTGATAAACTGACCCTGATAAATAATAATAATAATAATTATTATTATTATTATTATTTTTAGTAGTAGTAGTAGTATATTTTATTTATAGACAGCACTTCCTACAGTACATATGTTGAAGGGGTATGACAAAACTAAAATTGACAGACTAAGAGAAACCGATACATTAGGTAATGAGGATCCTGCTCACAAGTTCACAACTAATATATAGTCTGTTTACATGTACAAGCATTGCTTATAGTAACTTGCTATTACTTTTTATGTAAAATGTATAATATGGTTCCAAACATGGAAATAAATAATGAAAAGTCATAGCAATTTTAGTATTAGAAACCCAAATACTGTACCAGCTACACAGTTATGTTGTTGTGCAAGTAAATGACATTTTATAATATTGTATTAAACCATATTTTAAAAGTTTGAACAAGCCAGGGTTGTTATTATTCCAATATTTACTTTATATTTACTTGGTCACAGCATTTGTTTCTGAAACCACCCATATTTTGGGGGATATATATAATGGCTTATTCATAAATGATTTGATTATTGACATAAATTATACTTCGTTGCACACATTGTTTGAATACTTTTCATGCATCCCTCTTTTAGATTCTGGAACATCTAAGTCCTAAGCAAGAAGACGTCATTTTATTACCAAGAAAGATCCATCTGTTCTTTTGTTTTTTAAATGTAGCGTATAGAGGGAACATTATAAAATGTTATAATAGATATAAATATAGTATATATAAATATATATAGTATTTAAAATTAGCAAGGCTCTTCACATAGAATCACACATAAAAGGTTGTTGTGTAGTAAATGAATATACATGAATAAAGTAAATTCTTAGGTTTAACCTACAGAACATTAGACAGCAATTCTTTTCTATTTTTTCAAACATCTATGAAACTCATCATCAAGTGGCCACTTGACTTGTGCATTTGAAAGCAGTCAGTGGCTTCGTATGTCCAAACCGGTGAATTGCATTAAAACTGAAGTAGCCAGACTTTATTCAAATCCTGTGCTAGTTGTTTACACTTTACAGCATTTTTTATCTACTGTGTCAAAGGAGAGTTTATGTAAAGAACAATATTTTTTTGTCATCAAACCTCATGGTTTCCTGGTCTAAATATACTTTATCACCATCACTATGAAAGCGTTAGAAAGCCTGTTGCTGAGGGGTCTACATAAAGGTTGGCCAGAATCTCTGTTGTTGATCTATGTGCCCGGGGATGCGGATATATATATATATTTATAGGGCATGATAATTTTGCTTAGATAGAAGCTAGTGGCTAGTGTGATATAAGTATGTTTGTGCTGGATGTGCACAATGGTTTTAACTAGCATACATAGTAGAAGAATGAGGTCTAAAACTGCTGGTTGGCTTTCAGTCTTTGTCACATTTGTGTATTAGTGTGATCAAGAAAGTAATCTGAGAACAGACATATGGTAGAGCACTGTAAGGCCATAATGTCATCACTACAATCCACTCCTAAATTCAGACATACACTGTAAGGCTCTCCGTATATTAGCGATATCATGTAATACCTTGCAAGGCTCTTATGCGTCATGGTACTCGTTCATCTGTCCTTTTTGGAACTCTAGACTTGGAAACATGGAATAGACTGACTTGGAAATGTTTTAGCAATCTGTAACCAGAAGTGTCCAAAGTACAACATTTTGCTAGACTTTTGAATGCCCTATCCTGGCAGCTTGTCAGGGTCAAACCATCTCTTCCAAACCTGGGGATCGTTATATCTGCCTTTAATAGGAAATGGAGCAGGTCAGAAATCAGGTTCCTCTGGTCAAACACTACGGTCTCCAACTTTCAGTACTTGACATTTGCACCTGAAGCTCTACACCGATTGACAATCTATTGACATTGTCGATGCAGAGCAAGTGTATCATCTCTTTCCTTTCTCTATCCATTGCTGTGATCCATCTGATTACTGGATTCCATTTACAGGCTTTACTGTGTACCGTGTAGGGATTTCACACGCTTCAATTTATGACTGCTCTATGTAAATGGATTTGTGCTTGACGCAATTGTACATGAAAGAGCAAGCTTGTGTTAGATAATCCTTGCAGTTCTCCCTCTAGGATCCTTAAAAGTTTATGTTTTAATTCTGATTATAATGGATTGCATGATTTAAATATGTACCTTTTTCATCTTTTATTTAGAATGCATTAAGTACACAAGGAAATGTATATGAGGGGGAGCTGAGTTAATTTTCTTATTTCAGGTTTTCACGGTAACACAGCATTGTAGTCATTGTAATTCATCGTACTCCAGTAAATTAGGTCACCCAAGTTGGACTTTGCAGAAAAGTAAAACTAAAATAGAAAAAAAATATTGTTCTTAAGAGAAAAGAGAACTTTCTATGGCGAATGTTCTGCTCTGTAGCTTTTGGATTATCTTTGACTTTTTGCTTGAATATTGCAATTCACAGGCCACTGGTCCTGGGTATGTTCTGCAGCTGCAAAGTTTCATTAGCCCTTTTCAGAGTTTTGACAAGGCATCATTTTCTTTTGTCATTTCTTTTGTGAGTTTCCCTTTCAATTTTGACAGATACAAGAAAAATCCACAACAGCAATAGCTCTGGCATTGGGTGAATTAACTGAGCACTGGCCAGTTTAGAAAATGTATGGAATTCAATGGCCTAAATGCAGATGATGAAACTACCAAAATAATTGAGGAATAAACATTCCATAATCATTAGATATGTGCAAATGGTTCAGACTAATTTTTCAGGTTGTTTTTGGCCAATTTGTTTTCAGGCAACATTCGATTCAGCTGAAAATTCGGGGGGCATTTTTAATTTGGAAACAAAATTCATTGCCCGGTTTCCACATTCACTCTCCCTCATATTCTCACTCTCTCACACTCTCATTCTCGTTCACCACTTCCTCTTTCGGATCTTCTTCATCTTCTATCTTATATCTTCTCCCTTCTCTTCTATCTTCAATTGGCTATCTTTGTCCACATCTCTGCACACATAACCCCATGGGAATTTCTGCTAAAATGGCTGTGCTTCCAGTGACGTCCTCTCCCTAATCGCCTAATGAGAGGAGAGGAAGTCATTGAAAGCGCCATCATTTTGCCCTAAGGTGAACTTAGGGCAAAATGATAGCGCTTTCCGTGACATCCTAAGACAATAAGACATCCTAAGACAATAAGAGACTGAAGTAATTCTGTGTTAATTTATGCAAATACTGTCTCCATGTTTGTCTCCTACACAAAAAAGTATTGTGTTTTCCTCTTTAAAATGTTAGACATATCCCTTATAATTTCAATGACAGGCTATGCTTATTCTGAATTCTAATGCCCCAATATTCTAACCTGAACAAAGGGTTTAAAGCTCAAGCATAGGTGGAGGGTGATCTGAGAATCCATGAAGATAATTATTTTTCACCGCTTGTTTAGCATATGTTTAGCATTAGCATAGTGACAAAGAACGTGGCTGATAAAAAAAGGTGGGTGGACGGCACAGCAAAGACCCTACATTTCCAAGGCCTTTACAATGTTCTAGAGCTTTGTTGTGAATGCCCAAATGCCAATATGCCAATGGCAGTATAAGAGGCAACATGGTTTACCAAAGGTTCCTCAGGGTATCATGAAAATAACCGGTTAAGCTGTTTAAACCACAATAAGTTAATATTATGTAGAATTTAGCACCGCAAAAGCAAGATGCTATGTGGTAATGTTGTACTGGTGACACTTTGCATTTTAAGTGTATAGTATGTTCTGGGTATGGTATTGACATATGTGTCACCAGAGATTGAACACCAGTAAATTTGTGTCAAAAGAGTACCTTCAAAAGGAAATTGCTTTTAGGTGGCTTCATCGGAGGTTCTGAGAAACTATAGATGTTTTGTCGGCAGTTTAATAAATGCTTATGCAAATTTACAAATATACTTGCCTGTCTTGTCTCGAGGACTAACAAAGCAAGCAAAATAAAAGAAAGCCTAAAAACGTTTGTCTTACATCTAACGAACACGACACAAACACAATACTTTACCGGCCGATATATTGACGCAATTAATATGAATATCAAAAATGCTATTTCATTGTGACCAATCATCTCAAATTTACTCATTTACATCGTCCTTCCAAATCAAAAAATAGATTATAAAGGGCATTTCTTATAAGACAGAAAGGATATTTCCCGTGGATGCTTTATACTGGCATTTTATGCTGTGCCAAAGCTTTCAATAAATGTTAAGATGGGAAACCAATTATGGTTTCCTAGGTGATAAAACAGGGATGGAAATTACACATAATTGCTGCTGTTTCATAGTTTCCAAGGATACAGAGTACCTAAAATGATTGTAATTTTGAGTGTCCCTACTTATCGAAAATCCCTTTTTTTTCCAAAGAAGCTTGGAGCTAAAATGAGTGAAACCACCTCAATAACCTCTTGCATTCACTTGCGCCGATGTATGTTTTTATTGCAACATGTCTGATTTCAGTTCATTAATCAAAAATATTTAACCCTTGGGCCCTGATGGCTAATGCATTGCCAAGATCTCTATTACTTAAAGGGGAACTGTCACATTTCAGATGATCCCAATTCTAAGTTACCGTTACCAGATAGCTTTGGGGACAGATGAAAGATCTATATGGCAGGGCTGCATTGTGCGTATTGGTGCGCTGTAGGATGCAATTTTATGTCTCCAGGAGGGACATTTGCCCCCTAGGCTGGTCTGATTAAATGATTTGAAAGTATTATGGATAGGACTAGATATTGCACATGGAATATTGTGTCTGCCCGAATGCTCCACTTCGCTGGTTTGGCCCTTGGGCTGAAAACTGCCAGCCCTGCCCTGTATGTATCATCAGTTAAAGAAGCAATCTCCTTATTCTTTTTTTGTATTTCAACTTACACCAAAGAATCATGTTTTTCTTTCACTTGAGTATTAATGAAAGAATTATTTTGCCATTTTGCTGTTACATCACATGTAAACCAATCCATTACATGAAGGTATTGGTAATAATAGTAAATGCAAAGCATGTTTTTTTCTGACACCCATAGAGAGTGAAAAAGGTTTCTTAAATGTCTCTGTGTTTTAAGAGGCAAAAGAAAATGATATATCTGCTATTTCCTAAACATACTATAAAGGACAATTCATGTTTTGCGTTACTGAAACAGCCTCTTTAAACATCGTCATTTCTGCCAAAACCCTGCAGTTTTGTAGATCTGTCCATCCTAGAAGCTAAAAACTTCCCATATTTGTGAATACCATTGCCAAAATTAGAATATAGCTACAAGGAAACCATATGCCAGTTATTACGTATGCCCTCATTAAATCAATAATGTTATTGTGAGATAAAAACACATTGTCCATTAGTGGTTAACTTGTTTAACTGTATTGGCCTTGGTGATTTAAGTAATGGACCTTTCCAAAGAATGGAGACATTGCTTAAGTGTAACCTTCACTAATATAGTGTGAAAGGGTGATGTGCAGATGTGTATAGTGCCAAAGCTATGGCCAACAAACACAGACAATATGTTGTTATTGTATATGATCTGATGGATCGCATATGGGACTTGGTTAAATACGTGTAATATAAACTGTCCAACCAAAAAGTGTTACTAATCGCAGCATCAGTCAGTGATGCTCTTTTGGTTTTGGCCAAGGACCTTAACAGGATATTAATAAAAACATTAATGCCCCCACCGACAAGGTACTGCTCATCTGATAGATTCACATGGTCATCCAATTCTGTTAAAACAACTATACAGAAGGAATCACAGATCTCAGGGCCACAATGGATATTATAAACCCTTGGATGGTGCCATCAAGAAAAGGGGAACCTTTACTTGGCTCGACACTGTAGCCAATGACATATACATACAAACCGTTTGAGTTATAGTTATAACATATACATCTTTTTACATACCGCTCTCATAACATTGACAAGGATAGTCAAATTAATACTGTTCTCGTGTTATTGATAGTCACGGAATCAATGCACTTTTATCATCATCTGACTTTTAGATATGGCCAACACAGGTTTAATGCCCTCATAACAACCAGGGTATAGCTGGCAACAATGGGCAGCCTTTAGCCCCGTGGCTGTTTATTCAGTGTAGGATTGGCAGCAGACATCATCTATTTTTTTCCATACATGTATATATCAGGACGGATCTTATATTCCATGTTTTTGTCTTCATTGCCTGCATTCTACACCACTGTAGATTATATATATAAATATATATATATATATATATATAAGCATTTTTATTTGTCTGAATGGTTAGTTCATTTATAAACACATTTGGTGTCTTCTCCCAAAGATTGATCGCACATTAAGTAGGAAACTGATAATATTTGCATAGGAATTCTCGCAGATCACAGACGATCAAACATTTTCCCTTCTATTGACATTCAATTTTCTCAAGACGTCAAAACTGCTCAGGTATTTTTGTGTGCAGAAGTGTTCCTTGACTGAAATAGCACCGAAATATTCCCAGAAGGGTAGCACTGATTATTTTCAACAAAATTATAAGCCTCGGGATATGCAGAGTCGGCACGTCAAGTACTCGGCATCCTGCTGGGAAAACGAAAATGATAGAACCAACAGTCTGCTGGTGAAGTACAGTATATGTCGACAGAGAAAAACAGTATCATGACAGCTTGTACCTGTATTCCGAACGCTGACAACGCGACGTTAACCCCTAAATGCTACAGTGCATTTGGCATTTAAAGCGTCAACGTCAAGTGTATTTTAATACAATTGATCAATCCATTTCACTAACTGTAATATGTAGACACTGCTTTTATCTTTAAAGTGATAATTATAGTATATTTTATTGCTTATGTTATTAATCAGTCACTCCCAGCAGTCTATGGGTAAAAGGTAACTATAATCCAATACAATATGTGGCTCACTCAAAATAGATTGTGAGTGCGCTTATACAAGCACAACTGCGCAACTTGCCCACAAATCAATACATTTTGGTCTTTACGTTTTCTAAGAAATTCACTAAACAACGGTTGGATCAAATCTTAAATTCTAACATTCTAGAATCATCATTTGTGAGTGACGGCCCTCTGTAATTACACTATTTTATCGAGAATGAAGAAACGTCGTCTGATACTATCAAAGCTATATTTCACACAAATTTTATTCTGTTTTGGACAGATTTTGTAAACCACTCAGTCATTTTTCCCCCAAAGTGTCACTCTGTTGCCTCCTGACAAGATCGTATCTACATGATAAAATACTTTTCTTTGGCAGGATAGCGTAGGGGTTTTTTTTAAAGCATTTTCACTTTCAACTATTTAAATATATAAAATATTTTTTATATATATTTAAAGACGTATATATTGTATTTTCAATACAGTCTATAAAAAATGTATATCAGACAGAGAGTAGATATGCATACAAGCGATTGTAGTGTCAATTCCTACATTACAAGCTTTGATAATCTACCTTTCTGTTATAATTTTAACACTCTTGGGTTTTAGGATATATTCTGGACAGATGACAAGTTAACAGAATCATTTTATGGTTCACTGTCCTCCCAGGATGATTTACTTCTATCCAGAAGAAATGAAGGCACTTATACGTGAGATCTATGCTTCAAATCTAGCCATGTATTTTGAGGAGGGACAATTAGTTTACTACTAAGAAATTAAACCGTTAATAATTACTTTAGGTTTAGTGCACAGCTTCAAATAATCTGTTTTAGCGGATTAATTAAACGCCGTCCTTTAGGATACAATTTCCTTAACAACAAATAACCAACGATAACGAGATATGTTTAGGTACTGCATGTAAGCCTAGCGGTATAATCGCGGTTTGATTGGTCTTTAGCACATGTTCTCTTCCATAAAATAGAAGTATTAAAGATGGCGGAATAAACTAAAGATGGGGTAGTTGTGATGAAAATGAGGGGGTTGTAGGTTGGGTAGATTGCTGGAATGGAAATAGTTATCACTTGATTTTGACCGTCTCACTAGCCTTTTGTTATAAGCGAGTGTGTATTGTGTAATAAATAACTAGACACTTTCAAACAAACAGTAATTAACCATTTCTCCAATCACTCTTGCTTCCACTTTTCATCCTTTCCATTTATTTCCTAATGTCTTAATATTTCCATTTGTTCACAAGTGTGACCCATTTATTTCACCATGTCATGATAGGTCTCATTTTCATCCAAATGTAAACTTTCAAAATAAATTTTAACCCATTCAATAAATATTGAATAAAGATTACATATATATATATATATATATATATATATATATAATAAGTTGAATCTTTTACAAATAATGTATTTGAAAAAAAAACCAACACAGTTGCTGCCTACTAAGGGTCATGGAAAATGGTGAGCGTTAGGAAAATATAAGCTTCTACCAACAGTCTGTCTTATACTAGAACATAAATCTAATTCTCCATCTAAAAATGGGGAAAAATGGCTAATTTATTATTTGTTTTAATGGTAAAACCTACTTTGTACAGCACATGGATTTACTATTTAACCAAGGGCCTATACTGGCCTAGGCATTTGTTTTTTGCAGTAGGGATTTTTTATTTATTTTATTATTTTTTACCTTCCCCTCTTCTAGATCAACAGCAAATGAAATATTATTAGTGAGATAAATGACACACATGCTCCTTTTCATTGTAAATTATTATCGTTAATATGCTAGCTTCGTAAGGCATAATTCACAAATAAATTGATGCATTGATATAAATCACCAAAAACAAGCTGGTCTGGGATCAGTATATTCTAATTAAACAATGAGAAAACAAAAGGTGATATATTATTGATCTCAATTATGGCTCATAAAAGCCACTGATCACGTATATGGTTGCCATGTCATTTTTGGAAATAAATTAAAAGACGTGCCTCTTCCAATAAGGGTTAAAGGATACAATGCGTGAGCCGCTCAACCAGAATTTGTAATTTCTCCACTTCAGCCCTGTGACTTTGAACAATAATGTGATATTTGCATAGTTTTTCTTAAATAATCAATTCTAAAATGAGTCCTGTGTTTCTTTTATTGATTTCCATTACGTGCTACTCTTCTAAAGGTGATTCAAAAGGTTTTATTTTAATGCTTTGTTCAAGGAACACCTATTTCAAATAAATACAATGTAACTTATCTACAATTTGTTCAAGGACGATGTGGTTAGCATGATAAGTAAAGATGGAAGATAATATGTTGGATGGTAAAACGTTCAGTTTGGGATTATATAGTCTGCATATACATGGTATTTATAAATAATAATGTATAGACAGGATGATATGCTTTAAGAAAAAATATAATATAATAATAATATACAAATATTATTGCATATAATACCCATCCTTATAGAAGCCTAGAATTTGAAAGCAGATAAGCATTATTGGGCCCATCTAGTCAACCCACCTTATTCTCCTGTAAAGACTAAGACCTTAATCAGTCCTTGGTCTTGTCTTAGGTTTAAGAACCATATGCCTACCCCAGCATGTTTAAATTCCCTCACTGTATTAACCACTGCAACTGCTGGGAGGCTGTTCCACTTATCTACCACTCTCTCAATATGGTAAACCCTCCTTACATTACACCTAAGCTTCTGACACTCTAGTTTTACATTATGATCTCTTTTATTCACGTCGTTTCTCCTCCTTTTAAATAAATGTCTCTTTTGTACTTTGTTAAATCTATATTTAAATAGATAAATATACATTTATAAAAATCTATATCATCTTATACAATAGATGAGGTCTTTTACCAACTACTGATTAAACCATCACATTATATATATCATTTATTATATGACATATATAAATTATATTCTTAAAGTGTCTTGACTATTATATAATATTTCCTTGATATTCTTTAGGAATTTTGTAAATATCTTTAATAAATCATATCCAAGCTTATTTATTTTTATATGATATATTATATAATATAAATAAATATAAAATTATAATATAAATAAATATAAATATCATATTATATTCGTTTTATTTGATATTGTTTTAAAGCAAAAGAAAAAAAAATTCTGCTATAATTGCAATGACTTCTTTCATTCTTATGCATAAGCAACAATATGGCTGCTTCTGATACATGATTCATTCTCGCACACTGATGGGCGATTGAAGTCCAAGCTGAATATAAGTAGATAACAAGATGCACCATCTCATCTGCATATAAATTGAACTTATCAAAAATGCAAATTGCAATCACAAGAAGATATAAAAGCCTACAATAATTGTATGAATGTGACAACAGCAAAGTCAAAACATTTGTATTGTTTTTCACACCAAGTACAATTATTTGTATTTGTAACGAGACATCAAGCGTACCCAATATTTTATTAGACGGTAAATCTAATTGAGATTCCAACCTGTATGATGGATAACGTTATTTTAATATTTACTTAATTTTTTGTAGCTGGAAGCAGACGAAAGATATGAAATCATTTTCATTTGGAAGATTAAGCCATTTAGTGTTGAAATTGAGGTTTTGATGAAACATAACATGTTAGTCGATAGTTATGGCTGTAACAACAATTATACAAAATAATTAGAGTAGCTGACTATTATTTTAATTAAAATGCCAGTTATGTTGAAACGTTAACACCATTATTTAGCATTTTGAAATATTATTGTATCTATAGAAGTATTAAAACAAATCTAATATTACTGGACAACATAAGTGAATGTGACATTGTGGTCTGGCTCATTGCAGACTAGTTTGTGAATGGCTGGTAAAATCTTGCTACAGAATATCTGCTATGTTTTTCCTTAGTATTACAGAACATTTTGGGGGGGAACTGTCATGTTTTGTTATTACTAGTCTCAAATTAATTAATTTTTTTAAAAAGTAGAAGCACATCATTTAATGGCTTATAAGAACAATTCAGCCAAATCGAGTCTACTGTGTAATACTGTATTATTTCTGCTTAAAAATATCTACATTATAGTGGAAAGGGCATCATTAGATAAACAGGACTTCATTAACATTTCCATTGCCAATAATAGTGACCTTCCCGTCGTCAAATAAATGTCCTTGAATGCTTGACGACTTTGCTGTATATGGGACAGTATTCAATTCTCAAAAATATGACATTTTCATTGGGACTTCACCTTAACTAATTTTGCTAAATTGAGCAATCAAAGCTATTATCTGTACAACATTGCAGGTACTTACCCCTCAATAAAGAATACAGGTCATGTTACATATTTATTTTGTTATTTTTTTACTAAAAGTATTAAATTGTTGTCAATATTAATGTATTCCTGAAATCATAGAAACATAAAAAAAAACCCAAAATAAAAACTCCTCCAAGATAAGAGTTTGTCTTTAAATAAACTCAGTGGTAGATAAATATGTAAAAATATGTAGTATGTAAAGATAATTATGGGAAACGCCATAAAATGCGAAGATTGAATGTTTAAATTTATTATTTTCTTTGTGATTTCAAAATGAATACTTAAAATTTGATTCATTAAAATGTACACAAAAAAAATCCAGTGAGTAAAGACAGCCATCTAGTGTCATACCTGGGAATCTTGAAGAGAGCTTTCACCGGGTGCATGATAGACAAAGGCGGATCTCCGTCAGCCAGCTCTATAGCCGTTATTCCGAGGGACCAAACGTCACATCGTGCGTCATACGAGTAATCGTACTGCTGCTCACACGCTATGACCTGTTGGAAAAGTGTGAGATGACACGCAGAATGACATGCGAGGCCACGAGCGAGCAGCGTATTTCCCGTATGTGTATGGTGCCGTCGTAGACAGCCTCTGAATTTCAGAAGTAATAATAATAATAATAAAAATAATAATAATAATCATACAAAGGGCCCACATTGACTCAGAGGTCACAACATCCCCTTCCCAAGTAAAAGGAGGGATAAAGGAGTGACTCAATTCATGTGACTCCCCTAGATATCTTTTATGTCATCCAAGTAATGTAGCCAGGGGTAGAGCAATGCATCCTACGTTTTATATTAATATTATTATAATAGTTACATTTCTCCAAAGTGCCTGTTAGTTCTGTTATTAAAATTAGCCTCATATTTTTGCTGGAAAATGATACAATATCACATGGCGGTGCAGAAGGTTACAGGCAATATCTTTAAAAGCATTTAAGTATGTGTGGGCGCGCTTTATAATTATAAACATGAAAAAAGACAGTTTAGTGAATGTGCTCGAAATAAAAATCATATATATATTTATATATACACATACAGTACTTCCCTTAAACAACACTGAGCACTTATTGGCTATCGTATGTCACTTTAAGTACAAATATAAAAAAAACATTTAAGGAAAATATGTGTGTATATATATATATATATATATATATAAACAGTATATATATAATTTTTTATTCATTTTTTTCTCTTCTTTGCGGAGCTTCGCTTCACAGTCTTTTTATACAATATCTTTAGAAATACTGTGTGTTCTCCAACTAAAAGGTTTTTTGTACTGTTCTGCGCCTGGAATAACCTTCCTTCAATGAGCAATCAATTAATCCAATGTTCCAGAGACCAAAACTTTTGTAGCCTGCTGCTGATACGGTCAAAAACACTCCCGACTTCTCAGTGTTCTCGGAACTGAAAAAGGAGCTTCATAAAGAAAATCCATGGCACAAAACAAAGAGAAAAGTTTCTTTCAGAAGTACTCATAATGTCAGCTAGAACTTATGTTTGGTTCAATTTAGTTCCAGGTTAATTACTCAGTCTTTTAACCCCTTAACGACAATCCACGTACATGTACGGGGTTGCCGTGCAAGGGGTTAACGACAATGCCCGTACATGTACGGGCTGCCGTTAAATAGCTGCATCGCCGCGATCGCGGCGTTTTCGCCGCGATCGGCGGCTTTGCAGCATCCACGGAAGCCTCCCAAGTGAGGCTGACCGTGGATCCGGGGAGGGCAGCCCTTGGCAGCCCTCCCCGGAAGAAAAATGACCGCCGCCGCACCGATCATGAAAGATCGCGGCGGCGCCCGGCTAAAACAGCTTAGGAAGCGATCTGAATCGCTTCCTAAGCATAAATGGTGTTACTGACATGCCTCGATATCGAGGCATGTCAGTAACACTACCCCCCTACCCCGATCACCTTGTGATTGCTCCGAAGAGCAACCACAAGTGCCATCCTGTAAATGACGTTGCCGTCATTCACAGGATGGCATCAACAATAGAAATGAGTTCATAGAGGGTCTATCCAGACCCTCTTGAGAACTCTCGAGCTCCTCCTGCAGGTTGAATGCAGGTACTGCATCCAACCATGCAAGGTCAATGGAGCCCAGCTCACTAATGAGTGATTAGTAAAAAAAAAAAAAAAAATAAGCAAGTCCTAAAATTCTTTATCTTTACAAAAATTCCAGCATGGAAAGAGTTAAAATATTGGCATTACAAATGCCCATAGGGTGTCTCGTATTAAAAAATGCATGAGTGGATGGGATAAATTGAATTGGCCGGGTTCAAAGGTGTCCCAAATATGGGACATGGGGGCAGTAGGATCAGATGTCTAAATGGCCAAAAAATACACACCTCACAAAGGCGGCCTTTTACCTCCCAAATAACCCAACAAACCCATGCATGTGGGGTATCACTGCGCTCAGGAGATGTTACTGAACACAGATTGGGGTGTTGTTTGACAGGGACATATACCAGGAGCGATAAATTTATACCTGAAGTACAACGTGTGTAAAAAAAATACAAAAAAATGTACTACCATAAAGTTTCACAAAGGCTGGTGGTAAAATTAGTGCATGGAAAGGGTTAAATTACCAGCATGTGAAATACCTTGGGGTGTCTAGTTTTTAAAAATATATGACTTGATGGGGTAAATTGCATTGGCCGGCTTCAAAGATACCCGAAATGGCACATGGGGCGAAGAATTACCAGATTTGGAAAAAAAAGTTTTGAAATAGCAAAACGCTACCTGTACTTATTGCCCCATAACGTGCAGAAAAAAGCAAAAAAACATAAAAACATTGGGTATTTCTAAACTCAGGACAAATAGTAGAATCTATTTAGTAGGTTTTTTCATTCGTTTTTGCAGATGAGTAAAAGTTTTCTGTTTAAAAAGTGAGAAAAAGTAATTTTTTAACAAAAAATCCCCATATTTTATCATTTTTTTTATAGTAAATTAGATGATATGATAAAATTAATGGTATCTAAAGAAAGCCCTGTTTGTCCTGAAAAAAACAATATATAATATGTTTGGGAGCACGAAATGAGAAAGAAGAAAATCACAGCTAAACAGTAACACCGAAAAATGTTAAAATAGCCATTGTCCCACAATATACTACGAGTAAAAACCCCTATTGTCCTTAAGGGGTTAAGATTGCTGTTTTGCTGGTTGCAGGTACTATGGTTATCTCTATGGTTATTATGTTCTAATCTGGCTCCCTTATAGGTTAGAAAAGAGACAAGGACCATAGATCGGTACTCAGCATTAGAGCAAAAGAGAAAAGCCAGACATGGGACCTTAAAATCATTAGCACTTCAGACACCATTGTCAATGATGTCTGCTACAGTTCTACATAAGAATTCAAAATACTTTCAAAATGAAAAGGAATGGTGCTTCTGTGGAAAGTAGGCTTCCGTACGTGGGAGGACGGGCCCCGTAATAAAGCAGATTACTCAATCTGTACCATTAGGACCTGTCAAGAACACACTAACAGAATGGGAATGCATAGGAAGACAATGAAAGGAGCACAAAAAGAGTCCAGTAAAGATAGAAATAGTTTCTTTGTTCTTCCAGGCACACTGGTTGATACATATGAATTATAAGCAAAATTCTTGAGGTATTGGCCCAAAATGTTGAAATCAGAGCAGCCATGTTGATCCTTGCACCTGTAGCCAGCTTTCCCCTGCTATTGGATCTCCAAAACTGGTTCTAGAGCCTAGTTGTTGAGCGATGCACATGTTTGCAGAACAATCACTGACTTTAGAGATCTTGGTTGGGACAGAACTCCCTGAAGCCTGGAGGCAGCGGTATTTATCCTCCAGATGGATACTTTTTCTTCTGGGGGTTTTGTGGAAAGAACATGTCAGCCCTACAATCTGACCCTGTTGAGGATTATTTTATAAGACTTTATATTGAATATTTTTTTTCTTGATTTGAAGCTGTCCCCAGGCAAACTTTACAAGATCCCTCTTCTTACGTTTTCTAGAGTAATTTTCCACTCCCTTTTAATACTTCATAGAGGCTCTCATTTAACTTGAAACAAAAAAAAAATCTGCTGATGTGGAGGAGGACTGTACATTATAGAATAAACGCACACATCTATTTATTTTAATTTTTTATGAATATATTGAAGGTAACCATGGTACTTTGCATAGAAATTGTTATGTATGACTCACAGCTCATTTACATTTTAATGGCCTGTGATGAAATGAATATTTGTATCAGTAATGTTATAATAAGAATGGAACTCTAGAGAAGCTAGAACTTAAAAATAAAATAAAATGATGGTCGTACTGTATATATATGTATATATATATGTATATGTATATATATATATATATATATATATATATATATATATATATATATATATATATATATATGTATATATATAAGAACTCAAGGGTCAAAGGGAAAATCTGGTCATCCTAAATTACAAACTCAGATTAATTTTTGTCAAAGTGGCAACTGTTTGACACACATGGCTTGCGCTGTTCATTATTTGAAGGGCTTTATGATAGATGTCATCTGTTCATTGGGCCAGTCCGAGTTTCTCACCTATGTATATTTGTGTGATTACTTTGCCCCACAAATAGCAGCACTCATAATTTTTTTTGCTGTCTGTATACTTTAACCACTCTACATCCCACAAAAGATTTTGACCTCTTCGAAAAAATATGACATAAGGATTGGAGTCCCACAGAGACTTCAGACATTTTACAGGTATGAACATGAAAGAGAACCCTGATTACCCTAGGAGGCTGATAACTGGGCTCCAAGTGAGGAGAGAGGTGTTTGGTTCCTTCCATTCCCCAACTAGGTTCTACTCACTCCCCTCCTCGGATGTCTTTTGGGGTCAGCCTCACATCTTTGTGTGGCCAGCCCTTCACCTTAATATGGCCAAGAACCCTTCTTGCCTCCTACAAAGCGCTGTATTGGAGGACCTGCCTTTGGAATTTCCCTGGGTTCCACTCATGTGTGGTCCATCAACGTATACATCAGAAATGGTCCTAAATTGACATTATTTAAAATAGAATTGCTCTAAATATCTCACTCTCTATACAGAGGAGCATATCACAGTTTAGAAAATGCTTTTATTTAGTGACTATTGAGACAAGCCGATCGGTGCAAGAAAACAGCACAGCATTCATCTACCTCCAAATAATTTATACTTCCGAATATACCAAACCCCCTAAAATATTTTAGTTATTGGTCTAAGGAACTTTCATATTGAAATGCACAACAAATACCCAGATGATCACTGCTAATTTTAAATAGTGAGTAAAAGTAAACAGCCCAGAAGCCATTAACCTGCAGCTGACCTTGAATCCCTTGGTGTAGTCAACAGACTTGTGAATTAAGTCTGATGAGTGGCAGGAGAAAACAGCTACTAATGTCCTGCAATTATCCTCTCGAAACATCAGCTGATACAAAGTGCACATTGTTACAAAATAACAGATTGAAGAAAAAACTAAAGGAGCAAATCAGACGGTGGTTATATGTTTACCTGTCTAGACAATAACTCTCGACACAAAACAACGATTATGGAGTAATATTCTTTCCATAAGAATTTAAAGTATATGAACATTGTGAAACTATGTATTTTACTACAATATGAAATACCGGCTAATGGAAAATACCGATGCCATTATATGGAGCTTCATGTTAAGTGGATGAACAACATCTAAAGCAACAAACTTTAACAATGTCCCCCATGTCTACCAAAACCTTATTATTACTTAAGTTTCAATGTTCAGGTTGGGGGTGGACAAGCCAGACAGGTGGTGATACTTCAAATTTACCTATTACAAGAAAAAGTGCTTCCCATAGGAGAGTGGTTTAATTAACATTTTCAGAAATGTATAATGAAGAAAAACAAGTCACTAGAAGACTGTGATGTGGGAGAAAGTAAAGAAGATTGCACATGCATTAGTAAGAATACAAAGGCTTCTTTGGTGAAGACTATTTTACTGTTCTAATACACACAAGGACTGGTTTGATGAGTCTTGGGGCAATTAACTTATTTCAGCCTTTGTGTATTATATATAAGATGAGGGAATTGTCATGCAAAGCATGGAGGGCCTCTAAAGCATATGGAGACCCAAAGAACAGTTTATGGATATGAGAGAACTACACAGTAATGAGAGCACACGGTGTTCTAGCAATTATGAGAACCAATACCAACAAGGGTGCTCTCATTCTAAATGGTCAAATCTCGTGTCTAATTGCCAGGTCCAGGAGGGATAAGCCACGGCAGCCACAGATCATACAGAGACGATTCTGTCTTTGTAAACCGTCTATGACAGATTTAATGAGGGATCGTAAATAGATCTCAAAAACGAAGTAGATTCCTTACCTCTGGCGCCATCCAAAAAGGCGTTCCAACGGACGTGTTCCGACGTAGACGGGCACTTGTTAGCTGTGCGGAGACTCCTGACGTAAAAACAAAAGTCAAACATTAAATGCCATACCATCTCAGATTCACAAGTCAATTATAAGCATGTAGCATTTTAGGGTTGTTTTGTGCATTGTGTTGTTAGGTACTTGCCCTAGTAAGACAACTTCTATCTATTTGCTTTCAGACATTACCAATACCATATGCTTTTATAGTGAGAAGTCTACACATCCTTTAATGCAACAGCTGTCTCCCAAAGCAACATTTCACAGTGAATTCCATATCTCAACAGTCTTTTCTATAAAAATTATTTTCTTAGCAGTGCATGAAATCACCTTGTGCCTCACCGGAAACCCTAGTGTCGGTGCAAGGTCTATAGGATGGGTGACAGGTTGTATGACACAAAGCAAGTGGATGTCACGTGGCAGGGATGACCTCTAAGAAATTCCAATTCTCACTCAAAGAAGTAACGTGAGGATTGTAGATTGCATGGACATTCAAAATAAATAGAAACTGATGGACCGTGAGTGTGAATGAACACAAAATAACATTTTCTCTCGAGAAAATACGATATCGGCCAAGTCATTTGTAAACATTTTCCATCTCTCACCTCTACACCTGCCTTGTATCCTTTCAGTGTTATGTTTTTAGACTGTGCTGTACACCTACCCCGGCACCGAAAGGTTAAATGCCTGTGCAATCTTATCCTGGGGAGGAACGCAGGTCAGGATTTATTTACAGACACAAAGCCATTCACATCACAGCAGGTGGCAGGTGTTAGACTCTCTGTGATAAAGTAAAGGTATCGGGAGGGATATAGTTCTTTGGGGAACTGCCACTTTCAAGGTCATCTAAGAAAATCCTGTTTACCTGACCACTTACAGAAATATAGTTATAGGGAAGAAAGAAAGGAAACTAATATCCCTTGGATCAGGAATTTACGGGTAAATTAGGTATGTTAAAGTAGATGTACAATTTAAATATAACATTTTGCATGTATTCATCAAACCAATCAGGTGACCCGATTTTGGGCCATTGCAATAACCCAAGGTGCTGAGGAGCAAACATGAATCTCTAGATGAGTTCCTGGGAAAGCAACCGGGGGCCATGACCTATAGCCCTTGCCAGGTTCTCCCTGAAAGTTATCATGTTTACAATTGACAGTCAGCACTGCGTCTTCGTATTTCTTGTGCTGTGTTCTGTGCAGGTTTTGCCACATTTCTGCCCATCATAGGAATACAGAATCAATGGCTACGTGGCATTCACTTCCATGAGACTGAGCAGATCCAGCAGTCCCGATGAGATCTAAGAGATTGTAACAGCTGTATGAAAGTAGAAAGCTCGGACACGTGCCCTTTCAGCCCTTTGCTGTGAGTAAACGCGTCTCCAAAATGGCCGTTATGAGACGATGGAGCCCATGTAACCATCAGTTACATGGGCTCCAAGGAATCAAAAACTGATGTACATTGGGGCCTTTTGAGCATGTCCTAGACATAATCAACTAAAGTCCCAGGTATGTTTATGATTGCTTTGGTTTAAATGTAAAACTTTGTAACCAAGCCAAAAAACATAAACAACAAAAACATGTTAGCGTATTCCTCATGCAGTACTTTACACTGCAATGGTGGAAATCTTTAGACAAGATCTGGCGTTCAATAAAAAGAGTGAATGGCCACCTGCCAAAATCTACAAAATTGTACAAAAACAATGTCAATGAGAGTGTTTTAGGACATCAGCGATGACTATGTGGCATCTAGCTAAATATCTATTGTTACCATTCCCAGTACATCAAATTCAATTAAAAATGGGGCATGAGGTATGTTAAATTTGTAGGTTAATGTAACTCAAGGACTACCAGGCTTTCTCTGAGAAAGAAAAAGGGGTAGCATCTTTACAAATAAAATTAATGAGTACCAAAGAACATTTTATGGACTTGGGCGCTACTCAAATATTTTTTTTTAAATGTTTTGAATGAAAAATTCTCATTCAGTTCATTGATAAGAAAATCTTCATTTCTGGCGGCATAGCTACACTAATAAGATAAATTGAATTTGTTTCATCTGAATCGACTCATATTTTTGTCATAATGTTAAAAAAATGTCCAAAATAATAATAAACTGTGTGAATAGTTCTGTGAGGATCTTAATTGGCAGTATCTTGCCGGCTCTGCGTTGATAATAAGGGCTCTATTATCCGGAAAAGGAAGTAATATATGCTAGGTTGCCCATGCTTTTGCTCTTACCTCCTCTACCGCTATCTATTTCAGCCCCTTATTTATGCTTTCGTTACAATCAACGATAATAATCACAAATTAAATGAATCTGTTGCATTGCATCCCCATAGGACCTCTTTGCCTTCTGCTCAAAGGGGATGAATGTTCTCCGGGCTATTAACACCATTCGAGAGAAGCCATCATTTTCTTTTCATATGCAAAAGATGGAATATTGAATTTCAATGAGACGACGGCGTAGAAACGGGAGACTCACGTAGCAGATTGCAAGCGAGTTGTTAAATAAACGGCTTGCTATTTTTTAGCGTTTAAAGAGAGGCTGTTTGCAGCCACCCAAAACAGATTACGTGACAGGAACTCAGAGGGAGCGCCATCTGTTAAAGTTAAAGTATCCAATGGTTCCTGCTGAACATAATCGCTGAACCCGTGGTGTATCGCAAACTTCCAAGTAGACGGCAAATTGGGGTAGAGTGCGCATGCAGACATTAAATGGCAAGCAGTCATTACCAAAGTCAACCAGCTTAACTCCTCCTTCTGTTGTCAGAAGAATATTGTTCCCCTTGACGTCACGATGGATGATTCGGTTGTTGTGCAAATGCTGGAGACCCTAAATAAAAAAGGAACCAAAAAATCAGTCCCCTGTTTAAAAATAATCGCTGGGCTATTAAGAGTTTAATGATTATTATCTACATTCATCTTACAGAAACATCTGGTCGACTGAACAAACACCGGTTCTACCCTTACTGAGAACACAGCACGACATATTACTGTCCGTATTAAGATGCTGCAAGGCAGCTTTCGTGATGAATTGGATAAGTGATCTGTCTCCACTTCTGTCCTACCGGATGGGACTCCCTTCTTACCAAAAGAGCTCCATAAAGAATGTATGAGATGACAGCTTCGTCCAAATGTTCTCCGCACTTCAAGATGCTTTTCACAAGATCAGTCACAGATCCGCCATTGCACAACTATGAGAGTGAACACAACACAGCACATAGTGTATTTAGTATGACTTTATTCCAGATATGTAGCCATTTCTATTTTGTATATTTGCATTGATTAAGATCCATAGGCATGTTACTGTGGTAGGGTTGCCACCGATTGATGGGCTGTTTTCTGGGCGCTATTTGAAAGGTTCTTCAAGTGTAGCAATGGGTATGGCTTTACAGGTGACAGCTTGATTTAGAGCAAGAGAGAGAGGGATGGAAATAAAATCAAGAAAGGATAAGAAAGAGAGGAGACACAAGAGAAAAATCATGGGAGAAAAGAGAAAAATGAGAGGGGAGAGAAGAGAAAAAAAGAGAGAACAGCATGTATGCGTTGTCTCTTCCCCACTCCACACAATGTTCAAGTGTGTTCCAGAAATGTGTGGCACCAAGGTCTCCTCTGCAGATGCACACAGCCACAGTGTTTCTGAGGGAATAAAAAGGTAAATCCATGACTCTGGACTTTCTTTTTTATTCCCAGACTGTCTAGGTGAAATTGGCATGGGTGACAACCCTATACCACAGAGTTTGTAACTACACTAAAGAGAAACCATACCCATTAGTAGAAAAAGTGATGTCCTAGCATCTAATTGCACAACTCTTCTGATAGGACAATCTCATTGATGACTACAGTAATAAGAACTTTTAACAAAATCACATTTTATACTGTACATAAAGAGTTTACAATCTTAAAATAATTTGAAATCTTACAGCCGCAGTACACATACCGTATATACACATTTTTACAACATTTAACCATTGTGCTATTTTCCTACTCTTGGAACCACAACTAGCCAGTTTCTTATAGAACCGTTTCACAGAATACAATGGCTTATACAAGATTAAAATAATAACATTCAAGTGCATTATGTCGTTTTCTTTTCCTTTTATTAATTATTTAATGTGAATTATCAGCCTACGCACAAGACTATACACCTGTGGTTCTGAAAGAACATAGGCTCTGTTGTTTAGGAGCCCCTCGCTCTGTATGACGAAAGTGCCAGGCAGGAGAAGATTGATGTTGCCGATAACAATGAGGCAACAAATTACAGTCATTTGAAGCCTTCGCTGCATCACTGATCCCACTGGCAGGCAATATAAAACAGACAGCAGCCATATCTCTATACTTAGACTTGATGACAGGTTCTGCCAGTAGCCAAGATGAAACATTCTGATGCAGAATTGTGCGGCTCCTTGCAGGCTGTTTCCATTAGAGGACTGCCATACATCAAAGGGGATGATAAAAAGCAGGAATTAGGTCCTTTGTGAATGGGTTTTTACCCACAACATTAGATACTAAACCATCCATTTCCTACATCGGTGTTTTGGCTCTATGTTTTTTTCAGCTCATGTGAAAAACACATAATTATGTACACAAAGCTATAAATATATATGACATCTGAAGAAAATAAGAGTATAATTGTTTATTAAGTCATGTGTGGGTCAGCACAATGTTTTGGGCCACATTAAAAGGGACAAATCACCAGACAGGCCATTGTTCTATGGGCTAATTTAGAAGAGGTTTTGATCCCAAGGCAGCCCTGGCACTTTAAGGCCAGCGGCTGCCTGATGATGTAGGTGCGGCTGATGGCTGGCTATGTGTGGCCACACACTATGTTTTTGTGATTACGGGCATATCCAGCCACTGGCCGCGCCTACATGGTTTACAGCAGTTGCCCGATGTGCCAGATGGCCAGTCCGGGCCTGGAATTTCAACACAAACCTAAAGCCTCAGCTTTATCGATCCATCTTTCTTACGCTCCCCCATTCTGCTCCTTTGCCAACCCTCCTCCCCGCTACACCACCCTATCCCTTTTTCCCAGCCCAGGGAGTTGTAATGGGAAGTTGCATGTACTTGTACGTGAAACACATCTCATGGCGATTCAGTCATGGCCATTAGGCATTTTCCAATTGGGGTTTCTTTTTACGTAACGGTTGTAAATTGTCAAAAGGGCAATCAATTTCATGATGTGTCCGTTGTAACTTTGCTTTGCACCGACTTTACTTGATTTGGAAACGATATCACCGTCCTGCAAGCAGCTGCTTTTTTCTCTTTGTGGAAACTTAATGGAGCGGCTCTGATGTACAGTAAGTGCCCAGGAGATTAGCATCAGCTGAAACAAATTAGCGATTTGAAGATGTTCGGTGTCAGCTGAGATGGATGCTTCATACTGTTACTATACACTGGTAATGAGCAGGAGGCAACGACCGCGGTGATCAGAACGGCTCGTGAACACAGCCTGTACTTTACCCCACGTTGTCTGCAGCAAAATTCCGCTCCAACTGAACTGAGAGAACTTGCAGCGTGTGTATGGACTGACGTGCTAGGGTTACATGACCAAAAAAATGTTCCTGTTGGAGTTACCGTGGAAACCTCACAGCTTTTCCCTTTACAGTGGAATACTTATGGCTCCTGACGTAAAGTCACAAAACATGATGCAAATGGCCACAAAAACCCAGGTACAGGAATGCAGTTGTTGACATGGCCATTTGCATCATGGGACATCATGTTCGTCAGTGACATCAGAAGGCAGAACTGGACAATTTTCCCTCCCTTTTGTAGACACGCTTTTTTACAATTGAAAGGGGCAAAATTGTGCAGCTGATGTCCATCTGGCATTCATGAATATAAATTGTGCCTTTCTTATGTAATGTAGCATTAAATGTACATTAAAAAAAAAAGGCTGTTCCCGATGACCATAGAAGAGCACAACAATATAGAAACAAATTGCAGATAGCGCTATTTAAAGTACCGGGCTAAAAGACTGGAATTAGATTAATATAAAATGTAGGTTTAATATAACCATAGAAATAAAACAATACATAATATTAGATCTTGACATCCAGCGTAAAATACAGAGTGCTTGTTTTCTAATATCGTGCAATCTGGTTTAATCTCTTAACGTAGATGCCATGCAGCCCGCCAACAAAAATGCCCATTTCTGAAGTGGCTCCGTCGTTCTAATTTAAAGGTTCCTAACTGATTCATCTCTGATTTGGTATGTGATAAACATTTTTCGTTTACCATTTTTCGTGTATCAATAAACATCACATAGCCCCCAAAAATAAAAGGAAATTTACAAATAAATAGTTTTGTTTATCTTGGCGCTGTAAAAAAATGTTCTATACGACAAAATATTTAATGCTGAATATTTCATCTATAAGATCTAGTAACAATAGCACTGAAAAGATTAACGGGGGAAAAACTTATTATGAAAACTTATTTTTTGTTCTGAAATGCTGAATGCATGGAATCCTACAGATCACAGTGGATGAAGAATTTTAAAAAAAGGGAAGTCATCTAAAAGAGCAATGTTAGACAAAAAAGCGCAGCTTTTCTTCCATCTGTTTTTGGCACATGGGATTTCATACATATCACAATATTCCTGACCGCACATTAGCCCTTAAATAGCTGGCATTGGGAAGGTGGTTCTGTATTTAAAACCTTATTAGAGCTAAAAATATGGGTAACAAATGCTGAACTATTGTTTTCATCTGAAATGTAATCAGAAATAAATATAATGGGAATTATGGAGGTTTGGGCAACTTACCTCTAGAACAAGCCAGAGTTGTCCACCCACATATTGATCCGCCTTGTAGAACATTCCATAAAACATGACGACGTTCGGGTGATTGGGGAGCGACTGCAGAATATTGTACTCTGCCTCTATCTCCTCATCCACATCCTAAGCAAAAGAAATACATGTTTCAGTGAAATATCCCAAAGACTAGTGTTCTATCCACCCAAACTAGATCCAAGAATCCATGAGTTATTTAGCTTTTGGCAGTGAAGCTGAAATCCCTTTCTTGAAATCCTGAAGATCCGTATTGAGCGCTTACCATTGAGCATTGGGCATTTTAAAGATCATTTACATAGATATGTACATGTTTTTATTTTATACACTACACTATATTGGTTTTTTTTATGTATGTTTTTTTTTTGTTTTTAAGCTAACTGGTTCCCCATATTACTGGAACTTTAAGATGTTTTTATAATTTGTTTCTATTCTTGTGGTGAGAGCACACTTCCATTCCTCCACATTTTAATAACAGAACGTTGGAAAATAATCTCTCCCGTAAATTATTTTTTAATAATAATAATAATATTTTTTTTCTCACCTTTTTATGTTTTTTTTCCCCCCAGTAGGGTTCCATAGTACTCTATGCTATAGATGATCATGATCCTTGTAACACCACTGTTCTGTGAGCCGGTTAAAATGGAGATAAGTGATCTTCCCAGCCAGCCCACTAACTTTATGAACAACTGCGCCAAGTTAGTTTACGTCTGTCTGGCGCCTTTGCAGGCGGTAAGGAAGGCAGGACAGAGGGGGCAGCTGGTGGTACTGCCCTGAGTTAGGCCTAGGACGGGGCTGAAGACACATCACTGTATATACATACATCTCATTTTTGCCCATTGGAATCTATGTAAGGATTGCATTCGCTTCCATCCCATTAAATGTCTCTATAGGACTGAATCCGGCCCAAATGTTTCTTTAAACAGCCAATTCATTTTCAGAAAAAGTAGAATGAGACAGATTATTCCTCAAATTATTTGAAGTTGCTCTGGTATTAAAGAAGTTTAATGATGCATATCTATGGTGTAATTTGAAATTAATTTGTTGACATCTCAATTCAAAAGCACATATGGAAATTACTTTTTAAGTATATTGCTTTTTTTAGCGTACAAATGTAGCAGAAAATGTAAATTCGCTGTATCATTACACCATAAGGGGTATGTTTTTTCAAGCATTTTGCAAAGTTTCCAAACCACATGTCTTATTAAGAAATGTTATTATTCTTTCTTAGTGTGGAACAATTGGCAACTTGTAGAAATTTATACAAAGTCTCTACTCAAAGGTAACATTTTTTTTTGTCCAACATTAATAATGATGTAGATTTGGCTTTCTGGACCCCAGAGGTCTCTTGTACAGAAATATGACATTTCATAAGTTTCCATGTGATAAAGAGGCTTCCAAAGGCGTCCAAAAACCTTATGCGACTCAACATCTTTTTCTATGATGTTGGTCCAATAAAAGGCATCATCTAGTACAGTAATATTAATTTTCCTTCCTCAAAATTTCAAATCATATTACTAAAAAAGAGCACACTGTTAACTGATTGTAAAAATATTCTTATCACATTCTTTAGGTGTAGCCGCTCCACTCCAACTTAAAATCTCCTTCAGCCTGAAGACAGCTTTGGGTAGGAACACATCTTTCTATAAGTACTATGGATGATTCAGGAAGGATTTGTTTAGGGTGATGAGTACTGTAAAAGTTCATTTAGAGGAAGCATTGCAAGAAATACGGGTGACACACTAATAATATGACCCAGCAATGATTACTTTTAAAGCTATTGAGTGATAACCCGGAGAGGGGACTTTCTCTTTTTTCTTTTATCCAGTTGCCAATGTTAGTTATCTGCTTAACTTGTTCCTCTGGGTTCCTAAGATAACTTGCTTTTGGCACAAGGTGTAAAGGTTAGAAATGACACATTCGGGATACTGTACATACTGTAGAAAATATCTACTATTATCTTCCCCGAACATATCCCGCACATAACAATGCATTAGACCTTTTCACCTACACTGACTGGATCTAAGATCTTCACGGCTGCGAGGCTACCATCATGCTTGTTGCTGACTTTGTAAACTTTCCCGTAGGTTCCTTTACCAATGGTATCAACAATTTCCCAGGTATCCGAGGGGTCCGCTAGTGACTCCAGTCCAATCATGTTTGGATGATACGGGAACAACCCAAATAAAGACTTCCTGAAAAAAAAAAAAAATAATAATTTGTCAGACATATAATTTGGCTTGTGCTTTATGGAAACGACAACCCTGCTTCTAAAGACAGAATGTATTTTGCTATTTTATAAATATAAGGTGTAGTTCTTCCAAGTTTATCCAAAATGAAACAATCAGTGACGTAATGATACCTGCTAATATATAATATTGGGTTTCATTAATGCCAGTTTCAAAGAACCAATTTCAGAGCGCCTAAAACTCCCCAAAAACGCCGTACCTCATATTTGATGTAATATTATGTGTAAAATGCTACTTCTATAATAACTACTTTGAAAGAGTCAGGTGAAAATAGCTAATATCACATCATGTCACCACCTAGAAGAACAGAAATGCTCATGTTTCAAAATGCAGGCGATAATTTGAAGTGACCATCTATCCATACCGTCGCCTCGAAGAGATCAATACTTAAATGGAACTTCTTCACCTTCTTTGTCATGGCGGGTGAGAAAGGAGAGAGACCGTCACTAAAATGATGTGCAAGAGACTGAAAGCTCCAGCCATTATCGGGCAAATTGCAAAGAGGAATGGGAAGAAAGCTTAGAGCGGCACAAATGTATAAATACAATATTTACAAAAAAAAACTTACATTAGTGGTTAGCGGCTTTTGAATCTGTCTTCTAAACTGTTTTGCTCCTGGTTAAAAAGCTTTGAATATTTTCGGCGTAACGAGTCCAGCCTCCCTAGAGAGCATAGAACGTCTGTAACTGTGGTCAGTCTCGTAGTGTCTGAGATGCCACATGGCGCTTGGATACGTTTGTCGTTGGACAGTCTAGTCCGTCTAAGCCGCTCAATCTGTGAGAGCCTATTCATTGTTACTTGGACAGATTACGGTGACGCTAATTGGCCCTGAATCTGAGCTTTTTATTAAGTAAGAGCAGTTTAAGAACATGGGGGTAGAGGGTTTGTTGTGTTTGTTTACACTATTATTCCACTAATTACAGAACTATAATTTGAAGTCATTACAAAAGTACTAAATACTAAAAATTGCAAGTCCAATTCTATGTATGAGTTCATTTTCTCTCATAGTGCAGCTTGGTTGAGGCAGGTTAATGCCGCAGCGATAGAATGGATGCAAAAACACAGCAGTAATCTTTCGGAGGCATAGTGAAGCTTCATGAGCAGAGGCGCGTTATGGTAGGAGATATCTGGCCAGTCATTCTATGTGGTCACATCTGCCTCCGACTATAAGTACAAGGAATTGGAGGAAGGAACAAGGAATTGGAGGAACATGGAGTAATTAGTTGGTTTTAAAAAAAAAACTTGAATATTGAAAGGGATTCTTTCAATATAGTCTTTTCATTTTCTGTTACTATGGCAACAAAGGCTTTTAACACGTCATATGTCTCCCTTTTTATTACGTGACTACAGGTTAGAATTGCCTCAACTTAAAATAATCAAGGCCTATTCCTTGGGATGCCTTTTATACAAACAATTTCTGCCCCTATATGTTATATATATATATATATATATATATATATATATATATATATATATATATATATATATATATATATATGCTATATATATATGCTATATGTTACGCACCCATTGCACTCCTTGGCGTTTCCAGGCCCCAAGTGACCATTAAATTCCCTTTTTTCTTTAGTTGGTTCGCATTCAGTAGCCTAACCTGCTCTTTTTCCTTTCTCTTTTTTTGTATATACTTTTTACAAAAATCAGGAAATCAAGAAAGTTCCAATTTACATCAATTTACAAAGCATATTTATAATCCTGTAGGCGCAGGGCTACGGGCCAGCGATAGCTTTTAAGCACTGCTGCCCTCGTGGCCCTGAAAAGACAGGGTTTTTTTTCATACAAAGCTTGTGCACACCATATTTTTTACACATCATGATCGGCGTGATGGGAGCAGATAACAGGGAGATGGTAAATGTTTCACGCGCCGGTAATATTTCTCATTAAACTGTCAACTTTCCCAAGAATTAATAACGAAGTGGATTTATTTGGGTCACCTGTGCTTAAGACCTAGGCAGAGGAAAAAAGTAGAGACAGGGGCCAAAAAGGCATAGAAGAGACAGGACAAAAGAAGTCAGGATAATAAGAGGTTAATGATCTGCAAGCCAGAGATTTAAGCGCAGGATTGCAGATAGATAATACGTCATGGTACACAGGAGGTTAACCCCTTCATGTAGTTTATACCTACTTGAAAACCATATCTATATTTGATGATGATAGATGCGTGTTAGATACATGATTCAGGTTGCTTTCTGAAACAAAAAAGCAGGAAAGTTGGAAGATGCGCCAACTATGATGGCTAAGACGGCTTATGCTTCATTAATGCATGTGTGATAGACAATTTAACGCAGCATAACATTATTGTGTGTTCAGAGACATCCCTTCGGCTGCCTGGAGAAAATGGAAGGGATAGGGGAAATGTTAGCTTGTCGAAACTAGGTGAGAAAAAAGTAGTATGCTCATATTTTAGCATTAAAAATACACCTTTTATTTTATTCATATTATATTTTTGTTAATATTACTAAATTCCACCATTTGGCATGCTGGTGGCTTATGATTGCACGAAATTGTCCCACAAAAAAACAGGTCATTTTTAAAGGATACTAAACATAAAATTTGATGTATTGGTATACTATGAGACTTACTGGAATAACGCTTTGGCTCCAACACACAAGGGCTGACTCAAGTGTGGTTGGTCCAGTGCAACTATGAAGCAGCAAGCAGCAAACATGTAAAGCCAGCCAGAGGCTTAGCTGCCAACCACCTAACCGGAGGCTAAGATGCTACCTGCCAACCAGCCAACCAGAGGCTGAGCTGCCACTTGCCAACCAGAGAGCTGTCATCCAGAGCTGCTAAGTATCAATCAGTCAACCATACGCAGTACTGCTAGACTAGGAGTTGTGAGTGACACACAGAGGCGGCCGAGCCTAGGGTCTCTGATGTTGGGATGCAAGATTTTTTTTGCTGCCTCCAGTTGCGTGTGGTTATATTGATTACTCCTCCCCTTAACAAACATAACATTTCTAACCACACCCATTTTCTGTGGGAACTATTCCACCTCTTTGGGTACTAAACTTCACAAAGTAACATGTCAGTCACTTCCCACACTGCCATCTGTGTAACCAAACAGTTTGCCAGTATCATATTTGTGCCCAACTTGGATGTCCCATCTTTGCCCTCAAACAACTGATCAGTGCCACATTTGCCCCACACCACTTTTCAGTACCATCCCCCAGTTTCAAACAGCTTTTCAGTACCAGCTTTGTGTCCAACTTGTCAGTGCCACCTTTGTCCCTAAACAGCTTGTCAGTGCCACCTTTGACCCAAACAGCTTTTCAGTACCTTCTTTGAGCTTCACACAGCTTTTCAGTACCATCTTTGTTCCCAAACAGCTTGTTTGTGCCCCATTTGTGTCCTAACAGCTCGTCAGTGCCACCTTTACCTCCTATGACTCCCATAATTTTATACTTTAGTGATCCAGACACAGATGGTGGTACAGCATAACTCTCATCACTAAATGCTGAGCCGGATATTCATGGGGGTACAGCATAACTCACATCACTATATACTGAGCCAGACACTGAGGGTGATATACCATAACTCCCACCACTATATACTGAGCCAGACATTGAGAGTGGTACAACATAACTCCCATATCACATCATTTGCATTTTGTTGCTTTGTCACTCTCACTCACTTTTACTCTCACTCACTCCGTGTCCCTATTTTCTTTCCCACTGCTCTGTTTCTTCTCTCCTCAGATTATAGAATCACTCCTAGAGCTGTGCTCCCCGCCTGATTCACCCCTGCTATTCAGAACATCCACCTAGGCATAGCTTAGAGGTTGTTCCAAGACACTACACTACAAGCCCAGGACTCAGGATAGTGCCTTAAAATGTGTGACTGTCCTGGCCGATATTATATAATGAAAATTCAGTGGTTTAGAAGTTCCATTTGTTCTTGAAATGATTACTTTTATGCACTTTTTAGTAGCTCAAATTTTATTCACAAGGGAAAGGTTACATTCTATAGCGAACACTTGTTATATTGGTTCTGTGTGGACAACATAATGTTAGATATTTGGGGTCAGATTTCATGACCGATCTAAAATCCAGATGTTAAATTGTAACTCATGGTACAGTATCTCACAAAAGTGAGTAAACCCCTCACATTTTTGTAAATATTTTATTATATCTTTTCATGTGACAACACTGAAGAAACACAGTTACAATGTAAAGTAGGGAGTGTACAGCCTGTATAACTGTGTAAATTTGGTTTTCCTATCAAAATAACTCAACACACCGCCATTAATGTCTAGAAGAAGAAGTGTATCTATAGGGGTGGGGGCGAGTGTGTAAGGGTGTGTAAGGACAGTGTATGCGCATATGCATGTTAATGGACAGGTGTGTATAAAGGCAGTGTGTAAGGGCAGTGTAAATAAAATAACCTCAGTAAAAAAAAATAGCTGGGGGGCACAATTTTCCATTCTTGCCTCAGGCGCAAAAGGAGCTAGCCATGGCTCTCTTTCACCGAATTGGTTATGGCGGCAATATTTGCGTGATATTCTGTGCCCCATGTTTAGTAAAGGCCAGTAGCTACTTTGCCTATTTGATAAATCAGGGTTTTTTGTCAGTAAACAAGTGTTTACTCAGTTATTTATAGTTTCTGCTATTAGATATGCAAGACTGGCTTTCTTTGATGAATTATAAATGTTTTCTGGTGAACAGAAACTGAACCTACTTTTAATTATTGATATTGTTAGTTGAGTTGAACTACCATTGGTGAAGCAGTTAACTAATACCAGTAAGAAGTTCCAGTTTCTATAAAAATGAAACAATTTGCTGGATTTCCAGGAAGGTGCTGGGCACATGTTTATCAAAAGCATGAAAACACAGGACAGGTTTTGATTCAGCAGTTGTTTCATTACTTGTTGCATTGAAGAAGAAGAAGGTGATTAAACATTTGAGAAAAAAATATTCGGAAAACAAAACAAAAAAAAATCTGTTTTACTACTCCATTTACCCATTATAATCTTTCTTAGATGAATAGTCAGTAACAGAATTCATATTTAATAAGGCACATATACCCAAAGGCTGATTATTATAAGAAATTAAACACACTAAAATCACAAACCTCACTACGGATTGTTCATTGAACAAGGATGTAGTTAAAGGTGCTGTTCCACCTACTGTGCTGGAGTTGCCACTTTTATAACTTAATCTAGCAATAGAAAAACTATTGTTTGTACTGTTGATGTTAAATAACTAAAGTTCTTTAATCATGAAAAATGTTGGCATATCAACAAGTTGGGTTGTTGTCAGGTGTTTTTAGGTGATTAAATAATAAAATGGCAGATCTGCTAAGTGGGGCAGTTAAAAAATCCAGAAACTTCTTTGCATCGGAAGAGTTAAATATATCACTAGTCACATATTTTCCTTTAGAAACACACAGTACCAAAAACTGGATTGTAACAAGTTATGTTACATATAAAAACTAACATTTGTATAACATAAGAGCTCAAATAGCAGAATATACATTTTATGTCTGTATAATATTCTAAAAAGCAGAATAAATGGGTCTCATACAACTCCAATGAATCTCATTCTTGTATGACTCCAATAAAGTCAAATAAGGACCATCGAAACTGAACGAGTTCTATAATGGGAAAGACATCATAGTCTAGCCTAACAAACAGAAGACAAATAGATCGACTATACATTGAGTTATATTGGAAATACATCTCAGCAAAATCACTAAAACAGAATAGTTGAAGCTCAGGGAAAGTTCTAATGTGCTGAGTGGGCAATGGGCTCACCAAATAATCCCAATAATTCTTTAAAATTATCAGTCAAGTGTTTTAACTCCCATACAATCATCTGTTAAAGCCTGAAAGTTGTATCAAGTATAGGATGTTCACTATCAAGCATGAAGTTCTCCCAGTGTGACCTCTTACTGAACCCAAGGATGTAGCCAAGCATGGACAACATTTGGGTTGCAATCAAACTCGCTGTCTGGATGAGACATATTCCATCTCATACGCCCAAGTGCCTTCATATCTACACTATATCCAACTGAAGACCATTAAGGTTTGTTATGACTCAAAAACACAGCATTATTAACATTTTTTGGCTTAAAGTAGAAGAGGTTCGCTTTATAATGTTATCTTTTAAATGACTTAAGGATGTATCATCTTAGAAATTCAGGAAAAAGTGGCAAAGTGCATCTTTGACCCAAAACATGACTTCAGCAAAAACATAAAGCATACCTTTGGGACGGACTATATCGTAGGTATCCTGAATCTTCCCCCTTGTATATATGACAAAACCCTTTCTCCAGGAGAGTTCAATAAACCATAGCATTCGGTCTTTCGAAAAAGACACCAAGGACCACAGCCCGGTGTGTAACAAAATATACCCGGGTCATGAAATATTCATAGCTTATTGTGACTGAGCATCGCCGTTATTTCCTGAAACTATATTCAAATCAGGGACCTTTTTTTAACCCCTTAAGGAAAATGGGCGGCCCCTAAACCCATTGAAAACAATGCATTTTGAGTCTGTACATGTACGGGCTTTGTCATTAAGGGGTTAAATAAATTGAAGATATGTTATAAATAAAAAAAAATTACGCATGCGGTTTAACCCTTTAGATGCATACTTGGAAACGTGACTCCTGCCCTAAGGTTAAAAAATATTTGTAGCTGAGTAAGACATATTAATCTTTCATTTCCCAAAAACCTCAATTTTACAGTTTATATAACACGCTTTATATTCATAGAACACGTAGCAGTCATTTCACTTCTTTTCGCAGGATTTGCATTATTATTCCTTCCAGTTAAATTATTCCCTGTTTTGGCGCCAGCTGATTGGGCGCCTTAGAAGGCTTGGCAGGTCATTTCTAGACCTCATATGTCTCTTTTTTAGGTGTAATTGTCTGAAGAAGGGACCTCTGAAGTCTCAAAAGCTTAATTACTCTATGAACACTAGTCTACTAAAAGGTATCACAACCCTCCTGTCAGGACCTTACCTCTTGCTGCTGGGTCACCCATGTCCCATAGGTGGTATCGTCACCAAAAACATTCACTTTTTGGGTGATGTTAGTCAATGGAAGGGCAATAACCAACAAAGTAGGGTCCATCCTCTGGTGAGGTTCGACAGACCACCAAAACTCTAGAATTTAACTATTGAACAATTTGTTTGCTGTTTTTCTGGTGTGAAAACCAAAGCATTTTCCAAACTTTATTTTGTCAGCAAAACACTTTTTGTGGGTGTTATTTTTTTCCATATAACATACCTCCCAACAGTCCCGGGTTTCACAGAACAGTCTTGATTTGTGGCACATACCACCATCGCAGCGCCCACTTTGCCTCTTCGCATGGTGGCTATTGGGGCAAAAGTACCCCTTTCCACCTCTTGTCACAACCCCAACACAGGTTTCCCGATGTGGACAACTGAAATAAGACTAAGGACTTCATGTGATCAGTTAAAGAATAGCAATTACTATTGTCTCTTTGTGATCATTTTTTATTTTTGTTTCTGTTTTAACTTTCAAAGTATCTGTCGGGTACTTTACGGTGAAATATTATTTTGTTATCTGTCATCTAATGACGGTCGTTATATAAATGATTACTGGTCAAGGGCTAAAGACGAATTGACCCAAGTATTAAAGCAATGATTTAGACTGTGACATGCTCGTGAGATATTCAGATATCGTGAAATATCAGAGTCGAATAATAAGGAGCCAGCTCCAGACTGTGTGACCTTACGAATCTGCCCTTTAACAGCGAGACTGACGTGAAGATCCAGACACTTGAGTAATATTACTTTGGATTTTCACTGGAAACAAAATCATAATGATTATGTTTATGCAGCAACTAAATATACTGAAATCTGAAGCCTGGAAACAATGATATACAACAAGAAGAAAGGAATTAGTCAAATTAGAACCTACCTTTGAAGCGATCAACAACATTTGTGTCATTTCAATAAAAATCCAGAATTTCCATGAGAATAGAGCAGCTCATAACTAATGATTCGTATTTTGATTTCTGTATTTTAGATTTCCATCTGGATGCATTTCTGCTCCTATTTAGTCCATTGAAACCTTTACTGAGATTCACATTTTTGATCCAGACAAGGTTCTGGAGACTGGAGATGTCCCGCTGTCCAAACTTGAATGTTTTTAGATAAACGAGATCATAAGCAATGATTCATTTTCAGAGTGGAGTTTTACTGTTCTTGGTACTTGAAATACAAAGTTTGGAAGGATATAAGGCCGCATGAAGCAGCTCTCCAGAGAACAGCTGTCAGTTTGGGTTTTCACTGCCTGGCTGCACATTGGCTTACAATGTCACAAGGACACATGTTGCTTCATTCTTCCCTGTTTGCTCTCCTTTCTCTGACAGCAATTACCAGCTGTGCTTCTAAATGATCGCTACTACTCTCAACAAAACATTATCACGTCATGACACGACAGCCAAACTCGGTGACAATGGGTCCCCCTGATGGGTTGGATAGAAAATCTAAATGGAACTGTTTGTCAATGCATTGTCAAAAGATCATCTGATGGCTCCTGAGTAGAAATATGCTAAGAGCCCAGCTATTAATGTCAGAATAAATATACGGAATTCTGAAGAAGACACCTTCTAATCTGCCTACTTTATGCCAGAAATGGATTCTGTTTTCTTTCCTTCTCCATCTGAGAGCCACTTGGCAATTAGTCCTCACTTCTCCAGAATGACCACCTCTCTCCTGAGTTGAACATCAATGATAATGCATGATTTGTTTGGCTACAGACTGTTGAAGTTGTAAATAGAGCTTCCCTGTTTAGAGGAACAGTCTGATCATCTACCATCACATGGAAGTAAAAAAAAATGAAATAAAATTCCCCAAAACATTTAAGTAGATTTCATAACTTGAAGCAAGAACAGAACCTAAGGTAGGCTTTTCTGGGGTGAAAGTGGCACACAAGGAAGAGACCTTTAGAAGAAAGAAAAGTTCCTTACCCATTTCTTGGCTGCCGTGGACTTGCTGTGGCCTCAAAATCTGTAAAGAGAAGCCAGCAATGTTTGGCCTCCAAGATATTTGACAATATTCTTCGCAGCCAGGTAAAATAAATGAACATTATCCTAAAAGATTCAGTGCAAAGTGATAGAACATGAGATTTCAGACTAAAACACACATTTGGTTTACCTGACATAACTCTTACAGTATATTCCCAGCTCTGCTTCTCGCCGGAGGGAAAGCAGTAATCCGGCAGCAGATAATGATTGAATTATTAAGCGGAATTTGAGGAGTCTGAGAGTTCTGATGAATGAAGGAAATGGAGAATCCGGCGAGTGGTTAAATGGTAATTCTCTGATGTGATACAATATTATACAGCCCTAGGAAAAGTTATTTAACTCATAATTCAAGTTGCAGTAAGTATGTATATTCTGGCGGCCTAAAAGTGTGTCGTGTTCTCACCCGCAATAAGGGAATTGTATTCTTATGTCAATGAAAAAATATTAATGTGGCTTTATAAAATATTTTCAATACTGGCTAAAAGGAACAGTCTGAGAATTTTAATCATCTTGAATGCCCCCAACAATTGTTCTGTGTGACCCCTAACCCTCCAAACTGTGACATCCCTACCCGGTCACCTTTCCACCAGCTGCAGTAGCTTTAACTACAACCTTCACCATTGCCTCATCCATTCAACTATTTTAGAACCCAAACACTGCAATCTATCAGTCTTCTATAAGGGACTATTATTTTACATACCCTGTCAAAGAAAGAAATTGAATTAGCCTGACAAGATCTCCATACAGTAAACTTGTGCTGTTTCTGACCTTGCAACCCACTTACATCCAGATATATAGCAATGTTTACCTTTAGCATGGTTCCCATTAATTTGCCAACTACTGAAGACTTACTGGTCTGTACTTCGCTGAGTCTTCCCTGCTACCTGTGAAGTGGTACCACTATTACCAACTTCCAATCCTCCAGAACGGCTCCTGTCAGCAGCGACTGGGTAAATGAGTCTAGCAATGGTTTTGCCAGGACACTCGGGAGATCTTTTAATAATTTGTATCTCGTCAGGTCGCATGGACTGTTTTTACTTTGTTTGAGTAGAACTTTCTCCGGTGTAAACACGCGTGCTTTCCATGCCTAATTGTTTCTCCTTTCTAGCTGAGGTCCCTTTATTTCCCTCAGTACAAACTGAGCCGAAGTATTTATTTAGGCAGTCAGCTGGATCTTTATCCTTATTTATATAACGTCTTTATCACTTGTCTTTAATTATTTCTTGCTGACATTTTCTCCTTTCACCTTTATTTATGTAAAAAGGTTTTTTCACCCATTTGGTTAACCTGACAATTTCTCCCCACATGTGCACTTTAGCATCTAATATTGTGTTTGCCTCCTTAAGTTTAGCTTTATATTTGCTCTCATCTTCCTAAATCTGCGTTTTCTTATAGTTCATAAACGCTACCTTTTTCTCCTTACGTATTTGTGCCACATGTGCGAAGGACCACAGCGGTTTCCGTGTTCTTTTATTCACTCTAACACATTTAATGCCTTCAGCAGAACATCTCTAAAATAGTTCTGTTTCTCCTGGACTCCATTTAAAGATGTCCGGTCCAACAAAGACTCATCTACATATCTTTCCATTTTAGAAAAAACAGCCTTTTCTATATAACCCCTCTCTGTATATTAAACCAAACTGATTGATGATCACTGGAGCCAAACTCTGTCCTACAGAGACATCCGAAAATGATGTAAATACTAATCCCAGCGCTGCCTCCTTCTTCTTCCTTGGCTCTCTACCAATTTCTGAAGACGGTCCCTGTAAAAGAACATTATAGTCCGGGATAAATGAACGGAATGTACATTGTACGTTGATTTATTGATAGAATTAATAGAATTACCTTTTAATGTTTCCTTTGTCAGGGATCTGAAATACACGCAGAACGTACAATATAGTTTGGTCTCCATAATTACAAACTAACCAGTATTTAATATTATAAAGCACAGGAAAACTGGTAACATAGAGTCCTTTCAATGTATCGCTTACCGAAATTAAAGGTTTTTCTTAATGGTTAACACTCCATGAGAACTCATGTTATGATTCCAGTATTATTCACGTGCAGAGAGAGACAATTTCTCTTGGGGTCAGGCAAGAGGATTAATAGTAGCCTTGCCCACTCCTGTCTAATCAATTTCTTCCATTATAGCAAAGCTTTGCCCACCTGTATCTTATATTTTTAAGCCCCAGAAATTTTTTATGTCTATGCTCTTTATGTATATATACTCTTCCAAAGTCTTTAGAAAAATGTTTTTAAGCTTTTGTACGGTGTTGTGTTTTGTATCTACCTGCGCATGGAGTCTTGGTTTGGCATCAGGCTTATATTGTGTTTGGTCCAAAGAGGCTGCCTCTCTCTCTCTCTCTCTGATATTGCAGATCATACATGGGACCTCTCATTTGTCCTCATTAATCATCACTGTATGGGATGTGAGGCCTCAGATTTAGGTAAAAGGGGGAGAACGGACTAGGAATATTAACCTCACCGGTAGTAAGTTGGAACGTGGTAGCTTGATCTATGCCCTCTGTATATGCCCTGAGTATATGCCCTGAGTATATGCCCAATATGGTGAGGGAATTGAAGGATCCATGAGGCAGTCATACAATTCTTGTTAACGTAAGACGAGGCCAAGGACCAAATAGGTTTTGAGGTCTTATTGCAGGATGGAAGACTAAATGGGTGATATGGTCATATGCTATCAAAATCTAGGGTTCTAGGCCTGGCCTACACTTTACTCCATATTGTAATGATAGAGAAGGAAGTCAATCAGGAGGCTGAAAAGCCAACCTTGACTTATGAATGATGAATGGTTGTGTTGTACCATCAGCCACTGGAAGGCCATTATATGTCATTAATATTCTCTGAACCTTTATGCCATTTTCATGGTAGGCTACAGTGACTGGAAATGGTGACATCTGTTCTGGTAAGGTATAGTTTCTTATCCTTGACTCCCCTTTGTATGCAAGTTAAGATATTTTGGCTTTAGTGAAGTTGTGAACTGGAATAAATTCCAATTTGTGTGAGTTTGCAGCATGATGTATAGGTAAGAATAGCTTTACTTAAAAGACACTTATGTATCATATGGAAAGAAAAGTATGGTGTGTCAAATACAATCAAATACATTTCTCATACTGAAGTTCCCTGGATTCCTTTGATCAGGAGAGAGAGAGAGAGAGCGCAATAATTGCTGGAGAGCATACCTCCCAAGTATGCGGCCCCATGTAGTGTGGATCATGGGTTGGTTTGGAAGATCAGAGGATCTCCAATGACCAGCCATTGAGCTGTAAAATCAATCAAACTCTGTGCTTTTGCAGCAGAGACCTCAGTCACAGTTCACATGCGATCACTTTGCAATATATGGAAGCTTAGTTGAACAATATGAAATAATTTCCCAGTGTTTTGCTTCCATACATCACAAGGAGGGTGGATAGGTAGGGTGAGTGGATGGTCTTTTCCATCATATACCATGTCCCCCAACCAAGGTGTCAGGCTTTGGACAAGTAGAAACGTGTTGGGGTATGGGAGAGAATTAAAATGTCAGACTGCCCAGTAATACCCAACAATGATAACATTTTGTTCAAGTTCAGAAAACCAGATTGAACTATTGGAGAGCTCAGAGGTACTGTACAATCTGGATGTTAGAAAGTTCTGCAGGTCCTTTTAGAAGGATGTCAAGATGCCATCAGAAGTTATCTGGAAATCTGACTGTTTTAAATCTCGTATTGTGTACAGTAATTGGGCTTATCGCTTTTGTGATCACTTTACCCACTCGTGAGCGAAGGCACAGACGGCTGGCCGTATAAGTGATGATGCTGATAGCACTGGCAGGAGGACATGTAAAGGTTAGCAGATTGTCTATTTTTTATGTGTGTGCAGGTTGAGACTTTTTAAAGCATAGAATGAGGCAACTTAATTAAACAGGGAGCAGGCTGAGCGCATTTAAAAAAACGCAGAAAGATTTGTACCAAAATCACATTTATCTGCAACTTTATCATAGTAGCTTTTCATCTGAGAGAACTCTGATTGCACATAATCTTCTGATTTCCCTGCGAAATGTTGCTTCTGTATCGCAAAATAAACTCTTATATTCATCTTCATGACTAGAAAAAAATCCAACATTTCACATCGCAATGTAGCAAATTGCATCATTAGTCAGGGTGACGGGTGGAAGCTGATGACAGAAAGGATCAATCTTAAAATATATATAACTAATGCCTAGGATAGATGCAGCAAAAACAAACTTTTGGAGGAGCCGATGGAGATGTTGACCAGTTAAACCCATAAGCAATTCATCTTCTCCTTTACCCAAGAAGATGAGGTTTCAGCGGAGTCAGAGGGGCATTCGTACATGTAGGGGCATGGAGGTCAGGGGGGCTTTATGTGGCTTTTTGATGATAACTGGATCTCTTTTATGGATTGTATACAGGTCTTCTACATATTATTTCATTAAACGGACAGGACATCGCACATGGAGCATGTTCTTTTCCAGATGTATCTTGTTCTGTTTTATTACCTGGACACTCAGTTGGGCTTCCCTCCGAGGCTCAAGGTTTTCAGCCCTCCCTTAAATGCAAAAATGTGGGCACCCCAGCTAAACCAGGTTTGTAAATTTTGGAAGCGGGTAACACAACTTCTGAAGCTCACGTTTTCTTTGACACCCAAAGGGGATTTGGATGGTCCTTATATCTGTCTACGTAGAGGTGAAGTTTTTGTTAAGTTCAAAGTAGGGGATGTGGTGCACACTTGGTCCTAAAATCACCTTCATTTTATTACTTGCTGATCCATTACTCACATTGTGGGGGAAAAGATGGTGCAATCCTTGTTTTTTTTGTTGTAATTGTAGCATTTTCATTAAATCACAAAATATAAGCCCTAGTCCTTGCAAACTAATGTCCATGAAGCTTCTCTTCACATGTCGTGATGTTTCTCCTGGACCAGCTATTGCAGCTCATGAGTAGTGAGGGTTTTTAAAGAGGTTGGCAGCGGTACAAAGCTGATGTCTACGGTAGACAATTGACTTATTTTGGTGGTAAAGTCAGAAGCTGCTTATAGATCACACCTTGATCTGCAACTCCCCTAAAGATCAGTTTGTGTCTGAATATTTCCCCATTAAGATTAGTTGATTTGTTTATTTTTGATACAAATAAGACACAGAGACAATGAATGAGAGTGGATTTTTATTAACATATCTTACAGTGTTCAATAGATTCCGCTTTACACTTCTGATGCATTAGAAAGATCAAGCTAGCTCCTACAGTAATATACTGTACGTTTGGCCTTTCAAACAGTATAGCACACAACACATCATGAGAAATACACGCTCACACATTTATATTTTTTCAGCATTATGGGGTTTCAACCTGTGCGGCAGGGCTTTGCCATATCCTAACGTTAAAAAGGAAAACAGAAAACCAATTTAAGTAGAAACAATAGAATCAAATCCCTATCAGAGCAGCATGCATGTGTGAATGTATCCTTATGGTTTCTCACCAAGCTTTTTTTTCTGCAGTTTATAAGGAATACAGTGTTCACCATAAACTACAAACACTCAAATATCAAAATACCTACACTTCTTCACCTTAGGCTAAAGATTTCACATCACGTCCATTTTGCACAGCCAACTTTTTTTTTTTGCTCGACAATAATACGATCTTGCATATTTCACCACCAATTAAACACACAGGTTGCAGGGCACTCAACTGAAAAAAAATATGTAACTACTCGAAATGATTGTTCCCTCTGAGGTCAAAACAGCTATGGAGTTGTTGTATGTGAAGACTAAAGCCCGACTTGCAGTCTGCTGGGTACCAATGACCAACAGTCGCTTATTTTCAGGGTTTTTTCCTCAAAACGATTCCAACACTGTTTGCACACCTTAGAGGACATTGATCAGGCAGGGAAAAGATCTGGAGCTGGGATCTCCAGTGCCGGGGGTCACAGCTGGCCACCCAAAATTATAGTTAAATAGCAAACCAAATCTCTATTTGTATATCAGACTAGAAGACATAAATCAAACATTTCACCACCAAAGCAGTGCATTGTTTCCACAAGAGGCACAATTTTTTTTTTATGTTTGAAACGCCTCCTTATTTAATATTTATGGGGTGCCGTTAAGTAGGTCTTTCCGTCACTTTAATGTACATGGCCATATATACTACACCGTGACACTCCATTTCACTTTTTGCCATTTGTGAGAAGCTGTTGGGGAAATCGCCAGCCCAAAAACAATTATATAATTAATCTTCACAATTAATGTCAAACATTATTTAACCCTTCAGGTTCAGCAGTGGTTTCAATATTATTCTCTACTAAATGTCCATTCATTTATTCATGGCATAGGAACAGAGCAGAGGGCAACGGTTTTGTAGGATGGGGGTCTGCATTAATCGCACTGTGTCTCAATAGCACGTGTTTCCTTAAAGCTACGTTTGTCGCAGCCTAGAACTTGCAGTTCACCGTTTGCTAGTAAACCCCAACTCCTGTGATTTTCATAAATCTTGAAAGGCAGGACTGTAGGGTGAACAGCTCCAGAGAGACATCTATATCGCCTGAAAATAAAAAGGGGTAAACCTCACATAGGTTGGAGGGCCGTGCCGTTATAATCCTCAACACAGCTGAGGTTTGTAGTCCGATCCCTACTTTAGGGTTATAAAAACAAGGAGTAGATGAAGTTCTGAGTCTCCAGTTCCAAACATTGGCATGTTGCTGATATTCGGTAAAAGCACCAGATCTGCCATGTCGTATCTCTGTTTGTTTAGCTTATCCTTAAGTATTTTGGATATATTTTTCTAAGAGTCTAAAAATAATTTCCCATGTTAACATTTTTCCCTATTGTGTTAAGCTATGTAGAACAGTCAAACCAGTTCCAATGCTTTATTACTTGAAAATCAAGAAAGCTTATATATCAGCCAATTTCCATCATTAAAAAAATCACTCCTCACAATATATATATAAGCCATTTATATCCTGGTGAGTTTAAATGAACTGTAATCCTTCCATCTGGCATGTTGGCCCGTTCAGCTGGTTAGCATGCCAGCGGCACGGACAGGTGGGTTCCCCAAAGCATCAGTAGTGTCTCCTTCTGTGAAACCTGTGATTTATTTTTTAAGTGTATATAAAGCAAATTGAATAAATTTAGCTGGGAATTAGTGAGACCGGACTATTTTGGTCAATGATACCCAGGAGGGGGGCAAAAAAAAAAAAAGAAAAGAGCCACCAGATGTCTAAATGATCAGCGTTTCTAAGTCAAACTGTGCTTGATTTCCACCAAGACAGGTACAGCGATCCTTTAAAATCAGTTACTTTACGGGAGAACACTCTGAATTTGGTTTTATAGACTTGCTGCAGGTAACATTGCTAATGATTTTAGCTACAACATTTAATTTTAACTTGCACACCTTGCAGGGGAATCAGACTGCGATCACTGGAGAATTCGGCAAACAATTATTTTGCCTTCTAAATCAGTAGCTCTAATTGCCAACTCCAAACGTAATGATGGCTGAACTTGCATCAAACTTCTGATGTACGGAGAGTGGACACGAGCACATGGATAATAATTTCAAGTCTCCTGAATATACCCCTTTAACATAATAATGAAATCGCAACCCGTCGGCACACGATGGTTTTGTAGTAAGGTACAGACCACTGCAGAACTAAATAAAAAGGGCTCAACACAGAAAATAAACAAAACCACAGCGTTAATAAAACAGATCTAATTAGATTACACTTCGCGTTCATTTATCTAGTGAGTCAAATTCCTGAGAATGAATTCATTTTTTTTTTTAGCAAAGCCTAAAAAGCTTTGAACAGATCCTCTCAGTAAACAACACACTTATTTATATGTCCCTGAATGTATGTATCTCTCCATACACACACACGGATTATAGATATAATTACATGTGTTACTTTAAAAGGTTCTATTATAACATGTCTATACCATCTGCAACTATACATTATATCACAGGAAACAAAATGTGTTTTACAAAGAAGCTCTAATTACATATGAACACTGACAGACAAACAGGACTTAAAACATACAATAATGGTATCTCCACGATGAGCGTAACAGACATTTACGAAAAGGCGCAGTCCCACTTAACAACACTCACTAGAGAATGTACTGACATACTCAAACATCTATATAATATTGTCCAAAAAAGTTTCAATGACTTGAAAATGAAGGTCTAGGCCCTACTTGAGAACACACACAAAACATAGTCTCTGTATAATCCTATGGGGCCTGAATCAAAGAAGGAAAAATAAAGTGCCTTGATTTTCTCCAATGAGAAGACAACCAACATAAACATGTGGTTATAGCACAGAAAAATAGATTAGTAAATTGATTTTTTTTCCCATTGATACCAGAACTTGTAAACTAAAGAGGTTACAAGAAACAGGAAACACGTAATCATTCCAAGCGGAGTAAGTGGAACTACCCCTTTAACATTCAGTATTAGTTGTGCTTTTTTGCTGATGCTAGACAGTGTTTATCTACATTTGCAAAATCAATCACACTTTTTATTTACTACATAGTAATTTTGTTAGAAAGTGTCAGAGGGGATCCAATTTTAATTAGAACAATAGCACCTAATCACTAAAAAGCTTTTAGACGCCGCAGGATTCATGCCTGCTTCTCCTTGCAAGGAATTCTTCCGATGACAGCGGGTTTACAGACCATTGTAATGAGGACCCCATCTCTTATTTATGTGATCAAATGTGTGGGACACCCATTGCTGCTCCAGTACCCTATATCGCTCCTTGCAGATGTACAGTGGTTTCCCGCGCCTGTGGAAACAAAGCTATTGTTAGTCATTTTAATAGAACAAACTTTTTATGTTGGTTTTTTGCTATTCTTTAAACCCCCTTTTTTCCTTAACTTCTATTTTACTTTCTAAAGGTTGCTTTGTAAAAGACTAATGGGCAAAAACTCCATATCATTTCTGGAGGTAGAAGCACCAATAGGTCAGCAAGTCCCAAACATCAGGGCCCGCTGCAAGCTGCTGCTGGTACAAGTCAATGAAGTTCAAGAATAAGGAGCAACTTTGGTGCAATCACATGAGGAACCAGTGAAATGTTCCTACTGATGGGTCTATATTAGCAACTTTGATAAAAAAATGTATATACACACACAACCCGCAAAAAACCTAAAGAAAACAAAAAAAAAACAAATTTGATTGGTTGAAACATTACCTAAGTTCTCTGTCTTCTTCACCATGTGCATCAAGATATACAGAACCCCAAAGGCAAAACCGATGCCCTCGAATGATGATGATGACGGAAGCATTGATCAGAAGGAATATCCCAGTTCCTGCACCACAGTTTTGGGAGTGCTGTGAACGAAGAGGAAGACTAAGTACAGTTCTATTGGGGTCGCTCTGTATTTCTAGTAGTTGAATACGTGGATAAAGTAAACAATCAGAACCAGTGATAATAATGAATATCTTACCGATACACATTCACAGTAACTCTGTGACTTGCAGCAAAGTCCCTTTAAGCAAACAAATGTGCCGCAGACTAAGCAGAGCGCCGGATCCTTGGGAACTTTCGTGCAGACACTGCAGCATTTTCTGTGATAATATTGAAAAATTGTATTGTAGATCTCTGGCAACTGAAGAAGGTGTGGCAATTCCCACTTGGTATCGTGAACAAGCAAGACCTAGAAAAGTAAACAATTCCTGCCATCAATAGAAAGTAACATCATATGGTACATGTGTACATGTGTATGCAGGGTACAAAATAAACCGACTGCTATGGAGTTAGCTTGGAGGATCGGAAGAAGGCGTTGCCAAAAGTGCCAACTGAGGGCAATATGGCGACGCTTCTGGTGTCTTCATCTCCCCGATCTGGAGAGAGGATGTCACTGCAAGCGCCACCATATTCCCCCCACACCATTTACATGCATATTCAAAATCCTCTTAATGTGAACTTTCATGTCTGAGGTCTTTCAGTGAAATTAACAGTTTTAGACTACAAAGATTATACCAAAACACAAAATACTTATGGGGAAAAAACAAAAAAAAAATCCATTAAATATAACAGGACAGATACCGTAATCATCTCAAATTTATGTATAAAAAAAACTAATAATTGTGTCTCTACTATGTTTAGGAGACACTATTTTGTTGTGTACCACTTGGCAAGTTATTATTCTTGGAATCTACTGTGACCTTTAGAGAAAAGGAGGAAGCGGGCAAATAAATGACTATTGCAGTGGCTATAGGTCAATCTTGCACTTTAATCTGTCCCATGAATAGTCCAGAACGGTGCTGGTTTAACGTGCTACTTGACGTGACTTACAATCCTTTAAAGCTCAAGAACAAGGCTTTGGCAAGTGCGTAATAAATCTTTCCCTGCAAACTGCATGTTCTATGATGGGATACATTAGCAGCAATTGCTTTCTAAGTACCATAATGGATGGTCATCATAAACTAACATGCAGTGTGTTAAACATCTTTAATTTGTCTACTGTTTAGGTGTTCAGATGGGGGATTTTGGGTGCCGCCGTAGGAACAGACCAAGAGCAAAGTTTTAAAGTAGAGCCATTTATATTGAAACAGATCACAGAACACTTTCTGACTACTTAGATAAATAAATAAAATAAAATTTACTATCCAGAAAGGGCTGTACAGACCACATATCAGGTGACATTCTATGTTGGCCTATGGTGTTTGAAGGTAAGTAGGAATGCTTAAACTACTCAGCTTCATTATGCATGGTAATCGTCTCCAGCAAGAAGGGCTGAGCTAGATACATTGTGCATAGTTTCTTCAGGTAGAAAAGCTCACATTCAGAATACATTATGGCTAAGTGAATAAACCCCATGGAGTAACATGTGATGTGACAGACACTAGCAGGATGATACCTAAAATTCTAGAGCTGATCCTAAGAAGAGATTTATTGTTCTAAGAATACAAGCACTAATTTGAGGCATTTCTCGCATTGCCCCTTGGTTGTACCTGGGAATGTCGCAGGGTAGGCTATACAGGGCTCTCCCTCTTTTGGAGAAGTGGCTTTTTGCAGGGAGGGGTAGCCATACATGAGGGCGGGGCTAGCGCCATATAGCCTGTAGTGGGAGGTGAGTGTGCGGAGAGAAGGCAGGGAGTGGGCGTGGTCAGACATCACTTCTCCGCCCAGAGAAAGAAGAAGCTGACCGGTAGTGTACCCAAGTATGCTCTTGGGGCTCTTCGCTGATTTCATTGGCTCAATTTGGCCGTTTTCTGACAATGAAAATCTATATTGTAGGCAAGGTATTAAGTAACATTTTACTTGCTCCAGTAGCTGCACCTGACATTGTTTGGTAGCCTGAACAATATGGTATATTTTACACATGTGTGTTAGTTCAAGTAGCAGAAAGTAGCAGAAAGGAGTGTTTGGCTCACCCTCACAGACATGGGTGTCGGGGGGTAGAGACTTGCGTATAAGCAATGGAACAAAAAGAAAATTGCTTACATTGACTTGTTCTGGATGTGTCTCGGAAAATAACGCAAGTTCTGAACACCACTGTGATAGCAAATCAAAGTCTGTTACTGGCCAATCGAGGCAGCAGGCACTGAGAAAGTGATGCGATTCTTGAAGGGCCGGTGGCAACAGTCCCAGATAGCTGGACAGGGCAGCAAATTCATCTTCTTCCTTTAAATTCATGTGGAGAAATAGGATGACATTAAACAAAAAAGAAATACATCTCAAATTCCCGGTGAATTGAGCACAGCCACCTTCTCTGGAAGGTAGTAACACATGGCAGCACTTTGTATAGATCAAATTCTATAAGATGTGTACTCTGCCTTCCATATAATTACCCTGCGGCAGGTTCACCTTAAAGAACATTTTTTGTTTACAAAATGTTTATGTCAAGCGGCTGACAAAGCTATTGGTCCTACATTTTTTTTTATTCTCATTCACCAACAGGGCAATACAATCTTCCCCTATGCAACACAGAAGAGTCATAGCGCGTGCATGCATGTATAGTATAGTATCTATATCCCGGCCATCGGCTGGTAACCTAACAACTACAAAGGAAACACATCTCCACATTGCAAACATACAAGCCTTATTTTATAGAAATAATTGTTACATTTACCTGACAGCTTGGTATATCCACTCCAAAAAGGTAGTGCTGGAGAAGGCTGGTTATCCTGAGGAAGGGTAGGCAGAATTGCCTTAAGTGTTGTTCAATAGATTGCAAAGACCAAACCGCAAAGCTTGTCTAAACAGGAAACAAAAATGCCATTTTTATATATTTGCAAATGTAAAAATGCCATAGGTAAGCATGGATCTAGGAACAGCTGCTTGGTGCTTAAGTTAAGGTCACAGATTAGTGACCTACACAATTTAAAAGCATACAATAATCTTTAATGTGGGCTAGTGGTATGGACGAAAGGCAAGGTATTAATGGAAAACAATTAGGTGATATATGTGGCATAGATACCCAAACCCTGATATTTTTCAAACTGTGGTAAGGAAAAAAACACCCAAAAAATGATTTAGCTGTATTGTTCCACAAGAAGGTTGGGTCTTTAGGTCTAAGATAATAGCTTTTATTGGGCCAACAAAGAGTCGCATCTGATTCCATCAGATAGAGACCCCTGAGGCCCTGAAAGACTCCTTATCTGCGACCAAAGGCTCCAGCTGTGATGGAAGGGATGTCGGCAAGTATTCCAGCAGAGCAAACACAATTAGTAAGCAGAGACTTGGCTCCCTACGTGGGTTTCATGTACATGAACATCTGACCACAACAGAAAAGGTGGGACAGCGGAAATGGTAAATGATATAAAGTTAAATAGGAATTAGATTTATCCAATATCCCCAACCCACAGTAACATGTATAATAAAGCACAACACATGATGGCACTTACTACAGATGCACCTTCAGTTTCTTCATCTTGGTAAATCTTCCCTGCAGATAATTCACTAATAACAAAACCCAGCAACGCTTCCCAAGATTTGCCTGAAGTGTATGAACTCTGTCAAAAAGAAAGGAGAGGGGAACAAAACAACAGAAGACAGAACATCAATCTTCACGAGCTGTTTTATGTTGCTCTTGCCAATCTATGTCTCAAGTTAGAAAAACGACCTTATGAAATATAACTCCCAGCCACACTTTGAGATTTATTTGCTCCGATGGGAGGCAGAACAGCCATAAAATACACATTTTGAGACACACGCTAAAAAGGTTGGGTTTACTCTTTTGCGCAAGCCGATGGGAAAAATGTAATTTAAATATAATCCTGCACTCACTGACAGACCGTTATAGAAACATAGCATTTGATGGCAGATAAGAACCATTTGGCCCATCTAGTCTGCCAATTTCTCCTGATGATGGCCTATAATATAAAGGATTGATGTGAAACCTAGCTTGGATACTTTCTTGGACATCTCCTTCTTAGTTAATAAAATGCGTTGGTTTGGGTAAAGGTATCCAGTGAATTTCTCCCTCATGTGTGAAAGACGGCTACTTACCTTTATGTGGAATACACTTGGTCCCAATGGCTTGGTAACCCGCCTGCAAGCTTCAGCGCACCAAGATGCACCCCCCCCATGGGCTAATCCCAGCTTGTACCGAGCAGGCTAGACAAGCCAAGTCTACGTCATGTTTACTAGATTAATTATCCCTTCAGAATATATGTTTTTGTTTTAAAGCAAACATTCCTAGCTAATGTCGACGCAGGAGATGCGTTTGACCCAAAGGGAGCGCTGTCCTGTGACCAGCTGGCTGCTTCATACAGAATCATCTCACCACAGAAGAGGGTGGCAGCTGCAGGGCTGCAGTAAGTGTTTTCTTTCCCCGGTATATTAACATACACTAATATGCATTCTTTTTCGTAGGGCTGTTTGTGACAGTTACCTGTCCCTTTAACAAAAAATTTCTACTCAGAACAAAAGTGCAAACAGATGCTTATAAACACCAAAGATCAATGTTTTTTCACTAATGAAGGGACACATTGAAAATGCCTTTTTTTGTATGTATCACGATTACTGCCCGTCTCTTTTGTATCACAGTAAATTATTTTTGTGGGGCTCCTGCCACCTCTCAGCACATCAATAATACAATGAATGATATTGCTGCCTTTGCAGGTTTTCAGCTAAAACTTTTATCACCGGGCTGGATGTTTGAAAAATGTCACCTCTAACTGTAATAGTTGCTTCCCTGTAAGAGCACCTCATAAAGGTTTTAACGAAAATAGAGAATATTGATTTTTCTGCTGGAACAGTGATTTTAAAAAAAAAAAAGCTCTCTGGACTGAAGACCTGGACGTTTAACAATAAGGCGTGAATGCCGATAGAATCAGGAGGCTGAGAACGCGCATGTCATCAAAATGCTTTTGGAGTTTCTGAATGAAGAAGAAGCCAAAGACGACAAACCCTCTTATGAAATCCGGACTCTCTCCAAGATGCACGCTCCTCGGCACGGAGTTTGAGTGTGAGTGAAATCATCGCCTGCGTGTACAGCAATGTATAAAGTACCTTCACAATGCAGACAAAATGTTCTGAAAGAAAAACATATACAATTTTAGTAAAAAAATAAAATACTTAAAGTAAGTTAACTTTATAAAGGTGTATATAACTAATAAAAAGTAATTCAGAGAGCCCGACTCCATTATATACCAAGCATTTCCACCACTGGGGTACTTAGAAAAGCAGAAAATGACAAGCAGATTAGATGGATGAGCATTTTTTTTAATCTAATTTAGTAACTCAAATCGTTTAATGCATTTTTACTTGCAAATGAACATGAAATAAGCTGCAGTTCTAACGGTGAACATTAATGTTTACTCAACAAGGTCAAAAAGCGGGAGCAGGATGTCTGTCCTCACACGTGTGGGCATTGGCATCGTGGTCCTTTATCTGGTATCTAAGACTCTGGGTTTTCTCTTGGGATATTTCCCAAATATCTAAAAGGGCAAGAACTTGTCGGGGTTCCTCACTACCCCAGACTCCAGCGTGTCCCATAAAAGAGCAATCCACCTATCCGCGGGATGCACAGGTGGTACAGAACGTGCAGCAACAAGTTCAGCCGTCGTTAAAACCAATGGGAACTGAAGCAGCAATACACGGGGGCAGAGAGTTCCTTGTTAAATGATTAAGCAAAGATGCTGTGAATACAACTATTTCCCTCGTGGACTTCTAACAGGAAAGGCTACCCTTTGAACTTATTTTTGGGTGATGTACGTAAGCACATTAACCCTCTTTATTGCACTGTAACTTGGTGACAATGATATAGACTAGAGAAGAGCGTGCAAGCGTGCCATCGCTGGGGCTTTACAGCAATCTCATCCACAAGGAACGCTCAAAGCTGGCATTTCTTCCAAACTGCCTGGCTGCTCCAATACGCATTCGTTTTATTAGTCCCTGGAGCTGCCCCATGAATCAGAAGAGCTGTACGGTAAATTTAGAACATTATTGAATATTGCCATCCTAGCTGGACATTCCACTTACAAGAACACATGAATAAACAGCAATGGCCGGTGCTAAAAGTGCCAAACGATGAAATCATTCTTAGAGCCGATTGACAGTAACAGAACTACAAGCTTGCTAAAGCAGACGAGCAAATAAATACCGTCTCCATACATGCCCTTACAGTAAAAGGAACCTAGCCGTGATGTAATCGTGATGTAAGAAGACTACATTCTCACTTTGAACATGCAATCAATTTTATTTCTCCAACAAACAGTAACATTGTTTATCAGGTTTATGGCATTAGCCTTGGGAGCCATTTGTTGTGTAGCAAACTACAGCAGCGGGTTGGTTAGTTCCTTTGTTGGTCTCCACGTGTGACTGTTGGACGCACATACAGGACCAGAAGGACTTCACAATTCTAAGACGGCAGCGTCAGGTTACATCAAACTCTGCATACGCTGCAGCTATGAGCGATTATGTGCTATTATCACAAATGCAATCTCTGGAAGCCTTCCCAGGATTCCCTGTGTACTGTGGGTCGAGCCACGCTGGATGCATGCACTATACCATGCTATTTCATGTAGCACATATACATATATATTATATATATATATATATATATATATATATATATATATATATATATATATATATATTTATATCCATTTACTAAGGGTGTAACCGAGGGCTGGAAGTTCAGCTGGCTCTTGTATTAACGCAGGGAGTCTTTTTGAAAGCCAGCTATGCATTCTATAAGTTCAACCCACAATATAGAGTTTAGTCCTTGGTCCTGCACCTCCCTGGTTAGTGAGAACATCTTTTAAATGTACTCAATTTCCAGAACCCGCACAGAGGAGATTTTATCATACTATTGATTTATTAGTTACTTAGTATTTAATGAAAGATGGACGGGTAACCATATTCACAGAAATGCTAACTTTGATAACCTGAAGAAAAAAAGGAACCTAACAAGGACTGGATGTTACGCAGCACTAGAGTCATGGGATTGATGCAGCTCGTGTAACGGCAGACTTTAGTAACAGAAGCCGTCTACCAAATATAATACGTTACGGGCATCAGATGAATTATCTTCTCAAACTGGACTGTTCATGGGGAAAAAGCAAGACTCTTCACATTATAAGCGAAGTACACCGAAGCATCGCCACGGTTTCTGCTGATCACCGCGTTCTCCGTTGTGTAAAAGGCTAATTTGCTCTTTGTGTGATAAACGCTAACAGTACAGGAGTGAAGCCAAAAGCCTTCCGCTTCTGGAGCCAAACGCAGCATCCAACAGGGTTCCCTCCGCAGCCGCGACGAACGATAACACAGGCACCGGATGAAGTTGCTTACAAAGCTTTGGCTCCTGCATACATGCGATTAACGAGTTCATTTAAATTGAGATGCTTAAGTATATTACATGCGAGTTCAAGCAACGGAACCCCCACAGCAATGTATGGACTGCTGAACTATGCAATCTCATTCTAAATTCACCATTAAAACATATCAGCACGATGATATTTCCCATTTGTACTGTTTAATAAGTTCTCGGTAGCAACAATTTGGTATTGCTGTGAATGAAATTTATCACGGCATTGTGAAGATAGAACAAATCGGGCATTCGTACCTAGTCTAAATGTACAAAGGGCACTAGCGTCACGCTATAAAGAAATGACTTGCATAGAGAATTCATTCGGCTTTGCTACCAACTGCCTGACATTGAGAAACCAGGAACGTAACTCGTCATCTCAAGCTGGCATCTTTCCTACTGTCCTCATTATGAATACGACGGGTAAAGAATGAGGTGTTTATCAAAACAAGGAAGAAAGGAAAAAAAACAATAGTGTAGAATGGCAAATATTATAACAAATGTGTGATATGTGTATAAATGTTGCACACGAGCTTATTATAAATAAGTACACGGACGGTGCGGGGGGAGCAAATATTCAGACTAATTCATTACGATTCATGCTGTCACCGCAGGTGTACAAACCATTGAGACATTTTGGTAGATTGATGGGAATTGCCATCTAGGAATATATCAATATTTTCATTTCATTTTGGAATAGTGCTAAATACATATTATATGCTCTTTACTTGTGTAGTTTAGGGCAGAACATGGGCAAATTCATTCAAAATGACACTGTCTAGTTTTATTCACACATTCATCTGTAAAATAATTTTGGAAAACCAAAACATGGCGCCAAGATGAAATCTTACAAACGAATGCTTTTACCATGTATTTTTACGATATAGGTCGCACGACATGCGCGGCGCAGGCACCTTACTCCTGCCTGGAGCACTTTCTGTAAATCAATAGGAATGAAGCCCAGGAACCGATCTGACCTCGATCATAAACGGCTCAACTATAATAAAAGGTTTAATTTGTGATGTTCTCTCATGGCGATGGGTTCAGATCAATTTTCCCATGGAATGAACAGACTGAGTGCTATAATGGCATTTACTTTGCCGTAATCAATATGGGATTGAAAGAGATACCAAGCCCATCTAACAGCTAATAAGGCAGTTAGCGCTATTCCCAGAGCAGCACTTCAAGGGCAATAGAGACTTTCTTATACTAATGCCTTTAAATAACCATTTTCTGGGGATCAGGACACAGAATGAACGCAGTACAGAATGTTTAATTTGAGATTAAAAGCACCATCAAAAACTTCAGATTATTACACTGGTAACCAACATGAAACCCAGCCTTCAAAGACCAATCTGTTCCATTACGATGCTGGACTTTCACACGAAAACAAAACATTGCAACCGAAATCAAATAAGCATTTCGGGCTATCGGCACCTCCTGGGTGGCCTATGAGAACAAAGTTGGCGGTATTTTTGATAAAACAGGTCAAACATCTGTGACCAACACAGCCAACATCTCAGAAGCCATAGACGGTCCGTCAGTACATTCGGAGCCTACGATTTTACATTGAGTAATTACTTCCTACTGAGTACATAACAATTCTGCTAAACGTTAGAAGGACGTAGATATAAACACTGTTTGCCGTGAATTCCCGTACTTAGGGACAATCCGATGTACATTCGGTTGCGTGAATTTGTATCAGGGGATCTGGCAACGAGTACCTTTGGAAGAATGATCAACAGCGAGTATGAAATACTTGTGTGCAGCGAATAAATGAGACTCGATTATGTACAGGATGAGTACTTTAAAGGGGGACACGGTTTTCATCACCTCAATTAAAATCTAAGTAAATCAGTGTCCAACTACAGGGATAAAACATCTGCCGTATAGGTAATCTCTGTATTTTAGATCATTTTCCTTTTTGAAAGCAGACGACTGGAAATGTGATCTCCCCACAGTCTGTATCTTAACAGAGGACATAAGAAACGTAGATTCCTTCTGAAGTCTTTTCACAGACTGGCTGCTACATCATTTGCTTTGAAACACGAAGACGTAAACTCTCTTTATAAAATACACATTATTTCCTAATGCCGTAGCCCCATTAATTATAACAACGTGCCTGAAAACAAGGCATGGGGTGACTACAAGCTTTTTAATTTTGCTTTATCTTTATAACGATAGCAGTCTATATAAAACACACAGCCCAGCGATTCATACACTTCTCAACGCATCCAATTAATTACATTGCCGCAATTAAACAGGTTTTGGTTGTTGTTAATGCGAATATATTTCGTGGTATCATTAAAGTAATTATCTCTGGAAGGGACCTCCACCTTTACAGGACGGCAGCTGCGTGCTTTCTGAATTTAGAAACAACTTGATGGCTTTCACCCCTAGGCGTACGGATGAACTAGAAATATTAAAGTGCCCCTTATGAATGAAATCTTTGAAATTCAAGGTCATGCAAAGCATGCGAGGACAGCTCTGTGATCCAGACGCTTTATTTCTTTTTCTTCTCGCTGTATTGAATGGCTGCTAAAGGGCGATGACAGGGGGACACAGATAAGCCGGTCAAACCACGAGTGAATTTCCAGTCCAATGTCACTTTACTGATAAGGCACAATCATTATTTCTGTCGACATATCACACAGAATAGGATTTGCGGTGTTTTGGCCTTTTTTTTTTGCCTCTTGATCAAATATATAACATGGCGTTTTATTTACATACCTTTCCGGAGAGGCTGGGGCATGGTCAAAACTTGAATGAGTAAAAGCGAGGTCACATCTCGAAACAGTAATGGAACCTCAGCCCGGTCGTCATTGTTTGATCTGGAGAAACAAAAAAAGAGACATATTCCAAAATGTATTTGTTTTTCCAGTTTATTAACAGCACAAGTGCACATCTACGGACATAATTCGGATGATCGCTTCAACTACAAGTCACGCTTCTTGGGGATTTTAATGTAAAAGAACAAAGAACAATTTAAAGACATCCTGTGAACACTATGCGCACTCCGTCCGTCACGTGCACTCCAATGCATATGACAGCTTTGTGCGGCCCCTCTTGCAAACGCATAAGAGGGTCTACAGAATCCCCCCTATGCATTTGCCCATTTCTCTACTCCCCAGCTAGTAGTCGTGCAGGAGATGCCAGCCGGACCCAAACTCACCACCAGTCAGCATCACCACCGACTGAGAATGCCGAGGATAGGGGGTCTGTGCGAATGTCCGGTCTAGTAGCCATTTCAAGGTTAAAATCATCAGACCACAGGGGAAGAGGACGGCAGCAGGGCTGCAGTTTCTACTACAAAGGTATTGATTGTTTTACATATGTATTCTTCCAAAACTGAAAAGTAAAGTACTCATAGACTAGTTTAATGTGCATTTGTTTTGGAAGGGCTGTCAGGGACACTAAACTGGCCCTTTAAATGACAATAAAGATAAAGACAACAAAATAGGTTAAACAAACAAGAGAGTGTTAATGGAAACATCAACCCCATTGTACTCCAGAGAGCACGATTCCTGGCACCACCAACTGGGTCAGAAATTGCAATCACAGTGGTACGCTCAATGGTTTTAGACAAAAAAAACCCCCAAAAACGCCCCTTTGGAGATTTACAAATTCATGAGCAAGCAGTTTGAAGACTCTCAGATGGCGTTCTCTGTTGGCTGAGCAGTCCGTACTGATTAAATGCATTTAAAAGCCAATAGCAGAAGTGGAAAAGCAAGATTTAAAAAGAAAAACCATGACATTTTAGAATTAGTTATATTTAAAGCAGAGCTTGCACTTTTAAAAGTTTAAATCACACTGTACAGAGTAGCCAGTGCAGATCACCAACTTTTAAAAAGCCTACCAACATTATACAATTATGGATACAATTCTCCAAATTCTCCATGTTTGGGATTCTGCAGAATAAAAATGGAAATGCGGATTTCCGTTTATTTTACCAGCAAAATCTGATGTTTTACTAATATGTTAAAGAAGTAGGGGGTATAAGCGAAGCGATTAAGGGCTCCCATAAACAGAACATTTTAGTCGTTCAATTGCATCGCATGGAGATTGGGAGACCTGAAAATAAAAAACAGGAGCTTCCAAGTTACCAAAAAGTTCTTCTAAATGCAGCAACTCTCTATGGACTTGGCATAGAACTCAGCAGGGCTGGTTGGAAACGCTAATGCTAAAATTTGTTAAAACAGTAAAATAGTTAATAGGTCCACAGGACCTCGCGGATTTTTTTTGGAGTCCACACCAATTTCTTCCCTACAAGGACATTAGGTCAAAAAGATAGTTATTTAGGGCAGAGCTCCATGACAAGTGATAATTTCCACTTAACTGTCCCTTAAACGAAGCAAAATGAAGGCCAAAACGTTGCTTCTTCATCCCCATTACGACACAATGAATGAACATTTGATCTGATTTGGAGGTGTTGCGACTCTCTTCCCGAGGAGCTCTTCTGAACGCAGGGTACGGTGGGACCGCCGAAATACCCGGACCCTCTTTCTTGATGAGACGTATGGTATAACACGTGCTATAAACAGCATACTTCACAATTTAGTGAATAGACTCTTGCTTTATTTCAAACAGTTAGCGACCTCATTCATGTTCAGACGGGAAAGAACACATTCAGCCAACTACAATAACATTTCCTAAAAAAACCTAAAATTATATACGTGAGGCAGCACTACTGAGCGATTATGACTTAATCTGCTGTTTGTTCGCCAACGCCTGCCAGCAGCAAAGGAGCTAATGCGTTTCTTTCCCATGGTTTGTACCCAAATAGTCTTCATTCATCATGTGACCTACAGTGTCTTAAGAAATTCTAAACAGAGTCGCACGAATATCCCGGGTTGAAGATAATGGGCTGCGCGGAAAAATAAAGAAACTACCCAAGGACTAAAAATATTCAAACGGCATCTCACGCAGGGGATTAATGCCGAGAGTAGAAGAAAAGGGTTTAGGAAATTTAATTAACGAAATATGGAAAATCATTCTGTTCCCCTATTGAAATGCTACAAAGCTGGAAGATAAATCTCAAAAAGAAATTAAACATCAAACTTTTGGACACCAACTTCATATGAGATAAACACCAAAGTAACAATCATGGACAACAAACGGCCAGCACCGCTCTATGTAATGTGGGGAGAAATAACATATACACGCTAAATGTAATGTGGGAAGAAATAACATACATATAAACGATATAGCGTTTAATATATATTACGCCCTCTGATATTTTTTAGTTTATGTATTAGTTTGTTTCGTTACATACAGGTAATCCATTATCAATGAATAGATTTGTTTATTTATAAACAGGCACATCCCAATCCCTAAACATGCACAAAGTATACACACTTCTGTACTCTTCCCCTTCTACTTGACTATGCTGCCCGACGCATTCCACAATTTTTCACACTTGCAAGTTGAGCTTCCACTGAAACCGATAGCGGTTCAACTCACGCACTCATGAGATCAGCGGCAAGTATGTGACTTGAACTCCCCTTAAAGTCAAGGAGGTACCGCTTTCTAACTTCAATAAAAAAAAAAAAAAAAAAATCATGCTGTAAAATGCGGCGGGGTCAACAGAGTTTGTTGTGCATTTTACTTACTGCGCTGGACTTTATGTCTAAAAATCTTGTAAAAAACAAAAAAAAGTAGCTTGTAACTAAGTACTCGCTGCTTTTTTAAAATTTAGGATAGTTCGGAAAATAACTGCTGATACTGATAAACTGATACTTACTGGATTAGTTAAAATTGTGAAAGAATGCTTCGCTTGCTCTCAGATCACTTATTCCACCGTTTTAATCTAAACTAATTTGTGAAGGCAGCATCAGAAGAGTGGGAAGAAGGCAGATGAAGTCAGGTCAAGACGATAAATAATTGGGAAAGCAGAATTAAAACGATAAAACTACATAACTAATCAGAATCTGTAATATGTGGAGCAGTACGGAAAATGAATTTAACTTCGAACATTTCACCAAGCATTTCACCAATATACTCTGCGTGCAAAACTTACTCTGAAGATTTATTCTGCAGAATTTGAGTGAGTTTCTTCCATGGATTGTACTCCGAATCAATGCTGTAGAGCCGCATGTGCATGGCCAGTACATGAAACAGTTGATCTGCAAAATAAACCAGGCGTATTTTTTAACAAAACAGATTTCATTATAATTAAAACAGCAGAGAGCCTTCCTGGAACACGACCGGCACATACAGGCTTTATTCCCCGGAGAAACCGTTAATTATCCAAATGCTCTGTAAATCAAAACATTTCATTTGGTAAATTCCTTCTTGTAAAATAAGCCCACACAGGTTACTGCTGAAGCCCCATGGAGAATATATTTTCAGCTCGAGCTTACAATACAGCGCTGTATGCAGTAATGAAGGTTTGCGCTGACAAAAAACGGCTTCTCATTTTTTTTAAAAAATATTATAAAAATAGCCTTTAATGTTTTTCAAACTCCCAATGTGTGTATATCACACAATCAAATATCATATCAGGTGAAGTAGTCAGAGATTTAATCTTATAACCTCTTATAACGTAGAAACTTCAGCTTATTCTGCAGAAGTATGGAATATCACCAGGCGGCACCAACACGCGGAACGAAATATGTTCTTACACCTCCAGATAAAGAGAGTGGTAAAATGTGTGATTAGAAGCGCAATATACAGGTCGTTTTAAAATGGGAATAAGTAATAACGGTTTCTTTACATAGTGGATTTTCTTTTAATCTGATGGTGGGTGCGCATGAATAGGAAGAGATCGAGAAAAAAACCCTTTGAAGTAAGTAGTTATCCAAACTTGGGCTGAAAGAATAAAAATCAGACTGCGTAAAACCATAAAAATAGTAGACGGCTATTCACTAAACTAGGAGTTGAGGTTTCCAACAATCCATTACAAAGAGTTAAGCAAATGTCTTCTGCAAGAGGACCCTTTTCTGACTTATTGGAAAAGTTGAAATCAACGGACTTAATATACTTTTTTCCACATTTATGTAAGATTTCTTTGAATACTATCAATTCCGGGTGAGGTTTGGATGAATCAACAGACTTTACTATATTGTAAATAACAATGTATATTACAAGAAGAAAAACGTAAAATCTCATGTATGCAACATGACTTTCCTTCCACTTCACTCCTCACGTGGCTAAAAAAAAAAAATGGAACATCTGAACAAAGAACGGATAGACGAATTATCCAGAAGGTAAACTGTTAAATTTGATGGGTTGTGTCCGATTATTCACCTTGTCACTATGTTCCAGGAGCTAAAGACAGTAGGTCCATCAATCATTCCTAATTTACATTTCCCCAGAGAAGCGCTCGTCGTAGCTCAATCTACTAAAACAGTACTTGACCTATTTGTTCCAACCGTTTTCCCTAATGCTTTTTTCTGTACCAGCTCACCTGGGAGAGCACGCCGCATTTAAAGCAACATCTAATCGACAAAGTTAACAATTCTTACAAGGCTATAATGGAGCGCTGTGCTTAATCACAGCAAAGACACCTCATTACCAAGGCTTTTAAATATGTAGAAGAGGAGCGTATTTTTCAAAAGGCTATTAATTGACTGCACAGTCGCTTTATTGCCAGGGACTAGAAGCAGGCATTCAACTCATGTTCATGCCTTCATCTCTCTATTGTTCCCATCAAGACAAAACTCTGTCTACAAGGGATGCAAATGTGCAAAAGTCTGTTAAACTCTAATATGGCAACAGCATTCCTCCAAAAATGAAGTGCCACTTTGGTGCGTTCATCTTCAGAGCATCAAGAGGTAGCCCCACGAGAGCAGCAATGGAGGTCTGTGCCGCACCAGCAGAGACATCCTATGATGTTACAGAGGTTCTCCCTCACCAGTCCATGATACGCACAATGCATGGTGACCCAAGACAGTGCCAGAGAGTCTGGCGGATGGGTAGGTATGCCTTAAGTTCTTCTGTTGGCAACGCCTCCAGTGAAAAGTAGAGAAGGTTAGATTAAGGGAGTGGGAACAGTTTAGCAAAAAACACTAAACATTAATATTGCCAGGTTGTGTGCCATATCCGTGCATAATCACATCAGTTTTTCTCTATTGTTGTCTTTTTCCCATGAAGATTCACTACTGGAAGAATTATAATCAATTTCCAGTATAAGGGATGTAAGTAAAAGGGTCCTGGCACCTAGTTAGTGAATAAAAACCAAAACCCCAATCTAAACAGTTAGCTTAAGTAAATAATTAGATCACGGAACTGGTCCTATAGGACAAAGGACATATTTCCTAAATCATGGAAATTAGAAATATATTATATATATTATATAATCCGCTGTGTCCCTATAACACATTTTGAAAAACCCTTTACTAACCCATACAACGCTTCCCTGTTACCTTAAAGAAAGAAAGAAAATAAGAGGTCATTTGAATGATATCACCTAACTTAGGGGACATCACTGAACAAAAACAGGTTTTTTTATGCAGTTGCCCACGTTCTGGGCAAGAAATAAAAGGAAGAATTACAAAAGAATATAATGAAAGATTTTAGAACATACTTAAACATGATCTTTTCCCAGCAGGACTGGCACCTCCAGAACACAAGTTATCTCCGCGAAGGACAAGTTCCAGTTCAAGATTTGTTCTAGTAAGAAAAAAACAAACATAAAAAATGTTAATGCTATTCTTAAATGTTTAGGTATCTCTTTAAGCAGTCAGGTTGTTATTTTAACGCTTTCACAATAATGTCTAAAAGTGCTTCCACCAATAAATTTGCGTCGCTCACACCCTCTTCCCAAATTATTTAATGAATAAACCCATTCAATCACGCTTACAGTGCATTTTGTGGCGGCTGGGCTCAGCTTTAAACTCAGCAGCCGCACAAAACGTACGCAGTAGATCGGTGTAGCCGAGTCCGACTATGTACTTCTTTACAGAACCGCTAAACAGAAATTATACAAACTACAATTACACTTTTTTGGTGGGGCAGGTGTGGGCTGTCCCTTTAACCGAATCTGTGACATGGCTTGTATTCTTTTACAAATGAAGACAAAAGAACGGTCCAAATTAAAGGGCACTCTTATAGTCCAATACGATTGGAGTTCCTATTCCTTGTAACGTCAGTCATCTGTAAGCTTGATTCTGTCGGCTGTCGGCAATAGGGCTTGGGGTATCATCGTGTACAGGTTTATATCACCAGCTTTGTCATTACTGCAATCACTGATCACTAGTTGGGATAATTATGAAAGAAGCCACACTAACCCACCCGCATCAGTGATGGGTGTAAAAACGAATGCCGCATCAGTGATGGGTGTAAAAACGAATGCCGCATCAGTGATGGGTGTAAAAACGATGGGTTCAGTGATGGGTGTAAAAACGAATGCCACATCAGTGATGGGTTTGGCGCCGCATCAGTGTAAGAACTGCCAAAAGTGATTTTAACGTGCGACTAACCAGTCTAATAACATCGCTGGTGTATAAGGAGTCCCTACCCACACGACTAAGTAACCGGGAGACTCCTCAGGTGTTAAATGAGGTGTTGTGCTAACAGCTGGCAACCGCTTGATCACCATGGCAATGTCAAGAAAACATCAACCGCATCCTACTCAATATTCACGTTTTCATTTGTTAGCAAAAGGCTTCAACAAATAACACGAGCTCAGCACTACGTAAAAGTGCATCCCAAACGAAAACATATCTGTAGAAACGAGGTCAGGCGCACGAGAACTGCTTTAAAAGGAGAAATTCATTTAGAAAAACGCTGAATTCTTGACACTGAGGAACAGACGTCATTTAACCCTTTCTTAGAGCAACAATAAGAGTTCCCAGTGTCACAAATATTAAATGTATTTTAAGTCTTATGTCAGCATAATATTTTTCTGATTTTTTTTTTAAGTATATATATATTTAAAAATATTCCTAAAAATAAGAAGGCTTTCATGTATTCAAATCAGCCAGTTTTTGCAGCTAATACCACCCATTTCTGAAAGGATGTTTTAATCCGCTCTGCTCTTCGGGAAGAAAAGCAATTTAGAATTGATAACGTTGCTGCTCGGAGCTCCATCTGGTTTCTGCTGATAAGGGCATCTGTGTGACGGGAATTTTCCGCTCCTCAGGCAATTTCAAACGCTCACAAACTTCTAGCGGCACAGAGAACAATGGCGCAGATTCCAAGCATGCGCGAGAAGAGTGTGCGTGTGTAATACGCAATGTGTACGATTTCACCCAATTTTAACCAGGTTGACTCTTAATTACAAGAAACTGATCGCTGCAAACAGAGCGAAAATATTTCAGAAAAACGTAGATTTTGAGTGCATCGCCCCAACCGCAGTCCAAAACGCATTTAGTCTGTTCAAAGGTACACCGGCCACTACATGTACGTTCATGAGTCTGATCCCTTTAAACGCTCGTGGTGTCCCCTCACAAATTCACGGGGGGTTTCAAAATCCCCTATATGCATCCGCCCCTCCCCCGGCTATTTTCTGTGCAGGAGGTGCGTCCGTCCGAATACACATTGTATACTTATGTGAACACTGGGGTCACCCCTATGTGCATGCGTGGAAAGAGCTCCCACTCAGCTAATTAATCGGTGACAACAATTGCCTGGCCACGGAGGAGGAGGAGACGGGCAGCTGTAGATCGGCACCAGCTACATCACTTAAGGGCTTCTTTTATTTGGAAGAATGCATATTAATCACGCATCTCTTTAGTACGTATTCTTGTTTTGTGTGGCTGGTTTACAGGTGAAGGTCAATATTTCGGTAACTGTATCCTCATTAGGGCGACATTTTATCTTCATTAACTGGGAGCTTCCATAGCCCAGGGGATGAATTCTTACCAAAGCAAAACCCAAGGAAATGTCCCCAAAATTAATCCAATGCCACGAGTGAGTTTGTAGTGTTTTAGAATAAAATACCATCCGGAACAAACTTTTGATGTTCCATTTGGCATTTCCTACAGTCTTACAGAAACGCAAAGTAATTGCGAGGAAACATTAACAGCACCCAATGTAGGTAGATGTCGAGCTAACGGCGCAGAATTTACTCCAACTGTGCTGCTTCGGTGCAGTTGAAGTCGCATGAATAGCACTAGCAGACTGCCGTCACAGCACAGAACATCTGCCGGATCATTTGTGAATGTTTGTTCTGCGTGAGTTTATGTTACTGAATGCCGACAGACAGCTTTGCTTCAGCACCAGCCACAGGCTTTAATGTTCTGGACTCCGTCCTCATCAAAACTGGTCCAATTCCAAAAGCCTTTAGCGCGATCGCACCATCCATGCCCAGGGCTCTGCTCCCACATTTTGGAAAGGACGCTTATTTCCCAATGTCACCTTTACACATTATAGAGAGGTCATTTTATAGAGCCGTCACGACGCGACGCATGACATGACATGCAAAACTTGCACAAAAAAAGCAGAGTTAATACAGTTATTCCAACAGTCCTTTTTTTTTTCTTCAAAACCGGCCAATTTAGAAGAAGTTTCTTAAATATAAAGCCCGTATTGGAAACACAGAGGTCTGTAATAGAGATAAGACAACATACCGGGCCACGGAATACATGAAGAGGAAGTCGTTGTCCGGAGAGCCGAGAGTTTTGCTGTAGTCTGTGTACTTCTTCTGGGTAGTGTTTTTGATGTCTTTCATGACGGCCTCCATTTCTTTGCTTAAATTGGTTTCTGACTGAAAATGAAAAGGGCATCGAATGAATGATTGAGTTACAATTGCAGAGGTAATCAACGAGAGACGGGATTGTAGATGGTGGAAAGGGCTGCGTACCAGGAACACATTGAAGTAGGGGATGCTAACGGTGGCTCTGATTACAAACCATGTTTTCATTAAACATTTCGACTTTAAAAGGATATATCAGTTATACTAGTTTATTTCACCTACAGAGCACAGCGTCGGCCTGCATAGAAGTGTTTGTTCATTTTGGGCAGGTTTAGGCACTCAGGTTGCTCCCGGATATCCCCTGCAGGCTGAACATTATGACATTTCAGCTGAACATTATGACATTTCAGCTGAACACGAAGGATACCGATATCAACCTGTTGCTGGTAACCTAGTGTGACCCTACTTAAAATCAACACTGGTCATAAATGATCGGGCAGTATTCAGACAGCACTAATAACAAAATGAAGACCCAGAGGCCCTGTGCAGACCTTGTTGCTGAAACCTCTTATAAGCCCCTGTTTTTTTTCCTTGCAGAAACCGGCCTACACTACGAAATGTGGCTGCGTTCATAAAGACTCATCAGACATGTCTGCGAGGTACGGACACAGCCTGCTCCAGTACAGTCAGAGACTAGCGACTGACGAAAACGGCCCAAACGTGGACATCAGCATTGGCAGATAATTTAGGGAATGATTGTGCAAACATTACCTTTAGTATAAGTTAGGCTCTCAAAAAACAAGAACAAACACTTGTTATATCATGACATTCAAAGATTAAAACACTTTTTTCTCATGACACGTTTCCCTTTAAGTAATCGCATGTAAATTTGCCGATGTTTTTCTCTATCACACATACCAAGAAAATGCCCAAGCCTCGTATCGGTTTGCACAAGATGCACAGAGTTCTATCTTAGAGGAACTATGGGAGGTCAGAGATGGAATGATGAGGTCACAGGGTGAAGTCATTAATAAGGTTCCTTTGGCCTTACACTGATGCTTACTGGGAAAGTTCCCAGCTGCTCTTGTAGCTCTTCCACCTCTCTGATGAGCTCGCGCAGGCTCTTGCTGCTGTGACTGTGATGCTGCCATCTTTCCCCGTTGTTGCTTGGAAAGCAAGGAAGGACGCTGTTTGCAAACTGCCTGCATAGAGGACACGTAAATTCTCCTTTGTCGACGGAGAAGCCCTGCAGAATTTGGTCATTCTAAAAATAAAGGGATTCATTAAAATGATATAATATAGAAAAAATCTAAACTCTCCATACTCTCCTTTGAATAACATCAATAACTATTATTACTATTGTTACTACTACTAGAAATAATTGCAGAGGTTAATAGGTAGCGGTTGCAAATCCCGCTATATGAACACAAAAAACAAAGGCTGTCTGTCACACGCTTCTCAGATGAAGCTAAGAGTCCATAAATGAGCCGTTAATTATCCTTCTTCAAAGCAAAATTTCTGAAATAAGCAGTCACCTAGCAAACCTAATTATTTGGTATAAATCATTTACGGATTACATCATGGGGAGGGAAACAATCATTTACCTTTTTGCTCTTTTTTTTGCTCACTAGCATGGATTATCAGTGATCTAACTGGGAATACAGTGCAGCCGACGGTGGACAGGGAGAGCTAGGACTCCAAATCCGTAACCCTACTGAGAAGCAGAAACTACCTCGACTTACCTTTAATGATTCCATATAAGACTTATGGCAATCAATATGTAGTGTGTGACCACAGGTTTGCACGTATACGCCACCTTCCCAGCCTATAGACACCGACTGAAGACACGAGCTCTAGGAGAAAAAGAACAAAGCGAACGACTGTTATAACCTTAATGAATACAAGGATAGCTGCACTGGAACATACTAAGGGAAGTATGATCAACAAGAATGTTGACGGTGTTGAGATGTGGTAATGCGTGTGCGTCCAGGCATTATACGCAAGCAAGCACGATTCTGCACACACGTGTTCCTATCTCCGGGATGTCAGCTTTGTGTTGAAATCCGTTAACAGCGCATGGAACGTTGCTGAACGGTTAGTAGATCGGCTGGGCGGTGGGAGGTTTGCCCATAAGTCTTTTTGCTTATGGTGCTGGTTTGTCAGAGTTACAACACTATCAGCAAGAGCCGCAGGTAATCGCAATTCTAGTGCCAGCCACGTTTATTCATAACAAAAGCCGGCAGTCTTTATAAAAAAGCACACGCCGTTTAAAAGCAGTTTCCCCAAAATGTTTAAATACAGATCTCACAGACAAGACAGATCTTCTTAAAAGTATCAATCTGGGAGGACATCTTCCCTTGTTGCAATATTTCCTTGTAAACTATAACAGCGATGTACATTTTCATATTTCAAAATGACATTTTGCTGTCCGAAAACCGCTACTAATTCTGTAAGTTGGCAATTTGTCTGTTCAAAGCAGTTTTTTTAAAGTCATTTTAATATGCGTTGCATTTTCCCTTTTGCTTGTCCTGAAGCACTTTACTGAAATAGGTCCGTGGGGAGCTCCTCTAATGTCTTTATGGAGTCTCCCCGTAACCTGTAGTTGCTATAAACCAGGCAAATCAGCCTCTAACAAGGTAGAGAAAAACCCACCGACCATAAGAACTGGCTTATAAACTTCAGAATGTGAAATTTCAGATGTATTCTGAATTATAGCCACTGCTCTGCCATACAGAAAAGAAATAGCCAAGAATAAAGGACGTCTATTATAATGTTACACGAGCAGGGCTCTCTTCTTGTTCTCTACTAACCTCTTAACGTGCGTTAACTAGAGATTTTCTACAAGCCCTGATACTCTTTAAAATTAACTTAAATACTCCAACATTTTTGGTGGCAATCAAGATAGTTCAGGGGGCCGAGAAGTTTTTTCTAATTTAAACCATCTCTACGAAGTAGGATTTTTAGCTGTGATATACCAAAATGGTATCATTTTAACTATATACCAAAGGGAAAAGCACAGATTTGGATACCTGGTTATCAAAAATATGAAAACAGCCATCAAGACGCGGCTTAAGAGCTATCGACACATAACAGAACGGTGAATGCGGAAGGGACACAAACTGGAGAAATGAGCGATTAAAGAGCGATGGCTATCGGCAGGGATGGAAGAATGAATGACGTTATATTGGATATTGAATAGTTGCCTATAGCGGTCATGGGAATACCACAGATACAGATAAATCTGGAGTATATAAATGTCCAAAGGGAATCCCAAGCTCCAACGGCACTGCTGTTGTATCGTGACCTTTTTAATCCCTTACTTCCATCAAAGAGTTAAAGAACACGAAGGAACCCCTGTAAATTGCGTGGCACTCTTACACAGCCATCGGAGCTGTTAACATCTCACGGAGTCAAAGATCTACAAGGAGATGTGTGTTAATTATTCATGTTCCGGGCAGCTGTGAGACGGGACACACAGACACGGGAGTACCGCATGACTATTGGATTAGTTTACCGGGTTAGAATTACTGCGTGGCGATCGATAAGTCGCTAACACAATTCACATGTAAGATTATATATGTTACCCATACTCTCCCGACTCCGCTTGTCAAAAAAAAAAAAAAAAAAACTGATGCCCGAGGCACACAATCTATTTCTACCCGACAGCGGAGGGGAAGTTACGATATTAAAAGATTACAGCTCCTTGAAGGAAAAATAAATTCAATACGTACGGTGAAGAGCGTTTTTATTTTTATCTTATTTCATCTTAAAAACAGCAAGAGAAACAAGAAGGAAGAAAGTATTTTTTGATGGTCGATTGAAAACGTAAAAAAACATATATTGTTCATATTAGACGTCGATAACATGCTTTAATTTCCTATAACAATAAGTGTCTGTTCAATATTCAACTAACTGGGCATTTTATCTGACTTATCTTATCTGAAGTGAAATCCCTGCCTGCAAAATTAAATATTATATATATATATATATATATATATATATATATATATATATATATATACACATACACACACACACGTATGTCCCCTTGTCACGGCACATTCACAAGAACATGCTTGGGTGATGATCACCAGAATCGTGCCAGATGTTGCAAGGTAATCCTGATTTAAACACATATTGCGATTCAAAGACTAATCGCTCTGAACGTTTGGAAATCTGAGTTCATCTTTAGAGATGTTCAGCCTACGATGGGTTACTCTGGAATGCTGAAACCATGAAATCTCTTTAAACATAAGTAGATAAAATTAGCAGATGGCCTGCAAACGAGCAGGGGGGGTGCAACGATAGGTAACAAAAAGTGGCAAACCACAAGAGAAAGCAACAGAGATTTAGATACTCTGGACACTAAATACATGTATTCATCAGAAGAGGACCCCCGTTTGTGGTTAGAAGCCCCCGTGGGATGAGGAGGATGGGAGACAAGGCTTTAACCAGAGACGGCATCAGTACTCACATCCTTGAAGTAGCGCTGTAATATGGAGAGCTTCACATCATGTACTGCTGCGCATGTTCCTTCCTGGTATATTTGCTCCTCTTCCATCGTTGGAAGTTTTGTAGGCTCTGAACCCTTACGCCGATGACCCAAAACTATCAAAACAGGGGACAAAAGGAAAACGACAGGAGAGAATGGAGGAACAGCTCTTTAAATCATCGGTAGTTTCACACACCATCTGTACATAGACTTAGATCCCTTTATCAACATAAGAATGGATTATAGAACGGAATCATTTCTTTTTTGTGGATGAGATATTAATGTGATATGGGGTGATTGCCCTGAGCCCCACACTAAGACCTGTCCTGACCCCACTGTGGGAGCGTAGAGCTTTAACAGACACTTCCGCTGCACTAAATACAAAGGGAGAGCTGTAAGAGGGGTTAGGGAGAGCCATAAGAGGCAGAGGAAGAGCGGCAGAGCTGTGAGAGAAGGAAAGCGGGCCATAATTAGGAAAAATGCACTTTAATCGCCACAACTATTCAATTTTTGTAATATTTAAAAGGTGCTGTTCCACCCAGGGATCTTCTTAAAATATACCCAGAAAATTGCCACATCATGTAGAGATAAAATAAAGAAACTTTTTTCAGTTAAAAACTGTGTATTAAACGTTTATTGAAATACCATATTTGCTCGATTATAATGCGGCACCGGCACCAGTGCGGGGAACTCTGATCTCTGACAGCCGGGGAAGGTCTGCGCGATGGACGCAGACAACCCCCGCTGCTAGCTACGCGAATCGCATAGACATCTACATGCTGCCCCGGCTGCACACCGGGGACTCAGAAGCACCGGTAAGTGGGGCGGGGGTCGACAGGAGGACAACAAGCGGCACCCAAAAGCTTGCAAGTCAAGGCATGTAGAATATAATATGAATTATTAGATAATTGGACTCACCAGATGTTGCTTGTAATAGAACAACTAGCCCGATGGGCCGGTCTTCAGTTGAAGGGCCGCTTTGACCACAAATAACACAGTCACAAATGGCTTCAGAAACTTGCTGTTCGGACGCCGCTATCTCCATGGCAACATCACTTTCAGGTGATTCTGTTTAAGACATGAGATATTACACTTATAAGAAACCAAAACCAAAACAAAGGTATTCTTAATATTTAATCGCTGAGCAGTGTTTTGAATGAACTACATCTACGACATCATATATATAATGACCCTTTATGGAGAGGGGGGAGCGGAGAGAGCGAGAGGGGGGAGCGGAGAGAGCGAGAGAGGAGAAAGAAGAGCGGAGAGAGGAGAAAGAAGAGCAGAGAGGGGAGAAAGAAGAGCAGAGAGGGGAGAAAGAAGAGCAGAGAGGGGAGAAAGAAGAGCAGAGAGGGGAGAAAGAAGAGCAGAGAGGGGAGAAAGAAGAGCAGAGAGGGGAGAAAGAAGAGCAGAGAGGGGAGAAAGAAGAGCAGAGAGGGGAGAAAGAAGAGCAGAGAGGGGAGAAAGACGAGCAGAGAGGGGAGAAAGAAGAGCAGAGAGGGGAGAAAGAAGAGCAGAGAGGGGAGAAAGAAGAGCAGAGAGGGGAGAAAGAAGAGCAGAGAGGGGAGAAAGAAGAGCAGAGAGAGGGCGAGAGAGGAGAAAGGAGGGCGAGAGAGGAGAAAGGAGGGCGAGAGAGGAGAAAGGAGAGCGGAGAGGGCAGAAAGAAGAGCGCTACCCAAAGGCCATTTACGGAGAAAACAGAATTATTATAGCCATTATATCTAAACATTAGCAAGGTGCGACCTTATTGACTCGTAAAGGGGATGTTTTTACTCTTTACTGTAAGAGGTAAAGGCTTTGCAGTAAATGTAAGTTATTGGAATGTTTATTCAAGAACCTGTTCTAGGCAAACAAGAAAATGTGGCATTCATATCGGCACGCTATATTACCCACTGCAGCGATAAATGAAGCGTTTTCTTATAGTGTCATACAAAATAAAGGTAGAAAGAAAAGAAAAAAAAAGTGTGTGAATTTAAGATATAATTTATTTTCACACAAGGGCGACTGCTCTATGACGCATTTTCTGCGCACTGTATTATCTTCAGATAACAGTCTTAACCTTTGATAAAAAAGGCTTAGTCTTTTCTCTGGGTTTAGATGAATCTCAAGTTATTTTCAGCTTCATTCAGCAATACCTCATGTGGCGAGCGATTTTTCATCCACTTTCGGGAGTAATATAAATATAACATTCTATATTCGGAGCGATCCAGCGGAAAAGCAATGAATACAGAGCAGCGGCAAATCTCATTATTAACCGGCCATTTGCAAACCTGACTCGATGCCATTGTTTTCTACGTAACATAACTATTCTAGAATTTAATCACTACGGATTTTTTTCTTGCCGAAAGAAAATGGCTGTTTTATTTAAAAGGAAAAAAAAAAACTGAACAAAAATGAACGGGAAGAATGACAGAACAAACATTCCAAACGTCAAAGCTGAATGAATTAACTGCAGTCAAAGCAACAGAAGATTGCTTTCCATTACAATATATTGCTCGGCCATACTGGAGGACGATAGGCGATGTATTTCCGTATTACTTGCGACTGTAAAATGTTAGCGGCAAGAGTCTGTTACAAAACGCGCAACAATGTGAACAAACATCATTCTCGTGCTGGATCTCCAGCTTTGGCAATGAAATACAACTAAATATAATGGGAACGTATTACGTGTATCCCTTGTAGCAGTCAGCGACGTAGTGAATGATCAGATAAGAGCATGTATTAAAACAAGGAACAAAAACAAACATAAAATAAAACTCATTGGAACAAGCCAAGGAAAAATACATTCCTCCGCCATGAGTAGCTGCAATATTGCACATAACCTTAGGATGTCCTAAACGTGATTCTGATTTAATTTATTAGCGATTAAATAGCGATTAATGAGACAGATTGCACAACAATGAGATTCTGTGTCAAGATCCTAAGTGTGGAACCATCGATGGAAGCCAACAGCACATTCTTGCCAACTGTCCACATGCAGAATCTTTGCCAGAATCGTTCTCCATGCCTCCTCTCATCACCACATTAATACCCATTTATTTTGGCACGTTGATACACGGTACATGTCGGCTGTTCCGCTCAGATGATCACATGGAGCAGGGATTCAAGAGGGTTGTTCCATATCCAACTACGTCCATATGAAACCACCAGGGGAGAAAAGGCTTTTCAGTGTTTTGTTGACGAATTCTAAGCGGCAAACGTATAGTTACTGAGAAGATGCCATCTGCAAATCGTCTCCTATGGCCTCCGACCCCACTTGGGACGGACCTGGCCAAAATGAGTATTATTCGGCATTTCTGATCTCTTATATATATTTTTCTATTTCTAAGGAGTCATTCGTCTCCCCACGAATGTTAAACGCTGTGGAATTGTAAGAGTACGTTTGTTCATTTATTCACGGTGGGAGTCCTCTCAGTGATGTAAGCGGTCGCACAGCTTTCCAGAAGAAACCGTAACATTCTAAATATATCATACGCTATATATCCAGAGGCAATATTTTGCTTTTGCTAAACGTTTTATGTCAAGATAGTCCCTTAGCATCAAAGGAGCTATTAGCAGACTAATATATCTTGCCCGGACTCAGCAAGTGTATTCTCTGAAGACCGGTAAAAGCTCATTTATTTTTCCAACCGGTTTCAGTAAATGACAAGTGTTAAAAACGCGTGTCCCCTCTTCTCGAAGATGTTCACAAATCTCCTTTCCTGGAGCGTATCTGCTGGTTGGAACCGAATGGCAGCTTTCGGTTTGTAAACCGGTTTGTTTTGCTTTTCACCGTTAATAACCAACTTCTGAAGCAATATATATATTTTTTTAATCACAAGCAGAAACAGCTTTTAGATATATATAATCTTTTGTAGCATAAGCCTGAATTTGCAAGTATTTTTCCCCAGACACAACATTCTCCAAGCCAGCGTTTGGTCTGATCACAGGGAGACACATTCAGACCCACAACATCATAACACCACCGACCGCACAGAAAACACAGCCGAATTAGAGAAAACAGTCACTTCCCATTCATTCTAATTTACATATGATGCACGTTTCACACTCCTTATTCACCGGCACACCCGACTTTTGGTTGTATTTTGGTTCACTATGTAACGTTTTACACCAATATATATGAAATACATAAAGAACGTAAAAATGACTACTTCCAAAAATATCCAGCCTGAAACAATTTAGGAATCCTATATGTAGCATATGTATATAATTCAAAAATATTACGCCTGCCGATAACGTATTCATAATGGCAGTTTTTGGAACATTAAAATTATGCTAATATCCCGAGGCAGGCAGTTAGTGTCGTTCCGCGGAGCTCCCTGCCTGTTTTGTGATAAATCCCCGGCAGCGATTATTATTAAATAGACAGCCACTTACACAGTGATTGCCTCGCTGTATCTTTCGGCTGGCGCGTCAATCGCTGTACACTACGTAACCCAGAACTTTATCAAGGGCATTTCGGATAAGCAATAGGCGGCTGAACGCACACGTCTCCGCACATGGCTTATGTAATACGCGTTGGCTCCATCCTCAAATATTTTCGTTTGCGATGAAGAAAATTCAGAATATACGAAGCATTTGTTGTCACCGATCATTTTAAAGAGGACCTCGGGCCTAATGCTATTTATTGAAACTGTACCAGCAGCCCAGTAAGCAAAATACCACGAAGAGTGGAATAAATCAGCAAAAATCAGGACTGAGTAGCCCAGAGGAATCGGTTTTGTTAACTGAAGTGAAAACTACCAGAATAGCAACTGGATTAATATGTTGGGGAAGAAGCAAATCTCGCTGGACCATCGGGTGGCAGATAAAACCCTTTCAATGCCACAAAAGTGAACTGTTTACTGGCTTAGAAAGAACAGCTCGTTATCCGACATTTAAGTACCGTATTTGCTCGATTATAAGACGACCCTGATTATAAGACGACCCCCCAAAATCTGAATATTAACTTAGGAAAAAAAGAAAAAGCCTGAATATAAGACGACCCTAAAGGAAAAAAGTTTTACCAGTAAATGTTAATTCATGTAAACTATTTTTTTTAATAAAAGCTATGATTGAGAAAAATATTTTTTTTGTTTTTATTTCCTTGTATTTTCCAACCTGCCCCCAGTTACGCACATCTGCCCCCAGGCTTGCCACACCAATATGGCACTGTGGCCCATGATATGCCTTTTAACCCTCTATATGCCACTGTGCCCCATGGTATGCCTTTTGACCCCCTATGTGCCACTCTGCCTCCAGAAATGCCTTATACCCCTATATCCCATTCTGGCATTTAGGGGGTTAAAATGCATATTATGGGGCAGAGTGGCATATAGGGAGGTATAAGGCATTCCAGGAGGCAGAGTGGCATTAAGGGAGTTAAAAGGCATTATATAGAGCACTCTGCCTCCAGAAATGCCTTATACCCCTATATGCCACTCTGGCATTTAGGGGGTTAAAAGGCATATTATGGGGCAGAGTGGCATATAGGGAGGTATAAGGCATTTCAGGAGGCAGAGTGCTCTATTAAATGCCCCCTTAACGCCACTCTGCCTCCTGAAATGCCTTATACCTCCCTATATGCCACTCTGCCCCATAATATGCCTTTTAACCCCCTAAGTGCCAGAGTGGCATATAGGGGTGTAAGGCATTCCAGAAATGCCCTACACACACACACACACACACACACTTACTTACTTACTTACCGGTGCTTCCAATTTCCTGCTGTATTGCCGGGGCAGCGGGTTGACGTCTCATTCCGCGGCAGCCGGGAGGAGGTGGAGTTGGCAGCGGGGGTTTGTATGCGTCCGTCGCAAATACCTTCCCCGGCTGTCAGCGATCAGGAACTCTGGAACTCTGATCTCTGACAGTCGGGGAAGGTATTTGCGACGGACGCATACAAACCCCCGCTGCCAACTTCACCTCCGGAAGCACCGGTAAGTGCGTGCGTGCGTGCGTGCGGGGGGGGCGACGATAGGAGGATCCAGGTCCCCTGCAGCGGTGCGGGGGATCTGGATCTTAGTCTCCTAATCAGACCTCTATTTGAGGTCTGATTAGAAGACGACCCCGATTATAAGACGAGGGGTATTTTTCAGAGCATTTGCTCTGAAAAAAACCTCGTCTTATAATCGAGCAAATACGGTAACTAACAAAAGTGTGACACTGGATGAAAAAGAAGAAAGTTATCACCGCAGGCCAAAAGCGTGAAGGATAAGCCCTGAAACATTCTGCTCGGAGAGCATAGAAGTCATACAAGTAGTATATGTGGTAACAGCAGACCATGAGGACAAGAAAAGATTTTTGCTCTTTAGGTTCAATTCAATGGGGGGGGGTTTCTGGATAGTTGTGGTTTTATCTCACCGACTTCACTTCACATTACATGGAGCCAGTCCCGTTAAGCTTTGGCCCCAAGATTAGCTTGAGATGAGAAGGCAGAAGCATCGTCTCCACGTACTTGCTACAAGATAAATAGATTGTATTGCAAACCCGATATTTTGCGCTTAGCCCAGTGATGGACACATTTATGGAGAACGCAGGAGCCAGGTTCATTCTCTTAGAGTCCACGGAATAAATAACACATATAACATGCGTATAGATATATACAAAGAACATAACGAATTCCGCACTGCATACAGCAAATCCACCCATCTAAAGATGAAGCCACACAGAGCGCCATATGAATCCAGTTGGCTTGGACAACATGTCCCGTTACGGAGGACAACCCACATGGCTCTAGCCGCGTTATGGAACCAAACAATACCGTTTGTCAGGCTAAACTCACCAATATCCATTGCCGTTTCCATGAAGCTTTTTTGTCTCGAAGCAAATTCTGCAAGCAGTTTTTGCTGCCTCTCTCTGGCTTTCTGCCGCCTACAAAAACACAAAAAAAGAGCAAAATGAGGTAATATACGTCCCTTCCAAAAAGCAGATGAGCTTACTTTGCAAAAAGAAAACACCTTTATGCATTTTTGTTTTGGCCGTTCAATATTACTTTCTGAATTCAAATTATTGTAGTCTGCAAAACAAACAAAAACAAAACAAAAAAAAAACATTGTATTCTTTCTTCTGAAGGTTTAATCAAATAAACGCACTAATACAACAACTAATGCAACAACCTATACCAGCGCCTGCTTTTGTGGCAAATGGAAATTAAGAGTTTCCAGCAAAAATATTACAAGAGAATACTAGCAGTGAGCTGTACCTTTAGTGACAAAAGCACGTTTGGCCTGTGGCCCCTTTTAGACTCTGGTTGCGCACCCCAGAGCAATGCTGTATACCTTTTTAAGAAAAAACCTCTTTAAAGTGACCGGTTTTACTTTTGTTTCCCTTTTTAACGTGCGGATATATTGCGAAGTACCCTGCGTAATGAGATAACAGTCATCTGTATTAATAGCTAATAACCCGCAGGGAGATTTTATGGAAGTCTGTAAAAATTAAACGCGGTGTACTAAAGATAGGCTAACAAAATATGGGTATTTCAGTCCTAATAATAATTATTCATGTTGAGCTCATTTTTCAGGGAAAAGTGTAGGTTTTATGCACATTTTAAACTGATCAAATTGTACTTTAACCCCATATAGCCTGCATTGCATCCGATACTAGGTTTTGGCATTGTGTGTGTTACAGATTCATACTTAACGAGATGCCGATGCACAAGTTCTATGTGACGGCAATGTGAATAAACCCATCTGTTTTCTGTAAAACCGGTGACGTGTTAGGATTTTACATTAACCAGTGAAAAGGTAAAAGTGTTCTTTCACATTTC